>NC_063204.1:32507392-32869892 GCF_017589495.1 Alosa alosa
GGAAACTGCATATCCTCATGTGGAAATAACTGGTGGGAAACTGGGAAACTGCATATCCTCATGTGGAAATAACTGGTGGGAAACTGCATATCCTCATGTGGAAATAACTGGTGGGAAACTGGGAAACTTAATATCCTCATTTGGAAATAACTGGTGGGAAACTGCATATCCTCATGTTGAAATAACTGGTGGGAAACTGGGAAACTTAATATCCTCATTTGGAAATAACTGGTAGGGAAACTGCATATCCTCATGTGGAAATAACTGGTGGGAAACTGGGAAACTTAATATCCTCATGTGGAAATAACTGGTGGAAACTTAATATCCTCATGTTGAAATAACTGGTGGGAAACTGGGAAACTTAATATCCTCATTTGGAAATAACTGGTGGGAAACTGCATATCCTCATGTGGAAATAACTGGTGGGAAACTGGGAAACTGCATATCCTCATGTGAAAATAACTGGTGGGAAACTGCATATCCTCATGTGGAAATAACTGGTGGGAAACTGGGAAACTTAATATCCTCATGTGGAAATAACTGGTGGGAAACTGGGCATATCCTCATGTGGAAATAACTGGTGGGAAACTGGGAAACTTAATATCCTCATGTAGAAATAACTGGTGGGAAACTGCATATCCTCATGTGGAAATGGGAAAATATCCTGGTGGGAAATAACTGGAAACTGCATATCCTCAATGTGGAAATAACTGGTGGGAAACTGGGAAAGGTGGGAAACTGGGAAACTTAATATCCTCATGTTGAAATAACTGGTGGGAAACTGGGAAACTTAATATCCTCATGTGGAAATAACTGGTGGGAAACTGCATATCCTCATGTGGAAATAACTGGTGGGAAACTGCATATCCTCATTTGGAAATAACTGGTGGGAAACTGCATATCCTCATGTGGAAATAACTGGTGGGAAACTGGGAAACTGCATATCCTCATGTGGAAATAACTGGTAGGAAACTGGGAAACTTAATATCCTCATGTTGAAATAACTGGTGGAAACTGGGAAACTTAATATCCTCATGTGGAAATAACTGGTGGGAAACTGCATATCCTCATGTGGAAATAACTGGTGGGAAACTGGGAAACTGCATATCCTCATGTAAAATAACAGGCAGGAAACTGCATATCCTCATGTGGAAATAACTGGTGGGGAAACTGGGAAACTTAATATCCTCATGTTGAAAAATAACTGGTGGGAAACTGGGAAACTTAATATCCTCACTGGGAAATAACTCATGTGGTGGGAAACTTAATATCCTCATGTTGAAATAACTGGTGGGAAACTGGGAAACTTAATATCCTCATGTTGGAAATAACTGGTGGGAAACTGGGAAACTGCATATCCTCATGTGGAAATAACTGGTGGGAAACTTAATATCCTCATGTGGAAATAACTGGTGGGAAACTGGGAAACTTAATATCCTCATGTTGAAATAACTGGTTGGAAACTGGGAAACTGCATATCCTCATGTGGAAATAACTGGTGGGAAACTGCATATCCTCATGTGGAAATAACTGGTGGGAAACTGGGAAACTTAATATCCTCATGTGGAAATAACTGGTGGGAAACTGGGAAAATGAATATCCTCATGTTGAAATAACTGGTGGGAAACTGGGAAACTTAATATCCTCATGTTGGAAATAACTGGTGGGAAACTTAATATCCTCATGTTGAAATAACTGGTGGGAAACTGGGAAACTTAATATCCTCATGTTGGAAATAACTGGTGGGAAACTTAATATCCTCATGTGGAAATAACTGGTGGGAAACTGGGAAACTTAATATCCTCATGTTGGAAATAACTGGTGGGAAACTGGGAAACTGCATATCCTCATGTGGAAATAACTGGTGGGAAACTGGGAAACTTAATATCCTCATGTGGAAATAACTGGTGGGAAACTGGGAATATCCCTCATGTTGGGAAATAACTGGTGGGTGGGAAACTTAATATCCTCATGTTTGAAATAACTGGTGGGAAACTGGGAAACTTAATATCCTCATGTTGGAAATAACTGGTGGGAAACTGGGAAACTTAATATCCTCATGTTGAAATAACTGGTGGGAAACTGGGAAACTTAATATCCTCATGTGGAAATAACTGGTGGGAAACTGGGAAACTTAATATCCTCATGTTGAAATAACTGGTGGGAAACTTAATATCCTCATGTGGAAATAACTGGTGGGAAACTGGGGAAACTTAATATCCCTCATGTTGGAAATAACTGGTGGGAAACTGGGAAATGCATATCCTCATGTGGAAATAACTGGTGGGAAACTGCATATCCTCATGTGGAAATAACTGGTGGGAAACTGCATATCCTCATGTGGAAATAACTGGTGGGAAACTGGGAAACTTAATATCCTCATGTTGAAATAACTGGTGGGAAACTTAATATCCTCATGTTGAAATAACTGGTGGGAAACTGCATATCCTCACGTGGAAATAACTGTTTGGAAACTGGGAAACTGCATATCCTCATGTGGAAATAACAGGTAGGAAACTGCATATCCTCACGTGGAAATAACTGGTGGGAAACTGGGAAACTTAATATCCTCATGTTGAAATAACTGGTGGGAAACTGGGAAACTTAATATCCTCATTTTGAAATAACTAGTGGGAAACTGGGAAACTTAATATCCTCATTTGGAAATAACTGGTGGGAAACTGCATATCCTCATGTAGAAATAACTGGTGGGAAACTGGGAAACTGCATATCCTCATGTGGAAATAACTGGTAGGAAACTGCATATCCTCACGTGGAAATAACTGGTGGGAAACTGGGAAACTTAATATCCTCATGTTGAATTAACTGGTGGGAAACTGGGAAACTTAATATCCTCATGTTGAAATAACTGGTGGGAAACTGGGAAACTTAATATCCTCATTTGGAAATAACTGGTAGGAAACTGCATATCCTCATGTGGAAATAACTGGTGGGAAACTGGGAAACTTAATATCCTCATGTTGAAATAACTGGTGGGAAACTGGGAAACTTAATATCCTCATGTTGAAATAACTGGTGGGAAACTGGGAAACTTAATATCCTCATTTGGAAATAACTGGTGGGAAACTGCATATCCTCATGTGGAAATAACTGGTGGGAAACTGGGAAACTGCATATCCTCATGTGGAAATAACTGGTGGGAAACTGCATATCCTCACGTGGAAATAACTGGTGGGAAACTGGGAAACTTAATATCCTCATGTGGAAATAACTGGTGGGAAACTTAATATCCTCATGTTGAAATAACTGGTGGGAAACTGGGAAACTTAATATCCTCATTTGGAAATAACTGGTGGGAAACTTAATATCCTCATGTTGAAATAACTGGTGGGAAACTGGGAAACTGCATATCCTCATTTGGAAATAACTGGTGGGAAACTGCATATCCTCATGTGGAAATAACTGGTGGGAAACTGGGAAACTTAATATCCTCATGTGGAAATAACTGGTGGGAAACTGGGAAACTTAATATCCTCATGTTGAAATAACTGGTGGAAAACTGGGAAACTTAATATCCTCATGTGGAAATAACTGGTAGGAAACTGCATATCCTCATGTGGAAATAACTGGTGGGAAACTGGGAAACTGCATATCCTCATGTGAAAATAACAGGCTGGGAAACTGCATATCCTCATGTGGAAATAACTGGTGGGAAACTGGGAAACTTAATATCCTCATGTTGAAATAACTGGTGGGAAACTGGGAAACTTAATATCCTCATGTTGAAATAACTGGTGGGAAACTGGGAAACTTAATATCCTCATTTGGAAATAACTGGTGGGAAACTGCATATCCTCATGTGGAAATAACTGGTGGGAAACTGGGAAACTGCATATCCTCATGTGGAAATAACTGGTAGGAAACTGCATATCCTCACGTGGAAATAACTGGTGGGAAACTGGGAAACTTAATATCCTCATATGGAAATAACTGGCGGGAAACTTAATATCCTCATGTTGAAATAACTGGTGGGAAACTGGGAAACTTAATATCCTCATTTGGAAATAACTGGTGGGAAACTTAATATCCTCATGTTGAAATAACTGGTGGGAAACTGGGAAACTGCATATCCTCATTTGGAAATAACTGGTGGGAAACTGCATATCCTCATGTGGAAATAACTGGTGGGAAACTGGGAAACTTAATATCCTCATGTGGAAATAACTGGTGGGAAACTGGGAAACTTAATATCCTCATGTTGAAATAACTGGTGGAAAACTGGGAAACTTAATATCCTCATGTGGAAATAACTGGTAGGAAACTGCATATCCTCATGTGGAAATAACTGGTGGGAAACTGGGAAACTGCATATCCTCATGTGAAAATAACAGGCAGGAAACTGCATATCCTCACGTGGAAATAACTGGTGGGAAACTGGGAAACTTAATATCCTCATGTTGAAATAACTGGTGAGAAACTGGGAAATGCATATCCTCACGTGGAAATAACTGGTGGGAAACTGGGAAACTTAATATCCTCATGTGGAAATAACTGGTGGGAAACTGCATATCCTCATGTGGAAATAACTGGTGGGAAACTGGGAAACTGCATATCCTCATGTGGAAATAACTGGTAGGAAACTGCATATCCTCACGTGGAAATAACTGGTGGGAAACTGGGAAACTTAATATCCTCATGTGGAAATAACTGGTGGGAAACTGGGAAACTTAATATCCTCATGTGGAAATAACTGGTGGGAAACTGCATATCCTCACGTGGAAATAACTGGTAGGAAACTGCATATCCTCATGTGGAAATAACTGGTGGGAAACTGGGAAAATGAATATCCTCACGTGGAAATAACTGGTGGGAAACTGGGAAACTTAATATCCTCATGTTGAAATAACTGGTGGGAAACTTAATATCCTCATTTTGAAATAACTGGTGGAAAACTGGGAAACTTAATATCCTCGTGTGGAAATAACTGGTAGGAAACTGCATATCCTCATGTGGAAAAAACTGGTGGGAAACTGGGAAACTGCATATCCTCACGTGGAAATACTTGTAGGTGGATTGAATTCAATTTGGACAAAATTCCCTTAGCCAATCCAAAATGGTGATATTCACCCCCACCTAATGTTTCCACAGCTATTCTCCTTTGAGTGCCAAGAAGTGTCCTAGCATCTCTAGGCAGCTCTGGGTGGTATACTGTCAATATTGACAGAAGAGCAGTAACTGCAACAAGATTAATGCCAAAAGTCGATGCCCATTGCTTAAGTTTCTCTCGTAGACTCATCTCCCCAGGATCACTTTCATCAGAGCTGGATGACTCACTAAAATCTTCGCTGTCTGTACTGTCACTGACACCACTGTTTGTACTGTGTTGGTAGATGTGATGAGCTTTCACTAAGCGGAACCTTTTCGGCCTGACTAATTGTCACATTAAATTGCTGCTAAATCTCATTCTCTGTCTCCCTTGCTTCTTTGACAAGACTCGCCTTCTTTTACTCCAATAAGAGGCCATTTTTGTGTGTATTGGCCACTATTGAAAAAGAAATTAGGCTGATACCTTTACTGTGAGCTTGAAATGGTCTTCAGTGTCCCATATACAAATTGAAGGGAAAAAACAAACACAAAATTAGTTTCAATGGCATAGTGTGGCAACGATTGACAATTACATTTAATATGACACAGTGAAATTAGGATGAATTTAAGTGTTAACATTAAATAACGTGATTTCTAGTTTTGTAATATATTAAAATGGTATTGCCCAAGTCCCTCCACGTCGAAAAAAGCCTATGCATTCTTATAAGGCCTATGCCAACAACGTATTTAATCAACAGCGCTCAGATTGGTTAAAAGCCAGGGGCTGCCTGTAATTCACTTCCGGTTCAATGCCTTTAAAACGGAGGGAGAGCAGCACAGCGCTTAGATGCTGCGCCGCGGATTTGCCAGATGGATGGATAAGGATGCTGTTGGTGGTGGATGGATTTTCACGTGGCATAGCAAGGTTAGCAGAATTGTTTCCTAAGCGTAATATAAAGAATTGAGTCGCAGTATTTGGTACAATATTATGTAGAATGGACCGACATGTCCACGGGTCGATTTCCCGTAGCGAATCACCCTTTTAATGACTTAAATTTGTTTTAGTAGTATAGTCAGATGAGTTTAAGCATGGGCTTCATTAGCTTTGACAGTTTCCCGGGTATTTAGTAAGGAACGCAGCGCGCCATCCTGACATCACTCAATAACGTTCTCTCTTAGAAATAAATTGTACTAAATAACGTTACCAATATTATGAATGATATTCGTAGTAATATTGGTATAGTAATACCGTAGTATAGCAAACGGAACAAATGTGTAAACATGTAATCGGTCATATTTTATCGACAATTGCCTTGGGGAGGAAACCTTAGACTGCGGTGTTAACTGCTGTAACGTTAGCTAAACTGTCACGAACTTTGAATCAAACGATTCCTGGCTAACTCTTATGCCTCGCGCATTTTCGCTGTGTTAACGGACATTTATTCTTTAATGATAAGGTAGTACATGTAGGCCAACTATAGCATGTTTTGATTAAAGTTCGTCAGCCAACGTTAATGTAGCCTAATAGCCAATCATAGCATTCTATATCCCAAGGGGAAATTCAAGGTCTCAATTCTAGTAACGTTAACGTTAGTGCTATTAACTTGATACACAAAATACCCGTCGGAAATGTAACTTAACGTTAGGCCTTCAATAGTTAACTTGACTTATATATTCATGACATTTATTTACATGTCATGTGTTATGTTGCATTGCTAGTGAGGACTGTAACTTTAAACGTTAACTTAACTTTGTTAACGTTAGATATCAAGTCTAATCAACTCAGAGTTAACGTTTGCCATAGCTGATGGCGTTGGTACAAAAATAGCCCATATTCGTCATGACATTATGTACATGTCGTGTTATTTGATAACGTTAACGAGAGGTGAAGTTGTTGACATTATCAATGGAGATCAAAGGTGCTCGCGCAGCAAATGTTCTAGGTTGTCGCGGTTGCCGTTGGCTAATAACGTTAGCATGCTAGCGTTAACGTTAGCACACTAAAGTGACTTTTTAACATTGTAGTCACTATCATTACACTTAAACTTACCTTTTCAACAGCTCAAGGAAGGAAAAAATTGCTTAAACTATATATCGGAACTTCCCCTATTACCGTCAGTCCCGTATTTCCACCGTCTTGCGTGTATGTGTCACTTAATATTAATTTCTATACAAACCAAGACAGCAGACTCCTAAAGAAACGCAACCACCCACATAGGTGTATCTAAATTAGCTATGTACCAAAAATGACATTTTACCGTGACTCAGAGCTGTAGACAGTGTTGTAAGGCTGCGTGTACACAACCGCTTGGAGCTCCAGTGGAATTTTAATTTCACGACGAGAATTCTCGGTCTAACCGTTCATGTGCCGTTGAAACGGTGTAAATAGGCGACCCATCAGGCCAGCACTATAACTCCGAGCTTGGTAAACAAAATCGGATATTTCAGGCAGAAAATGCTCCCGTTAACAAACAAACCAGATTTTGTTCAAATCTACACACCTATGGCTACTGAAAAATGTCAGGTTAATTTAGCAAAAGTTATTTTGAAGTGTTAAAAAACATCGTTGTTCAAAAGTGGTGATAGGGGCAGCTGTGGCCCACTGGTTAGCACTCTGGACTTGTAACCGGAGGGTTGCCGGTTCGAGCCCCGACCAGTGGGCCATGGCTGAGGTGCCCTTGAGCAAGGCACCTAACCCCTCACTGCTCCCCGAGCGCCGCCGTTGTAGCAGGCAGCTCACTGCGCTGGGATTAGTGTGTGCTTCACCTCACTGTGTGTTCACTGTGTGCTGTTTGAGTTTCACTAATTCACCGATTGGGTTAAATGCAGAGACCAAATTTCCCTCACGGGATCAAAAAAGTATATATACTTATACTATACTGATAATTGGGGGTGTTATGATAACACTATCTAATACTATACGCTATCTAAATTAATCTAAAACTCTATATATATATATACAACAAAGATTACACTGTGATTAATGGTTAACAATATAAACAAACAAATATATACCCAGTCAGCACACATACGTCTCCAAGACGCCTGGAAAAGATCTGAACAGCTTAATTACATCGCGTTCCATTTAGAACGTCTTATTTTGATCTTACAAACAGCGGCGGCATCTCACTGTCAATGCGTGTCGTAGTTCTACATCTACTGGAGATCTTAATGTCTTAAATATGATCGCGTTCCATTTAGAACGTCTTATTTTGATCTCACAAATGTCGGCGCTATTTCAGTCAAGATGCATTTTAGTTCTACATCTGCTGGAAATCTTTATGTCTAAAATACACTTTATTCCAGTATACGTCATCAGTTAGGTGTATAAATATGTGCTGGCTGATCACCATCATCTTACCTTCAAAAGGCTGTCATTTGACAGCACAGCAGCACTTCGCACATGTGAAATGCAAGTCCTATTAGCTAACGATTTGATGTAACACATCCTAGCAAGTCTGAATGGATATAAGCAAGCACACATCCTGAATGCTATACCAGTTTAACATGGCAAATTCAATTGTGCAGGCTATAGCAAAGTATTCAGTGATTTTAATTCTTACAAAACAGCAAACATACAATCAATCTAAATTTAGGGAGTTTTAGTGGTTCCTACCATTTTGTATAGTTGTTTGTAAGTGTATGAAAGTAGGCTAAATGCCATGGTTTTTCATAGATGCTTTTGACAATATTTACAGAGCAAACAAATAATTCAAACACATTTTATTATTTTACAGTTCATAAAAAAACAAAATAACATTATTACACATTAATCACTAACATTTGTTACACTGCTTGACACCTTATGGTGCACTGAGACAGGCTGTAATTTCAAAACTAGCAATGTTTCATTTATGAAAACAAAATAGACAAATAAACAGACCATTTAAACAAGCTCAACATTAGTCTGGAGAGTTTCAGGACAAATTCTTACGAGTTTGTAAAATAACAAATGATTTTGATCAGCATGGCCATGTGAAACAAACACATAATCAGTAAATCAATCTACAGTACAGTTTCTCTATCCAGTGTTTTCTAAGCCTGGATAATTACAACACGCAGCTCTTTTTAGGGCTGGTTAAGGCCTCTAAGACACTTTTCAGGTTTGTTTAGACAACACAAACTCACATATAAGGTTTCTGAGGATTGCCACACATGTAGAGAACACAAATAGAGGACTTGTACTACACCATCTAGGTACCTACATGAAAAGGTGGATGGAGCACTACCACATTTAAGATGCATTGTCTGATGACGCCATATCAAAGGGTCACAGCTGGGAGAGATTTTCCCTTCGAGTAGGTGGTACGCAGTTCACAACTCTGGCAATTAACGTTCTCGGCAAAAAAAAAACACGCTTTTGGTGGAGAATGCAGATTGTGTGTGTGTCTGTGTCTGTGAGTGTGTGTGCTCAGAAACCAGCTGCAGGTTACTTCACACCACCGTGCCCCAAACAATCCCTGAAGTCATTAGCCAGCGGAGAGCACTGCATGAAAAGTGTGATTTTCGCCCCCGTAAACGACCGGAGATCTCTCTCATTTTCGGTAGTTGACGACAATTTGCAACCCGCGCTTGTCGCCGTTTGTCTGTGCCACAAATTGTCGGAACCGGACAATGACGTATGTGGAGAGCTTTCAGAGTGCTAATGGCCCTAATTAGCATATGAATGCAGCGAAACCGCGGCTGGCCAGGCCTGGCTTGAATATCCTTACTCAGGCCTAGCCCACACGTACCAGACCGATCTTTTTTTCCTCCGTCTACCCTGGAACCGTGTATCAAGAATATTTCGTCCAAAGGATCCATCTCAACCGCGACTCAACCGTTACTTCATACCACAGGCCTATAGGTGGCACTGTTTCTTTACAGAAATTGACCAAAACTTGCGCTTTACAAACAGACAGAATAGGCTACGGACGAAATGGCTAGTGCGGAAACCAGAATTGTTTTGTGTGGACTGATGGTGAACTGTCAACTGTAAAACTAATACACTTTATTTTCACGGTTTGTGAAGGGTGCAGTCCGTCCTTTATTTGGCTACGCATGGTAGGCCTACTAATCACCTTTACTTTCTTTGGTTGTAGGATAGTCCATGATTCACATTAGTTTTGGCTATCACTTAATTAGGCTACTAAACACAAAGGCTTACCCAAGTTGTAGGCTATTCTGTCGCCACATTTATAATATTGCTAGAAAACCTTTGTTAGTAACAGTCAATACTTTTTTGCCTGCATCAAGTGGCGCATTTGCATTCAGTGTGCTACCATCGGCTTAAGCGTGAGTTCTAAAAGCGTCTTTGTATGCTTATATCTGATTTCCTTTCGACTGTGAATGCATGTATATATGTTGTAAGACATGTAAAATAAATGAATGACATTGGCACTACGCACAAATTAATGTAGCCTAAACTTGCACCGCACTTTCCTAATAACTTAAGTTCTCTCGCGTCACTGACAGTAGCTAGAATGCAAAAAACACTGGGAAAAAACAGTGTTCAGTCCACCAAGTCATAAGCTATCGGCTGCGCCTTTCAGTTGTGATATTTATCTTCACAGTGTAATGGTAGTTAATGTCATGTATGAAAACTAGTATTGTTAGGCAATACTATAAGTGCAACTCCAGGGCAGCTGAGGTGTGGCGATGACATCATCGATACGCAAGCAGGATATGCGGTTTCGCTGTCTAAACGAATTCAAACGGGCTACGGTTTCCGATTTTTCCAGTCTGGGACCAGGTTTCAAGAAAGGGCCGAGCGTCCAAACGAATCCTGTAAACGCACTGCCCGAAACGGCAAAGACGAAGCAAAACCTCTGCGTTTAACCTAAAAAGCGTCTCTGTGTGGACAGGCCCTCAGTATTGGATGAAACCACTACTTTCAAACAAGAAAAATCACGCGTGATTGGTTGGCAGATCACCAATAATAATGTGTGTGTGTGTATATATGTATATATATATATATATATATATATATATATATATATATATATATATATATATATATATATATATATATATATATATATATATATATAATGCTGTATATTCATGTTATCCTATGTAGGCTACTACACTATTATTAGGCTACCATCAAGGACATGAATGAATTTATAGAGGAAATGAACATTTGCCAGGAACATGTTTATGCAAAGAAAGAGCTTTATTAAAACAAACACGACTATATAGAAAGCGAGGATCTGCCCACACATGGGTAGAGGATGATCCAAAAACTACAACTCCGTGAACTGTCCGTTTGCCTCCTCAGGGTTGTAGGTAACTGGCGGCGTTCTTTCCGAGGCAGGTCCGTTGTGCAGACACCGATTGTGCGTGGCTCTGTACTTCGGCGTCGCCTCTAACCAGGACTGCAGCTTCGCACAGAGTTCAGAGAGCTCCGGCTTACGAAATGACGGCGACCGTACAATCCGTCCAGAGACCCGCCAACAAGCGCCATCTTCTTAGGTCCAGACATGGGTCTCGGTGGCGGACTTCCAGAGTTCCACCTCGTCATCTGCTAGCACACTCTGTCTCGATTCCAGCAGATGTAAAAAAACAATGCATCAGTACTGTGCGATGCACTGCGTATGGACACAACACATGTAATGTACAAAATGTACAGTTATGATCGGTATCTATCCTATGGTATCTATACGTATCTATTTCCTTATACCGCAGAATGAAAGCATATTCTTTAAATCTTATCCTTGCTCCGGTTCTTAGCGCCCGCAATTTGTCTCCGAGTTGTGAAGACGGCGTACTGCTTCCTGTAAATGACAAAAAAGTACACTTTAATAAAGCTTGTTCTTTTGCAAGGGTACTCTTAGCTTTGGTTTTAGGCTAGGCTACTTTTAGCTTAGCTAGCAGTCATCGAACATATTCTTACTGCAATCTTGGGATTGTGCACCCGTCTTCTCTTCTTGGAGTTAGTCTCTCCCGCACAGTTGTTCAACTCCAGAGCCACCAACTTGTCCTCTATGGACAGCAACCTGGAGTTTACAGATTTCTGCAGTTGAGTGAACCGCTCATTCATATCGGCAGTATGTTGATTAAGCTGACGAGACAGTCCACTGATAGCAATCAGCAGTTTCTTCTCGTCAGTCTGCGGACTGTCTGAAAGTTGTGGATCACGTCCAAGAGGAGTTGAAGGCGAGTTGAACGCGAGACGTCGTCCAGCCATTGATCACGAACCAGCAAAATCCAAACACAGGAACTGGAGATAAAGTTCTTCTGAGTATAGTAACACAAACATGTCTATTTATATGCTGGTCTTGCAAGTACTGCTGTATCGTCATGCCCATGACCTCCTGCGTGATTGGACCCGAGGAGTGAAGGCTCGTCAGGCTCCTCAATCACATACGAGGTCATTGTTATCTGGAAGGACTTCATGAGACCAGCTGGCGTCTATAACAAGACCGGTGTGCCCGCCTATGAAGCTGTCAGTTGAAAGATGGAAGTCCTAAGACTGAAGAAAAGACCTCGGCGCTTCTGTGAACATTGCAACACTGAACTCTCTAATTCACAGTATTATGACCACAGAAAGCGCTATTTCAAAAATGGAGTTTGGGAGAAAAAAACACAAAAGGACTAGGTCAGATAACGCACAGAGCCTGTTGCTATCCAGTCATGACCCAACCGGCGGGAGTTATGTTCAACCTGGAGTTGGAGAGATTGATGAAGGTGAAATGCAGTCTGAGGACCCAGAAAAAGAAGTGATGGATGAACATAAAGAAATGCACCCAGCGACTGACGGTTCAGACAACGGTGAGCACCACAATTGTAACAGTTACTGTCTAGTAAAATGTGGTTGCTTCTCACGGTTATGGTTTTTGTAATAATAAATTAATAATTAAAAACGAAATTCGCATTATAATGCATAAATATAGCCGCAAGTGGCAATGGCGGGCCCGAGCACCTGCAGGCCGCAACCGGTGACATGTCGGAATCCAACAAAGCACCGACGTCGTGCATTTGTGAAATGTATATTTGATGCGTGTGCTATTTGTTTTTGTATTTTATTTTCTGCACATGTACTTGCTTGGCCAGGTGGGGGCGCAATACAAGGCAGGCCCATTGGGTGTCATCATAATCATAATATATATTAACCTGAGAAATTTCAGATTATTCATTTTAAGCAAAGAACATTTCTGATACACTTTTTGGTTGGCCAGATGGTGGCACTATGTTAGGCATGGAAATTACACATGTGAATATCATCACAATAATGATATCCAAATCTTTTGTAAACTTTCAGATCAATCACTTAAGGCATTGTCCATTTTCTGGCACATTTCCTGCTTGACCAGGTGGTGGCGCTATGCCATTGGGTGTCTGGATATCATCATAATTATAATATCTATTAACATGAGAAAGGTTCAGACCATTTATTCAAAGCATAGAGCATTTCTGGCACATTTCCTGCTTGGCCAGATGGTGGCGCTATGCTAGGCCTGTGAATTACGAATGTGAATATCATCACAATAATGATATCTGATATTTTATAAAGTTTCAGATCAATCACTTAAGGCATTGTCCATTTCTGGGACATTTCCTGCTTGGCCAGGTGGCGCTATGTCAGGCAGGCCCATTGGGTGTCTGGATATCATCACAATCATGATATCTATTAACCTGAGAAGTTTCAGACCATTCATTCAATGCACTGTGATTTATGACACATTTCCTGTTTATGTGGTGAGATATTAAAATCATATAAAATATATAACATATCAAAAATCCCTTCACAATTTAACATCAGTGACATCTTGGCGTAATGTTTGCCAAATTTCAAATGAATCTGACAAACCGTCTAGGAGGAGTATGTTCAAATTGATCATGTGAAATCAGCATAATTGCCATTCTTTCTGTTGCCAGTTGGTGGCGCTATGCTAAACATGCATTATGGGCATGTGAATATTATCATTAACATGGTCTTCAATGACCTGTAAAATTACCTCACTTCCTGTGGGCGTGTTTAATGGCATGTTAATACATAAGTTGTTTGTTTTTGGAAGTTACATACACCCACCAAATTTGGTGTGTGTATCTAAAACTATATGCCAACCACAAGTCACAGTGACATAAGGGGGCGCTATGGAGTTCCTGGGCAACGCCCGGTGCCAAGCTTTTATCCCTGTCTATTCACTGTATCACTTGATGTGTGTGCCAAATTTCATGCGTTTTCACCCATGGGAAGCACCTCTTTTGGCATCATGATTCATAACATATTTCATCACATATTAGTCTGCACAAAATCCCAAATACCTCACTTCCTGTTGGGCGTGGCTAATGCATTGTACATACGAAAGTTGTTCATCTTGGGGAGATACACACACCTACCAAATTTGGTGTTTGTAGCTGAAAGTATATGCCCACCACGGGATCAGTCATCTAAGGAAGGGGGGCTTCTAGCGAGTCTATGGGCCATACCTGGGGCCAAGCTTTTTTACCTAGCTGCTTTGTGTGACACCTGATGTGTGTGCCAAATTTCAAGACTTTTCGATTATGTTAACCACCTCAAAATATTTGCCAACCACGGGATCAGTCACCTAAGGGGCGCTTAGTCCCTGGGCTTTGGGCCCGTGGTCAAGCTCTTGTACCTAACTGCGATCGTGACACCTGGCGTGTGTGCCAAATTTCAAGAGTTTTCGACCATGTTAACCACCTCAAAAACAGGAAAGCAAAAAAGTAGAATAACAATAATACTCAATAATAATAATAATCCTTACAAAAACAATAGGGCCTAGCGCCCTTCGTTGCTCGGGCCTTAATAATAATCCTTACCAAAACAATAGGGCCTTGCGCCCTTCGGTGCTCGGGCCCTAATAATAATAATAATAATAATCCTTACAAAAACAACAGGGCCTTGCGCCCTTCGGGGGTCGGACCCTAAATATAGCTGCAAGCAGCAATGTGGGGGCCAAGCAGTTAGCAGGAGTTGTCATGGCAACCCAATGTTACATTATACAAACACCCAATTAACCCCCCATCCCACACACACACATATACACAGATAAACCTCCTCTCCCACACCCCCCAATAGCCCCCTACACATACGCATGCCTCAAACATCACCAAATTAATTGTGCGTCCTCAGGTTGTAGTCACGAGTCCACATACCATGTTTGGTGTCGATACGAGAAAGTTTTGCAAATTATAGCACCCCTACTGGTCAAAGGTTGCTAAAATTATTGTCTGTCCTCAGGATGAGGTCCCAAGTCCAAATACTAAGTTTGGTTTCAATATGTGAAAGCATTGCTGAAATATGAGCCCACTTCTTGTGATTATAGCGCCACCTATAGGTCAAGTCATCAAATTTATTGAGCCTCCTCCTAATTGGGTCCTGAGACGCTGTACTGAGTTTGGTGTTGATACGCGAAAGCCTTGCGGAGATCACTTCACTTCCTGTTTGGCGGCTTCGCCACCAAACGTGATTGGTCGTCACAGGCAACCGGTTTTGAATATGTCTCCAAAAAGCAATGCGTTTATGAGTCATGGTCTGACGATCATCTGCGTCAAGTTTCGTGAAAATCGGACAAACTTTGTAACCTTTGATGCCTTTTAAATGTTTTTGGTGAAATCCAATATGGAGGCCGAATCAATTATGTTGACGTCACATGTTGGCATGTGTCGGCCTAAGGACCTCTCAAGGTATTAACAGATATCACTAATATGTTTTAATTCCAAACATATGACCCGTTACAGGTTAAAACGTAATTTTGCTAATTATAGCACCACCTATAGCTCAAAAGTCATCAAATATATTGAGCCTCCTCCTAATTGGGTCCTGAGACTATGTACTGAGATTGGTGTTGATACGCGAAAGCCTTGCTGAGATCACTTCACTTCCTGTTTGGCGGCTTCTCCGCCAAGCTTGATTGGTAATGACGGGTGATGGGTTTTGAATATGGCTCCAAAAAGCAATGCATTTATGAGTCATGGTCTGAAGATCATCTGCGTCAAGTTTCGTGAAAATCGGACAAACTTTGTGACCTTTGATGCCTTTTAAGTGTTTTTGATGAAATACAATATGGCGGAAGATCCAACATGGCGGAAATTGACGTCAATCGCCCTAGTGGTCAAAGGTTGCAAAATTTTTTGTGTGTCCTTAGGGTTTCGTCCTGAGTCCATGAACCAAGATTGGTTTTGACATGTGAAAGCATTGCTGAGATATGACCTAATCTTCTGTTACTCTAGCGCCGCCCTAGTGGTTGAAGGTCACCAAATTTAGATTTGGTTTCAATACGTGAAAGCATTGCTGAAATATGAGCCCACTTCCTGTGATAATAGCGCCACCTAGTGATCCAACATGGCGGAAATTGACGTCATGGGGTGCGTCGAGTTCGGTCTCATCCAAGGATTCCAAATATACCTTAATGTTCAAAATGTGGTGTATGGTAAGTGCATAGATGTAATACAACATTTTAAATGTTGGTGGCGCTAGAGCACTCCAGGTGCAGACATCAAACTTTCTGAAATTAAACATATGCCTGTAACGAATCAATGTGCCAAATTTCTCAACTTTTTACTGGATGGTTCAATGGCAAATGAGCGTTTCGTTATAATAATAAGAATACATTAGAATCACTATGGGTTGCCTCAAGAGCTTAAGCTGCTTGGCCCCCAATAATAAGAACAAATAGAATCACTATGGGTTGCCTCGCAGCTTCGCTGCTTGGCCCCCCAAATATAGCTGCAAGCAGCAATGTGGGGGCCAAGCAGTCAGTTCAGCAGTCCAAATTTGCCATGTAACTCAATGTGGTTGCATCAGGTATATAGCATTAAGCAGTCACAGCAAGTTCCATGCCAAATAACCCAAGATTGGCTGAGTTACAAGGTCATTTCCTGTTTGGCGGCTTCACCACCAATTTCGATTGGCTGTCACAGGTGAATGCTTTTGTCAATCATTCCAGAAAATTAAACACTGATAGTGGTTAATTAATTAAACACTGATAGATGGTTTTTGCCAATTTTGGTGAAAATCAGATGAAATTTGTGACCTGTGAAAACGTTTTAGTGTTTTTGATTAAATCCAATATGGCGGCTGAATCAATTATGTTGACATCACAAGTTGACCTGGGTCAGCCTAAGGACTTCCAAAAGTACTACCAGACACCACTAGTATGTTTTAATTCCAAACACATCAACAGCTACAGGCCAAAATGCATTTTCGCTAATTACAGCGCCCCCTAGAGGTCAAAGGTCACCAGATTTTTTTGAGTGCCCTACAGATGGGGATGTAAGTCCATGTACTAAGTTTGGTTATGACAGATGAAAGGGTTGCTGAGATATGAGCTCACTTCCTGTTTGGCGGCTTCGCCGCATATTTCGATTGGCTGTTACGGGTGAACGGTTTTAGTTCCGAAGACGAAAATCGATAACTTTTGTGCGGATTGGTCTGAAGATCATATGTACTAACTTTCGTTAAAATCGGACAAACTATGTGAGGCGTGAAACTTTAGTTTCACTTTCGATAAAATCCAATATGGCGGAAAATCCATCATGGCGGAAATTGACGTCATAGGGTTAGCCCTAACCCTAACCCCGAGCGGGGAACATAGGGATGATCCCGGGCTGCACAATATTAGGAAAACATGCGATATGCAATAACATTATTGAGTACTGCGATAACGATATAACTTGCGATATTTAAATATTTAATTTTTTCTACATTCTACTTGCTGCAAGCATAGACTGTAGGGTTGGGGTAAATGTACAGAAATAAATGTATAATACTCTACATAAACAATATAAAACATTATGTAGCCTAGGTTATATATGGCCTGATGAAAGTGGACAGCTAAGAGACCTACGCTATTGAAGTTGTGTGAAAGATCTGCTCCAAGAAAATCCTTGTAAAAGACGGGTAGACACCCAATCTGAACACTTGTGCACCAACCAGCGGAATATTCCACATTGCCAGCCTTCGCTGGGCCTAGCAAAAAAGATACTTAACCCTCTATACCCCAGTGGAATTCTACAACAATGCTTCAGATTCCTGGGAATTCTAAGAGAAAAGGGCAATTTGAGAAACATTTTAAATAACCAAGAATAACTAAAAATCTAATGAAAAGTGTCAATTGTAAGATTAGAAATTGCTCTTTCAAATGATATATGATCCATTAAAAATTATATATTCATGTTTCCCATAGACAGCCATAGGCCTACTCACTTACAGTCTCAAAGTTTTCACTAACAAAAGTTATAAATATGGTTCACATATTTCTGTATTAGAAGCTGGGAAACACGATACTATATGAGTACTGATTTCATTGAAATAGACTGGCATATCTTGCACTTATTTGGGATTTAGCTGGACAGTGAGCCTTACAGCTAAAAAAAAAAAAATGATGATATGAACTAACGTAGGGCCATGAAGCATAGCGTGTATGAAATCGTGACCCATTTGATAAGCATGTCACCAACAACAGGGACTGTTAATCCTGACATGGATTTACGTTTTGTTTTATATGCACATCATGTTATATAATTTATCTAAACTTGATCAGTTGATGATAATGAACCTGTTGCACTCGTTCACTAACCTTCAACCTATCCTGTGCTAACATTACGAGTCTCAGACTAACGTTAACGTTACATCAGTGAAGGTAGCAAATTAGCAGGCTTTTTTGTAATCACGAAGATGACTAGACATTGGCCTACTTGTATACAAATACATTTTCCTGACATCCATAAGCAGAAAACACAACGGTGGTTCCCGCTTTGGTTATTAGTCAACAAAACTCATTTAGAGAGACATACATAAGTAGTAGTTTGCAATAACTATCTGTAAGTGGGATAACGATAATGTTAGCTTTACTGTACATGCCAGAAAGGGGTAATGTTAATGTTATGTGTTAAGATATAACTGCAAATAAACCTGGCATGGGTTTATCATAAACTTTATTGTTAATTAGGCCATGACCCATCATTGAATTATGCCTATATTTTGCTGGTGCTAGCTAAACTCAAACTGACTTTCACAGTGACAGCCATACAATTTTTTTTATGCCAGAGAGGCAGCTAAGTCAGTCATGACAAACGGGAGGATGCTAACGTTAAATTTATTACACTTTCATGTTTTTATTTTGTCATTTTCTTACATCAATATGATCGTCACTTACATCAAAACATGGTGGATGCACATCAATACCATCTCATCTAATGAGAAAAGACGCGGACGCTTGTTAGAAGTCATAACTCCAGAGGCACCGTAAGTCCTCAGCCGGTCAGTCAACAGGCTAAACTCAAAAATACCGGAGAAATGTCAATAGCGACCTAGCCATTTAAGTGTGTCAAAATAAAAGTCTGGTGTTTATTTATCCACTAACGCTGTATTATTTCATGTATGAAGGTTATACTGTAGCAGATGTCTCTTTAAGAATTGCGGCCGGCCGCGGCCGTTACAGGAGAATACAGAACGGCCGTCGACGGCCGCTACGGGGTATAGAGGGTTAAGGTATATCGCGGCAGTCACTCATCTAAAATCTTAAGTAGCCCAGTCAGAGACTTTCTAATGAGGAGAGACAGCACTCAAAAAATCCTCCATAGAAATGCATGGGGCTAGTTTGCCGTTACTACACATCACATAGTGCTGGGCGGTATGACCAAAAATGTATATCACAGTATTTTTCAAAATTCTTACGGTTTCACGGTATTTTTTTTACGATGCATAATCAGATGTTCACAATATTTTCTACAGGTTGAGAGAGGAATTACTGCAGTACATTGAGTATTTTTCAAAATTCTTACGGTTTCACGATATATGACGGTATTTTTTTTACCATGCATAATCAGATGTTCACAATATTTTCTACAGGTTGAGAGAGGAATTGCTGCAGTACATTGACTAAGGATGATCTATTTTACTGTCATGATGTAGAATAACTCCACACTAGTGGTAATGCAGTTTTGCATGGCCCCAGAAAATGATGCTGTTTACAAAGAGCCACTCATGATTCTAATGAAGAATCTAATCAGAATGCAACGACAATTGCAGTCAAAATACAGAACTTTTACTGTGCAAATTTCACAAACATCTTGTATAAAACCAATACAAAAAGTAGTGCAACTTGCAATAATTATACTTTTTTGAAAATGATGCAATTTAAAATAAAACCCCTCTGTTAATATGCTTACTCTGTCAAATAGGCCTATCAGAAATGTATTGTTATTGTGTGGTTTACATGACGTTAGTGGTAGGCTAACGTTAACTTGATGTGGATGTCTTAGCCTGCCATAAGCTTCGGTTCGGTTTGCTAGGCAAAACATTAACAAAAAAGTTTGTTTTGGTGGATTATTTCTAACTAGCCCAGCTAGTATTGCTCAGTGCACGTCTATAACATGCTATACTTGCTACCTGGATAATTTCAGCGAATATTCTTAAAGTGAGATGAATGATAAGATTATTAAACTTCACTGTGTTCGGTGGGTTGCTAACTAACGACATCACCTACTAGCCAGCTAGTTACAGCTGTTGAACAATCTCAATAGAATTTTCGTGACGGTAGGCTAAATCCTTTTCAATGCAGTATTCCTTAATGTTTTTCCTTAACTAAAGATAAGTACTGGTATGGCAGTATATTAAAAATTCATATCATAACAAAAATATACACCGGTATACGGTGTGAACCGGTATACCGCCCAGCACTAATATCACACTCCTTCCTCGGCAAAACGTCGACATGTGAATACATTGAGCCAACCATGTGGTGTGATGTGAATACATTGAGCCAATCATATGGTGTGTTGTGAAGACATCGTGCCAATCATGCGTTGTGATCTTGCCACTGGAGCAAGATTGGTGTCGTGAAGCCTTTCGCATGCGAAATGGATGCCCAACGAGTGCCCAAAAAGCGTGGCCATATGGCCGCCGAGTGGAGGGACTTGCCTAAAAGGACTTTGGCCCAGTCTGTAACCTCATACGCTGCACATCATACGTTATTAGGCTACCGGCATGCCGACTACAAGTGCAGCGGAAAGTGAAAGTAAGGGGTTGCAATCGCACAGTCCAACGAAGTCAAACAACTTTTACAAATAACGAATCCTGATTACCTCTCTGCTGCTGTCTGGGGCTTTTGCTAAATGCAAATCATGAAACACAAGTCTTACAGTGAAAGACGGATATCTTCTGATCCTATAACGAAAGAAATTGTTTATTTTAACACGGTGGAGGCATTTGGCGCTGTGTTTGTAACAAGTCATCCTTAATAAAACCAAAATATTTCCATATAACAGACATGCTTTTCCTTTTAGTCACCAATTCCTCTTCACCCTGTAACCTACCTCGCTCGACTCACTATCTTAAGCCATCACAACATTAGCTCCCGCCTCAACACCTAAAACACCACACACCTAAACTGGTAGGGGACGGGCTTCTAGGGCAGCATGACCGCATCGGTTTGGTAAAATATGTTGACATTCAGAATGTGAATACCCCATAGACTGTATAGAATGTGCACGGCACAGAAAATGTATCGCAATTTATCGAAAATTAAGTAATCTTTGCGGTATGTCCATCGCAAGCGTTGATATCGCGATAACGATAGATTTTGGATATATCGTGTAGCCCTAGTAGTCCCCATCCCCCACCTATTGTCCCCAACCCCAAAGTCCAAAAACACCTCAGAGAGAAGTGACAAGAAAAGTGAGAGTAGTGTCAAGACAATTTGGAGGTTAATTTCAAGAAGTTTCTGAACATGAGCACCAGAAAGATGAACAATGTGTGGATGCACTTCGACCAGGAGAGCAAAACTCTGAAGGCTAAATGCAAGTACTGCAAAAACTGGTTTTAAATCATGGAGGATCCACATCCAACATGAGAAGGCACTTAAAAATGAAGCACCCCACTGCACTGCTTGAAGTAGGACAGAATTTCCTTGGTGATTTAGCAATACAGACTCAAGTGACTCGTACACCCGGATCAGTTTAGTGAGTGATTCAGAATAACCCGGATCCTTAAAAGGAATCGAGTTTGCCAGGTCTACCCGATAGTCCCTGATACTGATTGATTTGCTTGTGTGAACAGGGCAGCTGCGTTGCCTTGCTCTGATAGGCTACTCTTCGGCTAACAAAAGCCAATCAACAAACGTATTGTGAGTTGTAAAGTGGTTCTCTTTTCTACATTACATTACATTTAGCAGACACTTCTTGACCAAAGTGACTTACATATGTCAGCTATATTACAAGGGATCACATTGTCCCCGGAGCAACTTGGGGTTAAGTGCCTTGCTCAAGGGCACAACGGTGGAAGCCGGGAATTGAACCGACAACTTTCAGGCTACTAGCACGCTAGCCCAGCTCCTTAACCACTACACTACCACCGCCCCTAAAAAGAAATGGCTTGCAATGTTTTAAGCGCACTCGCCACATTGCAGCGTCATTTTTCAATTTAATCACCGACTCACAAATTCATAGTTGTACCCACCTGTAATTTTAACATCCACAGCCCTGTTTATAACTTTGTAAGTCATGTTTCTTTTTTAATTGAATCTCCTACCTATATCCTAATGATTACAATAGCATATTGTATTGTGTAAGCATTTGGCTTTGGATGCTACATGCCATAGGCCAGTGGTTTTCAAATGGGGGTACGCGTACCCCTGGGGGTACATGAAGGCACTCCAGGGGGTACGTGATATTTTAAAATATACATATATTTAAAAAGTAGAATCCATGCAAAAATACTTTAAAAACAATTATTTAATAAATTTTTCAGGAAAATAGTTCATAAAATGAATTTTATATTTCAGTAGGCTATTCAATTTCATTATCCTAAAAACCCAGTGCCCCCATACCTCTTACATAACTTGCACCACTATGCCACTTTCTTTCTTACTTAGGTCAAACAGAACTACCCAGGCCTTTTATTGGCCTGACTTTGCACTAGTATGTCTATGCACAATTTCAACCAAATTTTGCTGCTCTTATTTTTTTCATTATTATATGTGCCCTCTTATTTACTTATTTACTTACTTTTTTGTTTACTTGAATGTTATGTTTGTCTGTGGACTTAAATTGGTAAAATATGTCTTGTCTTCACCGTGGGATAGTGAGAAACGTAATTTCGATCTCTTTGTATGTCTGGAACATGTGAAGAAATTGACAATAAAGCTGACTTTGACTTTGACTTGACTTTGATACCAGGATGGTTCGACCCAACCTGTCATATGCCACCCGCCATCACCTGTCAATCACTGTCAAAACTCAAACAATGCAGTCGTGGTTGAAGCATAGCGGTAATTCTTGTGCGCTGGTTAGGGGGTACTTGGCTGAAACAATATTTCACAGGGGGCACATCACTGAAAAAAGGTTGAGAACCACTGCCATAGGCATATATAAATATATATGTTTGTTTCATTACAGGTGCTGTGAGGAAAAACTCAGTGACTCGTTCAGCCACGGACGAGGAGGTCACAAAGCATGCCATCAGGTTCAACCTGGCAGAAGATCGGGCCACTAGGAGACGTCCCGCCTCCTTCCAAACGGAGTAGCCTAAGCTAATAAGAGAAATAAGAATTAAAAAATATTTTTTATTGAACTTCTTGTCGTTCATATTCATTTTCTGATACTTTAGCTGTAAACAGCGCAGCATTTCATTGAAGTTGTAGCCTAATAGATAACATATTTTATGTCTGCACCGACCTGCCTATATAAAGCACTAAATCAGGTTTTGACTACAAAATGAATGTAGTAACCTAACAAAAACATAATAGGCTATAACCTATAACTTTCCATAAATGTCAATTTTATATTTCCATTGAGCTATCACTTTTGTACAGTAAATGCATGACTTGAATCTTTTCTGTTAGGCCTATTGACAATATTGTTAGATTAAAAATACAAGGCAATGCAGATTTAAGCTTATTGCTGTAGTAGCCATAGGCTACGCCTGAGAATTTCACCCTATAGTTTAGTTTATCCTATTTTATCCTACAACAAGAACAGAAGGGCTTTTGAAAATTAGATAAACGCGGATCCGCCGCCGAGTCCTTTTGCTGTGTGGGTAGGCTGTACGGGCCATGAATCCGGGCAGAGTTGTCATAGGGCAAGTGGTGGGTCGCTGGGCTGTGCCAGGAATCCGGGCAGGGAGGATAGGCGATGATAGGGCAGTATGGGACTTCAGATGAGATGAGGGCCAAACACACAGATGACTGATGACTGGTGATAGTATACCTCACAAGTGAGGTGAGGGGGAAGAAAGAGATGTAGAGTGTGTTAGTATTACTATAAATCAAAATGGTTAATATCAGTAAGTATATCATATGGTAGCCCACTAGCCTATGTATAGCGTTATACCATAGCCTGGTGAGAATAGGCAAGAGAGGGAGAGTTGTTTTACATCCACTGGGTAAAAGACATATCCATAGAGATCCTTTCCATGTTGGCCAGCATTTGATTAGCCTAGGCCTACATGTTGAATCTGTCAGTAGCTTGGTGAAAGAGGTCTATTTGACGTAGCCTAAGTCTTGCTTACCCCATTGGATTTCTATGTAGGCTACAGCCGCCGATACCGCTATTCTCACAATTCTTAGCGGTTTTACGGCACAATCCCGATATCCCCACATAAAGTGACGTAAATTATGATGTTTTCACTGGGAAAAAATGTTTTTTCCCGTGCCCATGAACGCACAGCTGGTTTCAATTGCCACTTTAAGTGGCGGACCCTGAGCCTCCCAAGACACCGCTGTGATTGGAGGACGTTACGGAACAAAATAGGCGGGTCTGTGACCAAGGATTTTCAGAAGCACTCTGTAGTCCTTTTTATTCTGATGAAATGGACAATGGCTGGCGGTCGCTGTTGGAAACTCACTAATGTTGCAAACTAGGTAAGAACATGCTTAAGTTAACGTTAAGATAAATTAATCGTAGGCTAGCCTTGCTGACGTGAACACAACTTGGTGGATGACTAGGCTATGACCATAGGGCTATGACTAATGTTAGAGTTCTGATGTTTGCACACGGATGGTAACCAGAGAGTTAACTATAGAATCTTTGGTAAAAACTTTTTGTTCGAACGAAAAACATGGGCTGGACTCTGAATGACATAGAAGTGTTTGCTGACGAAATCAAGTCATGGTCTGCTTCCGTCTTAGTTTAACCTGAAAAGCTAAATTGTGTGTATGCAGGGTTGTTAGTTTGCATAGTCTAGAGTTGTGTTCTACTTTTCAGTAGCCTATTTAGGCCCATTTTTTTGGCAGGATGTTTCAATGCATCACCCTTTCATGTGCAGAGTAATCAGTAGGCCTTACCTAAGTGTGACCGTTTCCATGACAGCAGCCTCTCTGGATCCAAACTCTTTCGAAGCATTAGTTAGCGTTTAGACACGTGGTATCATTTCAATCTCACATTGTTGTTAAATGTAGGCGGTATAAACATGTTTTACTTGGTGGGATACAGAAGTCATAACACCCACAAAACAATTGTAGCCTACTACTTCAAGTAGTAGAAAAAAACTGCAGTTTTGGAGGAAATAGGCAATATTTTGGACATGAAAAAAATGCATTGCACTAATTGTAGGCCTACATGGGTACTGGAAGCAGAGGGGCCAGAGTACTATAGCCCATTGGTTCTCAATGTGGTGTCCGAGGACCCCCAGGGGTCCGCAGCACATTGTCAGGGGGTCCCTGACAAAGTTTGCTACAAAATATGAAATTGTCTTATATGACGAAAAATGCTACAGTATCAGTATTTGCCCAATTGATCTGCTGATACGTTACATCAATACGTCAAAACACTTTATTAATTAACCGCCAACAAAATGAAAGTGAAGCAAACACTATGTGTTCAACACAATAGGCCTACATTTGAAAGAAACAACAATCCTACATAGGCCTACTGTCAAAGTTTGCTAACATGACTTGTGGTATTAGCACTCTGTTTTAAAAATACATAACATAAGCATCTAACAGAAAAAAAAAGGCTATACAGCTACATGATTAACTTAAGTTTTATGTGTTGCGATTATGAGGGGTCCTTGGAGAATTTTCCACTCCATGAGGGGTCCCGGCCCACAAAAGTTTGAGAACCCCTGCTATAGCCAAAACGTCACATTGTTCGGGCAACCATATTTTCTGTTCTAAACATGAACCTAGAATGGCTAGTGCTGCCACTAACGACTAATTGTCTGACTAAATTCCTGCGTCTAATTCAGCTTCAACTGTTTAACGTAGAAACTTCGTTGAAACTTTGTAACGTAGGTCTTGAAAATGACACCTGTGCAATGTACTTTTCGTTTCTGTAAACTATATACTTTTTGAAATATTAACAAAAATCAAGCTTATTAGTTACTTAATTGGCACTATGACATCACAATGGGCTAATTAAATTGATTTGCGCCTGTATCAACTGCCAGCTGCTCAACTAGGCCCCCTCAAAGAGTCAATTAATCTGACTGCACCTGTATCAACTTTTTCTGCTCAACTAGGCCAACTGTCTCTGTGCCTCTCCATTCTACAAGGATATAAGGCACATTCCATTAGTGTGGTCACGATACCGAAATTATGACTTCGATATGATACCTGCCATAAATATCACAATGCTCGATACTGAAACGATACTAAGGCGAAATCCTAAGATATCTGGAGAAGAAAGGACTCCTACCTCCTCCAAGTGTATTGAGTCATTTGTGTTGAATTCGGTGCACTTTTGTAGTGTGCAGGTCAATTCACCCTTCGCTAAGCCACACCCGAAAACCGCCACAGGCCAATCGTGGCTTAGCAACCCGTCACTAGGCACGGGAGGTCTGACAAGCTTTCGAGTTTTGCCATGTTAACCTGTGGAGACTGAAAGCCTGTGGGTCATGAAGGGCACTTATTTGGATGTGTGGTGCCCTAACCCACGTAAAGACACAGTGAAATAACATGTTACACTATAGAAACATGATATAATTGTGAAAACATTGTTCTAACTATAAAAAATGGCATATTGCATGATATTTCCATAACCACGAGATACACGCTTCACGATGACTGCAAGTTAACAGACAGTTGTTAACAGACGTTCACCAAGATGTATAGCCCATCAGCAATCTATTTAAAGTAACACCTATTTGAAGTACCATTCATGATATGTTGTCAAATATTGAAGTTGTGGGAATTACATAGCTTAAATTGTATGTTTCTTTCGTCCCCCATGCCTGTTCCATTCATTCTGGCCGGGAGAGTCGAATGAAACAAAACGCACATTCGACTTCTGCTTGAATAACTCATGAACAGTTTTGTTCAGAGCTGTAATTCCAACTGTATTTGACAGAGGACAGATGTAGGTTGCTAGTGACGAAATATTAGCTTTCAGTGTGGTACAATGTCTTTGTAAATGACATTTCATTGAAAAGTCCCGGTTCTCCCCCAATGTAATAGAAATGCAGGGTGCTAAAGCTTGTCAGGCATAGCAACAGAAAGGAGTGCGGGATTTAGCGAAGGGTGAATTCTGGGTTCTAAACTTACTACATAATTTATTTTTTATAGTCAGTAAAATAGTAGACCTGTGTGATTAAATCCTTTATTGTTTGTTATAGTTCATTTACATTGTGTTGTGTTTTGGCAATAAAGTAGCTTTAAATAGCCAAACTAGGCTAGATCAAGGTCAGTGTTGAAATTACTGCATGCAAATCACTGAATGCTATGCAGAGGGGCCTAATCTTTAGGCCATCTGATGTACAGTATAGGCTACCCTAGGCCTTCCCGTGTTCATGGGATTTCTTTGACAGTTGCAAAGGGAAAATGTGAGGATAGTCTTCTTTGCGCCTAGTGTGCAAGTACAACGTTCCAACCATCCAGGTCTTCGTCAGATAGGCATACACCATTACCTGTTGCAATATATCTGTGTGCATTCCTACATTACGTCTATTTCTTCGATAACATGATTTGCTACCACGTAACAATACGCCGCTATTATTATTAGGACTCAACACGCTTTGGTGGTAATATATGCTGTGGGCTTTAATTAGCGCATTTCGGGTAGCCTATCCTACATCTGGGCAATAATTATTGAACAAATTGCAGTCTACATACCATGACAAATATTACCAGTAGTACTGACCGAACATGAAATAGATTGTTTGGTAGTGTTGGTAATGTTATTATGGCGTGGACATTGCGCTTTCATCACGTTAGCACCCTATGATTACAGCTCGTTATGTCTCGTCAAAATGATTAGCCTACAGCTCGTTATGTCTCGTCAAAATTCAGTGATGAAGGAAGGTTCGCTTTATCCCAGAGAACCATACTCGTTTCACTTAGGCTAGACTAAAACAGAAGAGAAGAACTTGGCACTAACCATGTAGTTGTGTTTTTTCTATAGCATATTCGTTAACCTGTCGTTCTTTGAACTCTTTAAAAATGTTGGGATGTCTGCAAGGTGTTTAGCCAAGTTCCATGCGTAGCCTACTGCTTTTAAAGTGCCAGGTTAGGTCAGGTTAAAAAATGTTTTTGACAAATGAAGGGACATGAAGCAAGATAGTATTTGAGTAGGGATTTTTCTTGAAAAATCAACTTTAAATACAATAGAACAATATTTACAGTTATTTTTATAACTGAATTTATGAACATTCCAGACACAGTGATGACCTCATAAGAGGGAGTCCAGCAAAGTTGACCATAGGGGAGAATGGGTTTTAACTGCATTTTCTTTTACACTGATAAGGCCAAAAATGTCTCTATGACATACCAGTGGTTCATAAGCATGAGCCTGACTGGCAGGGACAAAGTAAAGACAAATAGGCTACAACATTTAGGTAAATCATGGCCATCAAATCATCAGTGAGAAATTGATTAGGGGTGTGAGTAGGATCGGATCACTATTAGTATGTATCATAGCTTCAAAATGCCAGTTGTGTCATTTGCCATCACATAGGCTTTCATATACAACAAGTTAAGTAGAATCAGTAAGCAAATTAATAGTCTGTCTATAGCTAACATTAGTTGATAAGCAGATGTGTGTGTGTGTGTGTGTATGTGTATGTGTATGTATATGTATGTATATATGTATGTGTGTGTATATATATATATATATATATATATATATATATATATATATATATATATATATATATAAAGAGCAAATGTGTGGTAGCACATATACACTGATGGTTTTATAGTCAGGTCTCTAAAGAAAAGCATATATGCCCATGGTTGGCTGAACACAGACTAATGAGTTGCTTACTGATTCTACTTAGTTTAGGCTATATAATGGTCTATATGTGAATGGCAAATGACACAACTGGCATTTTCAAGCATTGCTACTTGCCCATATCCTCTTCATCACATTTTAAGATCAATAATGGTTGCCAGTAAAGAAAAAAGGTAGATATTTTTATGTCAGGCAGGTAGTAGACTCTACCATGACATACTGGAATGAAGTCATATTTTTGGCCTCATCAGTGTAAAAAAAACCTACTGTATGATCCCTTATCCCATGTGTTTTAATTGACCAACTTTGCTGGACTACCTCTTATGAGGTCATCATTGTGTCTGGAATGTTTCCTGGAATGTTCATAAATTCAGTTATAAAAATAACTGTAAATATTGTTCTATTGTATTTAAAGTTGATTTTTCAAGAAAAATCACTACTCACTACTATCTTGCTTCATGTCCCTTCATTTGTCAAAAATGTTTTTTAACCTGACATACGCACTTTAAATGACTTTGAAACATATTACAACATACAAACGGGCCTCTGTGTACCTGATTGCTTGCCTTCACTATTCGCGATGTATCCGAAATAATTCCAGTCCAGATTTCACATCACCTTTTGTTTTATCCACAAGGCCGAGGACTGTCGGCAAAGAACTATGTTGACGTTACTGCGCACTCACTCACTCCGAGCTGCCTGCCTGACACGCCCACTTGCCTATATGCATGCAAGGAGCAGAGAGCAGCAGTTCACACAGACACAGAACGTTATTATTTTAATAAAGTATCGATTCTAAAAACGTCGGAAATCGTATCGTTTTTTGCGTGAAGGCATTGTGATCCCTTTTTAGTATCGATACACCGTGCAACACTACATTCCACTTACATACTTTTTATCCATCCATCTTCTTCAAACCATTCACTCATCCACCCATTAAACCTTGGGGGGACCTGTCTTTCAAAAAAATATGAACGGGAGTCAATGGAGAGATAATAATGATTTTTTTGGTCCCATTCCAATTGTGCCATGAATTTCACATATAATATATGTGCATTTAAAAGAGAGACTTTAAAAGTTATGTTAGTTTTGTGCGAATCCACTCAGTGGACTACATCTCTCGTCTCAAACGGTGTTCGTCACCAACGAAATAAAACGATACGACTAAGCTTAGCTGTTATGCTAGGCGATGGTTACATCTTGCTGCCAGCTATGTCACTTAACAGTAGTTTATGTACAGTCTTTGGACGAATACAACTTACCTGATGTGTTTAATCCCCAGGGCCTGACTCATGGTATTTTCATCGGCAAGGGAAGCTCAGGTAAGACCTGTTGCTAGTGTAATCCGGTGTGGCTGTGAATGGGCTAACGTCACTAGCGCGACTGATGGGTTTGTAGTCGCTGCGTTGGAATTACGATCTTTCACAATGTTGTAATTCAGTAGTTAAAAAACAAACTGCAAATGTCTTTACATGAAAAATTGTCTTTAAAATTGACAAACATCATATTGGTAATTGAAGGCACAAGTCGATCTGGACCAGGAAAATAATTTCACTTTCGCCATTGACTGCCATTCATAATTTTTTGAAAGATAGGTCCCATGGTGTCTAACAGAAGGGGCGTGACTTCGTCTCTCTATTCATAGAAGGGTGAGCCCACATAGCCTAGTCTCTTCTGTGAGATGGAGGTGCGCAAATAGTTTCAAAAGTTTCAACTTCAAAAGCTTCCTTCACCCGATGCCAGTCACTGATCGCAATTTCAAAGTTCGGGAAGGTTCGTTCAATATTTTTAAGTTTTAAATGTAGTAGCCTATCTGTCCCCTTTGGAATTATATATTAAAGTAGCCTATTCAGCTCCTGAGGTCCTGGGAAAAACAACTTAGGGCTAGATTTTTTGAGTTTCCAGTGGTTATGAGGTACCCTGGAAATCCAGAGTTCTCGCGAGAGCACAATGGAATTGTCTCTGCGAGACACTCTGGCAAAGAGCAATGATGCACGTTACTTTTTCCCCTTGCATTCCGGGGAACAAGCTAAACTGGTGAAGACGGCGCTGCAACGTTGGAGGACAGTACACATTGGTCGTAGTGTTATCCGATTGCCGAAATCCGAAATCATTCAGAGTAAACATGGTCTAGTGTTATCCAATTGCGTGCAGTGAGATTTTTAAATGCATGCTTGTTGCCTCCCCTAGAGTTGGGCCATTACATTGCTCTTTGCCAGACCCTTAATCTTTCTAGATTATCAGGGTCTGAATTTTCCAGGCTAGTTATGAGGAGCAATATGAGGGAGAAATTTGGTGATCATTGTTTTGGGACATTAACACTTTGAATGCCGCGCTGTTTTCGGAAGCTTTGGCCCAGAGTGCCAGCAATCTAGATCATTGTTGACTTAGTAGTTGATTTTTGTAGCGCCACAGCGTATTCTATGTTATAGCTATGGACACACACTATGTGTAATGTGATTGGTTGGTGCCGTCCGTAGATTGGCTTGATTGGCCGGTGCCGTCTGTCGGTGCAGCAACAGCTGAACTCCTCAATGCGAGCAGCGGGAGAAACGCGACGTGACGGACCCACAATTCAGTTCGGCAACGGATCACGTGAGCCCATTTAAAGTGAATGGGATGCGTCTCCAGCAACGCGATGCACGCAGCTGTGTGTGGGAGCCGTCACTGATTCGACCCAAAGCAGCAACCATCAAAAGCCAGTTATGATAAAATGTCCAGATCTTGTGTTTTCATGAGTTTTCGATCGTCATCTATTTCAGTTCTATTCATCATAGAGTTCCCAAAATCGCACATAAGGTGTGTGAGTGTCTATTTTCGTAATTTAAAAAAGCAAAAAATGCAATATTGCGTTCTTGGCACTCAAAGTGTTAAGCCTGTTAAGACTTTTCCATAGGCATCAGTGAAGGAGATTGAAGAAACATGCTGTCACATCAGCCTAAAGTTCATAATATGACTTCATGCTAAATTTAAGGTACTTAGTGATTATGAGGAACAATATGAGAGAAATTTGGTTATCACTGATCGTTGTTTTAGGATGTTAAGCCACATTAAGCTTTTTGCTTACAATAGGTGTTAATAAAGAATAAACGCTTAATGTCATCTTTGGCCTGGTGCGACGGCCCAATTAACCCCCCCCCCTTGCGATGGCCCTGTGAACTGATGAAAAAGTATTATAAGAACAAAAACATTATTAACCCTTAGAACCCGATTGACGCAAAGTGCGTCAAAAAACACACCCTTTCTTCTCTGTTACATTGCTCCGCGACTGTTCATCGCAGCGAGATGAAACCTATATTGCGTGACAGAGAAGAAGTGGGGCTTTCTAACGAGGCCAATGCACTTGTCTGCACGATCAAGTATGAAAAAAAAAAAAAATCATGAAATTAAATCAAATTGCATCATATTTACAGTCTATACTTTTCATCCACCTGCGCATTCCATTACTCTCGCTTGAATTACTCGCAACCTTGATCGCATAGATATGGCAAGCATATCAGATGAAAGAGGAGACACAGGGCTATCCATTGGTACCATGTATATCGATCCTTCTGGCTTATAAAAACAGATGAAGTGACTGCAAAATATTAACGTCATGTACACAAACCAACGCTGCACACAAACCAACGCTCCACACCAATTACTCTCGTTTGAATTACTCGCGGACCTGTGATCGGATAGATATGCCACACATGTCAGATAAAAGAGGAGACTCAGAGCTATCATTTGAAACCTTCTGGGTTATAAAACAGACGAAGTGACCGCAAAACAATAACTTCATATAGCTGGACTTACCCCACATTTTTGTCTGTTCTTGTGGCAAAGCATGTTTATAATCCAACGCTATCGCGGTGTTTCTAACCGCAAAGCATGTTCATAATCCGGTTTTTTGAGATCCTAGCAAATTCCTGCATTGCATCCAATTCAAGGCTCACATTGCATCCCAATTTGTTCAACAAAGAAACACCTTTTTTGCCTTTACTTTGTTCATGGCAATGCAGTAAAAAGTTAAGAATCATTATGGCACACATGCTAACATGCAAACTTGGGTCAAGTCAGGTCAGATCAGTTCGTGTCATAGATATGGAGCGCAGAAAGGTCATTTTTCATCACTAAAAAAAAAATGGCATTTATTTCCATAAATCACACACCACATATTTCTGTAAATTGCTCAGCCCCAGAGTATCCCTCCAATATGGCAATTATATTACCCGATTCAGGACAGTCTGTCCTACACACACATGAAATGCATGTAGAGCTATGGGCTTGCTATGGTGAGATACAGGTCAAAATATAAGAATTTTTATAATACACTTTTTATATTTTAATTCTTTAAAAATCTAAATAAAATCAATGCTAGTACTAATACATGACATGGCAGATTTGGATAGCCTACACTCTGCTGAAAAAAACAATATATAATATGTGTGTGTGGCACTTACAATGACCAGAATAAATCCTTATGAATAAAGGTAGTGAAAATGCCCTAAAAACAGCTTAGGGTTCTAAGGGTTAAACCCGGGCTTTTACCATCATAAGCCTGTGACAACTAAAATTGTACCTAAAATAATGGATAATACAGAAGGTGTTTCTAAGAACTACTTGTTTACTCCGCTGCGCGTTGGGGCTGTTGGGGCCATTATCCCCTACTTACTTGCTCACATGGTTCTTGGTAGGAGTTAATAGTTAATAATTGAAGTTTGTCTTAGTATTTGTTTCTGTAGTAATTATCCAATTATGCTGTGTAATTTATTGATAATATTGTAGATGTTGCTTAGTAAAGTGTGTATTTTCTCTGTACTTACCCTCATGTTACCTGTGATAATTGTCTAATATACCAAAACTTGCCACGTACCTACTACGTAAATACCTAGTAATTAGGGGACTGTAAAAGGATTTAATGTTTGTTTTTTTTCTCATGCATTACATATTGAGCTATAATTATCACCCTGAGAGAAGAAATACCGTTAATGTCCCATTATACAAAATGAATGGACTCGGAGGAAGAAACTTTCTTTCACTGTGCGCCGTTCTTTCAGCCTCGTCCATTAACTCCGTATAACGGAGGCCGTTATCCTGAAAAACTGAGTAAAAAAAACATGTCAAAACGAGTCAAAGGCTGAGAATTAGTGTGTGGTTTTGTAGTTTTGGTGTGGGGTTGTAATGTCAATTTATTTATTGTTTAATTTACCACAGTTGATCCGCTGGTTTTCCATCATGCAAGATGAATCAGGAGCATTGTTCAGTGGTATGCACCAACACCAACCTCTACTGAAGGGCAATTTGCAAATTCTCCGTCGTCATCATGGGGACAGCCTCTTCACTTGTGAGCCCTGGTGAAGTCATTGAAGATGCATATGGTGGCGAAGGTGGTGAAGCTTGTGAAATACCAGTAGAGGTGAAGCCTAAAGCACGTCTCTTACGCAGCTCCTTCCGTCGTGGTCCCAGAGTGATTGGTGCCAGCTTTAAATCCACTGGGTCTGTAGACCTAGAATACACAGCAGAATATGAGCGTCTTCGTAAAGACTATGACATTTTCAGAGTCAGCAAGAATAATGAGATTGCATCCATGCAAAAGAAAGAGGCCAAGTTGGATGAAGAAAACAAGCGACTGCGTGCTGAGCTACAGGTAGAACACATATAGTACCCTCCAGAATAATTGGCACCTCTGCTAAAGTTGACTAAAAACTGGAATAAAAGATAATCTGTTGGTGATTTTATTGTAATCTCACAATGAAATAAATTAGGAAAAATCCAACCTTCACAAGAGAAGCAGATTTATTTTGAGAAAAAGGAAAAACTCTCATAAAGAAATAAATATTTTTAACAAAAACACTTTGCTCACAATTATTGGCACCCCTGCTTGTAGTACCTTCTTAAGCCTCCCTTTGCCAATAAAACAGCTTGAAATATTCTCCTATGACACCCTATAAAGTTGGAGAATACAAAGCAAGGGATTTAAGACCGTTTTTACAAAATCTCCCCAGATCATCCAGATTCCTAGGTCTACACTAGTGCATTCTCCTCTTTGACTCACCCCACTGTTTTCCTATGGAGTTTAGATCAGGGGACTGAGATGCCAATGTCCGAATCTTGATTTTGTGTTCAGCAAACCATATTTGTTTTGATCTGGACATTTGTTTTGGTTCATTGATCTGATGAATGATCCAATCATGACCAACTTTTAGTGTCATGGCAGAGATTGACAGATTTTCTTTGAAAATGTTCAGGTTTTTCTTGGTGTTCATGAAACCATGCACCTTAATTAGGTTCCCAAGGCCTTTGGGAATAAAAACAACCCCACAATAGCACTGCCCCTCCACCATAATTATCATTAGACATATTCTTTTCAGTATATCCATTCTTCTATGTATGCCAGACACACCTAAAGTGTTTCTAGCCAAAGAGCGCAATTTCCATTTCATCTGACAATAGACCACACTTCCAGACAAAGTCACTGTACCATTCAGTAACTCATGCCGTTTACAGGCTTTTAACTGGCATGCCCTCTAAATAATCCATTAGCAGTGAGGCCACTTTTGAAGTTTTGTTTGGGGACTTGGTGAGCCCAAGATGATACCCTTGTCTGTAACTCTCCAACAGTGGTTCTTATCTTGCCATCCTCCATAATGTACGTGGGGCAAGATAACCATCGGTCTTTATCAAAGCATGTTTGTCACATTTTCAGATGATTAGAACCTTTAAATAATTGTTTTAACTGTAAATATAGACATTTTCAACAAAGTACCTAGTTGTCAAAGACATTCTTTTTATTTAAATTTAGTGTATTGTCTTGTCTTTCCGATGTTGAAAAATGACTAGAGGATTTAGCCTCTCTGTGACTTTATTTTCATACCATAGTGAAAATAGAAAGTCATGAACTACTTCTGAAAGTTCAGACACTGATTAACTTAAATAAATTGAAATTAGATAGGAAAATGCTTCTTTTAGGTTTTGTTTATAATATTTTTCAGGGGTGCAAATAATTGTGAGCAACGTGTTTTAGTTCGTATTTATTTCTTTATGAGATTTTCCTAATTCATTTCATTGTGAGATTACAATAAATCACCAACAGATTATTTTTTATATTGGTTTTTAGTCAACTTTAGCAGAGGTGCCAATAATTCTGGAGGGTATTGTAATTCAGACTGTTATTTGTTGAGAAAAAAAACATCCACATATAAATTAATAATTTGTTGTCAACCTGTAAAGGCTTTGCAGAAAACCTACCAGAAGATCCTGCGTGAGAAAGAAAGTGCTCTGGAGGCAAAGTACCAAGCCATGGAGAGGGCCTCTACATTTGAGCATGACCGAGACAAGGTCAAGCGACAGTTCAAGGTGAAGGCATCGTCATGTTATTGTTTTAAATTTTTAAACCATAAATTAAATTTGGTTAATTGCTGCAAGTGTGTTTTAGTATACTTAAAGATCAATGGTTGTGCAGGAAGTGGTGTTTTGTTTGTTTGTTCATTTATTTATTTATATTTAAAATAATTAGCAGATGGTTTTGTCCTAAACAAAGTGCATTTGTATTTTAAAGGGGAATTATGCAACATTTTCAACTTAATGCTGCAGTTGGCAAGTAAGATTTTTTTGATCATATTCACTGAAACTGACACTATGCTCCGACAGAACAACATAAATCAGTCGGGTTTAAAAAAAAAAAAAAAAAAAACACTTTTACCTCCACCTGTTATTTGTTTTGCAAAAATCCACAGCTCCCGGTTCTTCTGGTCCAATCAGAGCAGGGCTGTGTGAGATCTGACTGTCAATCACTGTCTGGTGCAGTCTGGTGCAAAAAGTCAAAATTCAAAAGTCCCTTCAATCTGTCAGACTTGCCAACTGCAACTTTAATGACACAGTTTAGAAATAATTGTGATGGTTAAATTACCTGTTGTGGTGAGAATGGTGGCTTTCCCTGCTCCCTCTACTGTCTCCTAGCGGAAACCAGCCTTGCAAGATCTGCACTAGCGTGTCCGGCAGTGTTTGAATCCGGAAGTCCTGTGAAAAGCGAGTTAAAATTCTCTGGACATACATTCGCCCCCTCAAGCAGGGGACTTCACATTTGCATGTGGCATGCGCTTTGCTCGCCGCTAGGTTGCTCTTGGTTGAGGTAATAATGTCCCAAAGATTTTTGTTGTGGTCAGGCTTAGTGCAAAAGAATTAGTAGTAAATCTTTAAGTAAATGATTTACAGTGCGGCGTGGTCATGGTTGAACTTTGCCTGTGGCACATGCAGGAGCGACAAAGCAGAAAAACGCCACTTGCACTGCTCAGTGCAGCGGCAGACCAGTTCTTGAAATATGCACCCCAAAGCTGTAGGTGGAGCTCTGTAGAGAGAAAATACGACAACAAAATATATTGTAGCCTATATTCATGTCATTATTATCCTATGTAGGCTACTACACTATTATTACCATCAAGGACATAAATTAATTTAGGCCTATTGAGGAAAGGAAAATTGCCAGGAACATGTTTATTCAAAGAAAGAGCTTTATTAGCACAGACACACAACTACAAAGCGAGATCTGCACTCACAACAAATGGTAAGCTCATGAGAAGCCCAAAATCCACAAAGTGGCTGTTTGCCGCCTCGGAGCAGTAGGTAACTGGCGGCATACTGTCTGAATTTGGTCTGTTTTGGAGATGTCTGTGGTGCGTAGCCCTGTAGGCTACTTCAGAGTCTGTCTCGCTTCCAGCAGCTGTAAAAACAATCAATAAAGACAATCGGTACTGCACGATGCACTGTGTAGGCTATGGAAAAAACACATCTAATGCACCTGAAAAATAGTCCCCTAAAACGGATCTTACCCTCTTCACGATCAACTCCGAGCTGAACTGTTCACAGCTTCCGCCTGCGAAGGTCTGTGGGGTATACTACGAAGCACGTTAGACATATCTAGGCTATGAAGACATATCGAGGCTTCACAAAGCCTTGACTCAGGGGTATACGTTAAGTAATACTACGATAGCAGTTATGTGATATTTGTCAAACTAGGCCTTCAGCTCAGATCTGTGCACGTTCTCGGTGTTGGGATGACGTTGGCCAATCGTGAAACGTGGAGACGCACAAGACCGCCTCTATTTAAAAACAATTACTTACGTATTCATGAGCGATAGCTTAATCTACACTGCGGTAATTTTGTGTCTAACCTATAACATCAAATAAATCAATTGTCATCAGTTGTTGTATGGTATGCACGCCCATAGTGGGATATTTGCATGCACAGCACTATTAAAGCGCATTCGAGATCCAAAATGTTAGTAGAGGCGGAGCTCCACCTGTAAGATATATGACCGAATCCTACACGTGAGAACTTCGTTTTTAAGACAATTGATTGGTCAGTGGGTGGTAAATTACACGATTTGAGCTATAACTTAGCACATAACCTCCTCCCGACCAGGTTTGGTTGACGGCATAAGATACCATGGTGATATAGCGACACTAAAACAGATCCACTTTCGTGTCACAGCATACCCTGGCTTTGAGCCCAACATAACTCGCTAACCCACTAATCGAGATTCGTAGTATACCCCACTGGTTATGTAAGCTCCTGCGTACTGTCTCGTAATAGGCTAGGTCTAACAGGCAGCTGGAAAACAATTAAAAGAGAGTGGTAGAAATGAATGTAAATCACTGTAAAATTAAACAAGGAAGGAGAAAACAGTAAAAGTTACTTACACGCAATGGCGTCAAGACTTGCAGACATAGCTACTGACGATTAAACTTCTGTCTCTGGTCATGCGCTGTGCGGATAGAGCGGCAAAAGCCATTGCATTTCTTATCCAAACAACATCAAATTTGGCACTGCTTGTGCCCGTAGCAAGACATTTTGTCAAGTTTGAAATCATTCAGACGAACGGTTCGACATATATGCAAATAACAGACACACACACAGATGCACACACAGACAGACATTCCTGTCATTAATAGATAGATGATCATTAAACTGTGAAGTTTCAGCCAAATCAGCCAATATATTGTGTCTTTTTGACAGATTTTGTGTTTATTCAGCGAGATATTTATATTCTTTGCACCACCATTTTGACACATTTCAACAATCCCTTCACTATTCAACATCAACAACACTAGTGCAGTGCCCATTCAAACATGCCATGCCTGTAGAAAATCCGTAGACCAATTACACGCCTGCACGCCTGCTTTAAAAATAGGATGATAGGAAAAAACATCATTCCAGCTGAATATTATATCATAATATATTAGCCTATAATTAATGTGCAGTAAGAAGAATGTTTGACATTTGACATCCAAAATGTTAGTTCCCAAAATCGCACATAAGGTGTGTTAGAGTGTCTATTTTCGTAATTTAAAAAAATGCTAAAAACTTAATATTGCGTCTTTGGCACTCAATGCATCGGAACAAAAAACGCAATATTCCGTTTTTGGCACTCAAACTGTTAAGCTAACAAATACTCTGATGGGTTTTATTTTTTGTGAATTCTTGTCGCCCTCCCAGAAGATGCGCACACACACACACACACACACACACACACACACACACACACAATAATATTCCCATGTATGGAAATAGCCTACTAGGAAATAGGAATCCGCCTATCTCAAATAGGAGAATAAAGTAATCTCTGCTCACACACAAAGTAAGTAAGTATAAGTATACTCTTTTGATCCAGTGAGGGAAATTTGGTCTCTGCATTTATCCCAATCCGTGAATTAGTGAAACACACTCAGCACACAGTGAGGTGAAGCACACACTAATCCCGGCGCAGTGAGCTGCCTGCTACAACAGCGGGCGCCGGGGAGCAGTGAGGGGTTAGGTGCCTTGCTCAAGGGCACTTCAGCCGTTCCTACTGGTCGGGGTTCGAACCGGCAACCCTCCGGTTACAAGTCCGAAGCGCTAACCAGTAGGCCACGGCTGCCCCACACTGTTAGTAACTGTAGTGTGATTACTGAATTTAGAAAAGTAACGTGTTACACTACTCATTACTGACAAATGTAATGTGAACGTGTTACACCCAACTCTGTTCACAACACTATTTTCGATAAACTAGCTTGTTTGTTGTTGTTAAGCTTAATGTGTAGGGCTATCCGGTCCATTGCAAGATGCATCAAGATATATTCATACTGGTTTAATATCACAGAAGTGTCAAACAATGCCGAAACTTGGGTCACTAATAATAGAGCTAATATATTTGTTGCGAGCAGGTCTATGCATTTCATTGAAACTGGATGCCATGATAAATAGTTTAAAAACTTTAATGTGAAACTAAACTTATTACAAATTCTTACTGTTTCTCTGTACAAGCCAATAAGGTAAAATTGTGTACCTGACAAGTTTCGGCTACCTTGCCTCTGTAGCCTTCATCAGAGGGGTCACGTGATGTTGGTGTGACGTCGTCTGAGCTGTGTTATATGGAGTTTTCCATCGGGATGGCCGTGTCCCCTGGGGTGCCCGGGGTGGGCACCCTCTGCTGTCTGGTGGTTTTTCATACAGCCGGGGGCGGCCCTGCAGGACTGTGTCCCAGGTGTGGGATAGCTGGTAGGCTCCTTCATCCCGGTTCACAGTCTTTGGGGCCCGCTTCCTGATTTCAACCGCCTCTTTGATCCATCGATGGAATTTGTTGCTTTCCGTTCTGATGACCTTGGCTGCGTCCCAGTTCATAAGATGGTTTTCCCTCTTACAGTGGTCTGAAATGGCAGATTTCAGATTTTCTTGTGTTGCTTTCATTCTTGTTGCACGGGTGAGCGTTCCAGATGTTTCCTTTTCACATTCTTTCTGGTGTTCCTTTTTTCGTGTGCTGAATTGCCGGCCTGTCTCTCCTATATACATTTTATTGCATGTTAGGCAAGGGATCTCGTATATCACATCACACTTTTTCTCAGGGGGAATCTGATCCTTAGGATGTACTAGGATTTGGCGAAGCTTGATGTGTGGCTTCACTGGTGTGGTGATGTGGTGTTTCCTCATCGCTCACTGTACGCGTTCTGTGACCCCCCTGACGTATGGGAGGGTGACCATGCCTAGGTTCTCAGGCCTCGAACCTTTTTTCTTTTTCTCCTCCTTGTTATTTCTCTGGACCTCTCTCTTGCCTTTGTTTATGGCCCAGTTTGGCCAGTTATACAGTCAATAGCCAAAGACAAAACCATCAAAGTGCTACCCGCAGACAAAGGCAGAACAACAGTCATCATGGACACAGAACAATACGAAAAACAAATGATAGACATGCTGGGCGATAAAGACACTTATGAAATCTTCAAGAGGGACCCTACAGAGGAGAAAAAGAAGAAACTGAAGACTCTGCTAAACCCATTAGTGGACGAGAGAAAAATAGACAAGGACAATTACAAGTACTTAGTACCTACAGCCAGTATCACTCCCAGAATATATGGCACCCCCAAAATTCACAAAAAAGACGTTCCACTCCGTCCCATTGTTGACAGCATAGGCTCAGTAACATACAACCTTTCAAAAGCCCTAGTTGAGATTATAAAACCTCTCCTGGGCCGAACAAAGCAACACTGTAAAAATTCAAAGCAACTGGCACAGGAACTAAGCACAGTGAAAGTAGAGGCAGACGAGATACTCATATCCCACGATGTAGTCTCTCTGTTCACAAAAACTCCAGTGGACGTCACAATAAATATAGTGCAGAACCGTCTACAAGCAGACTCAACACTCCGCCTTTAACAAACTTAAAAGTTGAAGACATAGTCCAGTTGCTAACGTTTGTAGCAAAGTCCACATACTTCCTTTTCAGAGGGATCATATACAGACAAAAGGAGGGTTTTGCCATGGGGGACCCCCTCTCAGCCATCATGAGTGGATTCTTCATGGAGGACCTGGAAGCCAAAGCCATCGCCACTGCTCCCAAAGAATGTAGGTTGACCCTCTGGAGACGCTTATGTGGGCGACATCTTGGAGAAGATCAAGACCGCCACACACCCTAAGACTCACAGACCATCTAAACACCATAGGCTAAACTGGAAACATAAAATTCACTCATGAGGAGGAAGACCATAGATCCATCGCCTTCCTGGACATGAAAATACATCACATTGAGGATGGTAGCATCAAGATAAAAATATACAGAAAACCCACACACACAGACCAGTATCTACTATGGGCATCAGAGCACCCCACAGCACACAAGCTATCAGTGGTCCGCACCCTATATGACCGTACCAAGGTCATCACTGACAACCATGACCGAGAGGAGGAGGAGAACCACATAAAACAGGCACTCAAAGCTTGCAACTACCCAAACTGGGCCATAAACAAAGGCAAGAGAGAGGTCCAGAGAAATAACAAGGAGGAGAAAAAGATTCGAGGCCTGAGAACCTAGGCATGGTCACCCTCCCATACGTCAGGGGGGTCACAGAACGCGTACAGCGAGCAATGAGGAAACACCACATCACCACACCAGTGAAGCCACACATCAAGCTTCGCCAAATCCTAGTACATCCTAAGGATCAGATTCCCCCTGAGAAAAAGTGTGATGTGATATACGAGATCCCTTGCCTAACATGCAATAAAATGTATATAGGAGAGAAACTCCATATAACACAGCTCAGACGACGTCACACCAACATCACGTGACCCCTCTGATGAAGGCTACAGAGGCAAGGTAGCCGAAACTTGTCAGGTACACAATTTTACCTTATTGGCTTGTACAGAGAAACAGTAAGAATTAGTAAAACAGTAAGCCTAATGAACCTCTTCAATATAAACTTATTACAAGTCAGAGAAATTGAGCACACCTTGGGTCAGTTTGTGCACAAAATTACTTAATTTATTTACACTGCAAAAAATAAAATATAACCAAGTGTTATTTATCTTAAGATCAAAAAATATTTTGAATGCTGCTTTGATAAAGTAAAAAAAAAAGTAATGAAAACCATATTTATAATGGGTTACTTACACTACCGTTTAAAAGTTTGGGGTCACTTAGAAATTTACATTTCACTCCATTATAGAGATCAGTTGCATTGTTTTTTTTTTTTAATCAGGGCAGCAGTTTTTAGATTACATTATAGGCTTACGTAATTGCAAAAGGGTTCTACAATATTTTCTCGCCTTTTAAAATTATATCAGATTAGTAAACAGAATGTGCCTTTGGATGAATGGTTACTGACAATGAGCATCTGTATACTTAAGTAGATATTGCATTAAAGATCAGCCATTTCTTTCAACAGTCATTTACAACATTAATGATGAAAACAAGGACATTTCTAAGTGACTCCAAACTTTTGAACGGTAGTGTATAACAGCACCGGTAACCAATTACATTTCTAAAGTAACCTTTCCAACACAGAATGTATGTGATATTCAACACATTATTTCTGTTGTGTGACTGTGTGGAATTTCTTTTAAATGCCATGAATTTATTCCACTTCCTGTCATTCCAATTCAAATTCAACTTCCTCTGGGGCAGAGCCAATTCAATTAAAATTCCTTTGTCTTGTTGCTGTTGTTTCTGTTTCAGTTTCCCCTTTGGGGGAGGGTTTGGGCCATAAAGTTAATCCTAAACCATCATAAGTAAAAAGATATAACACCTTTGTCAACTTATATTGTACAGTTATAGTCTAATGAATTTCACTTCCTTAAACACCTAAGACATCATATGTTGACATAGCAGGCACCGTTCACTAACCATGACCATGACTGACATCCTTCACAAATCTCAACTACCTTGACTTGAAAATGCTCTTTATTTATCAACAGATATTTCGTGAAACAAAAGAGAAGGAAATCCAGGATCTGTTGCGAGCCAAGCGGGATCTGGAGTCAAAGCTGCAGCATCTACAGGCTCAAGGTGTCCAGGTTTATGTCCCTGAAGATTCTGACTCTGATGAAAACCAAACAACAGTGGCTGGTACGACCAATTAGATGATTATTCAGAACTGATTGAAAACCGATAATTACATAACATCTGGAGATCCATCATAGCTTAATGTTTGCCTCTTTTCTACCTCATCTACAGCTGGTGGCATGCAGTGTGAATACTGGAATGGGTGTGTGCTTGGCAGTGAGCCATCTATGGGGAGTATGATGCAGCTTCAACAGAGCTATCGGGGGCCAGAGTTTGCTCATAGTTTGATGGATGTGGAGGGACCCTTCGCCAATGTTAGCAGAGGTCTGCACATTTCAATATTTATTAAAATGTTGTGTGTCTTACCAACTAAGGTTGTAATGTCCTACTAACAATAAACCACAAACAGGGGTCGACCATTACAGGTGTATGTATTTTTAAGGACCAATAGCAATATCATTTTCTAATGGAGATGCAGATATGCAGATATTTTGGGCCCAATAGTCATTTATTTAGCTGCTGATGAAGGAATCATGTTTCTAAATCTATTTGGTATTGTTTTTGGTATGAAGACACTTACCTACCGCTCTCTGGAAAGAACATTATTATTATTATTATTATTATTATTATTATTATTATTATTATTAATAAGACAATTCTACTCAACGCACTGTCAGACAAATTTGTTTGTTTTCAGGATGATACGTCTTAAAATAAGTCAAACTCATATCAAGTCAAGTCATATGATTTTACGAGGAAGGGCTAGGTAAGTCTCATTATACTGAATACAATGCTTTAGCCCTCTTTTGCCTCAGAGGGGTGTGCTAGTGTAACCTGGGTCCCAGGGTATGGTTCTCACCTGTTAAGCCTGCTGTTTAACCAGAGTAGCTTAAGCACCCCTACGATATAAAGGTTATACTTCGCTCTGTATTAGCCAGTGAATGGCGTCAGTATAGACCACCTTAAAGGTCAGTCTCCATGAAAAATATTGAAACAGAATATCAAAAGTAATGAGTAAAATGTAAATATAATTCCCTGTGTGGATATGTGTCAAAAATGTACACTAAAAAGTAGTGATTCAAAAGGTAATTAGCTTATATCTACTAAATCTCTGTGTGGATATATAAAGGTACACTAAAAAGTAGCGATTCCAAAGGTAGGTATAGGTTAATCAATAAATCTCGGTGTGGAAGTAGTCATAACCCGCCAATAAACCTGTATGTAAACTCCCACAAATCAACATTGACATCAATCATCCGTAACAAGTATGCAGTGTAGTGCAAATAATCTCTACGTTTGAAAACTGATAGCATTACCCTAAGGTGACTGGTCACTCAACATACAGTAAACATATAAAGACATAGACAAGCTTGCTAAATAAAAATAAAACCCCCATTGCAGGCCTGTTGAAGTTCGTAAAGGAGAATTCCGGTGTGATATTGACCTAAAGTGTGTTGAAACATGGTTTATCGTAGGTCAATATCACACCGGAATTCTCCTTTAAGCAACATACCAACATGCACCAGAGTGTGTTTCCCGCACAATAGGGCCGCGCGATCAACAGGTGGCTATTCGGTGGCTGTTCTTCCTCGTAGTCGGAGGAACCACTGGCTTTCTCCTGGTCACCAGTGGCGCTATCCGGGCGGCGGTGCTCCCTCGACGGCCACTCAGTGGAACCACATGCTTACCTGGAATCCTGTGGCGCTAACTGAACACCGGTTAAACTAGATAAATCTCAGTGAGACGTTTCTTATTAAAACTAACGTTACGGTTTACCTCAGAGCAACTGACCAGAGCCGGACAGTAACGGAGTACATTTACTTGATTACAGTACTTGAGTACAGTTTTGAGGGTTCTATACTTTACTCGAGTATCATTTTTGGGGAGTACTCATGACTTTACTCAAGTACATTTGAGAGGCAAATATTGTACTCTTTGCTCCACTACATTTCTATCCATAGCCGTGAGTACCTGTTACTACTTCTTCTAAAAAAGGAAAAAGCAAAAATCTCGGAAACCCTCAATTTGTTGTTTCCCTCTCAAACGTGATTGGATTGTGCAGGCGCCGCTGATTGGGACAGCCAGCAATCACCTTCACCTTCTTAGATTTCGATAAGAGACGAAACCAGGTCCATCCCGGGAATGTGCCAACCTGTGGCCCCACCTTGCCAGACTATTTGAATTTTCTGAACAAGTTAATGATAGTTTTCGCTTCAAGTGTTTCAATTACAAAATAGTATTTTGTATTTAAAATATGTATTTGAAATACATGTATTAGAAATACTGCCCATCCCTGGCAACATGGTAAAAAGATATAAATTACTTGATTTTACTTTCAATTCCTTTTACATTCTCCAAGGTATTAACATTTTTCATAAATCCATGTAGGATGTTTCTGTACATAAATGTAAGCACTTTGGCGGTAGTAATGCAATATTTAGAAAATGTACATCTGACTGTTGTACTTTTTAAAATTTAGCAAAGGGTATCTGTACTTTTACTCAAGTAATGAAGCTGTGTACTCTGACTGCTAGCCTAACGTCACTAGCAGAAGTATGCTAGGTTAATCTTCCGAAGCTGAGGGGGCTGAAACTTCAATAACGTTAATGTCAATAACTAAAAACGTAAAACACCCGCGCTGGTGTGTATTAACCTCCCGCTTTTACTCGCTTTTTCTGAAGGGGGGTGGGGGTTACTACCTACTTTCAATGTAACATACTGTTTTGGTAGTTACCTCTCTTGTAGGAACCCACATTTCTGTCATTTTGTCTGTGTGTGTGTGTATTTCACCCATGGAGGTATTATATATAACTGGAGAGAGTGACTAAGGGCCCCATCATGACATTCTAAAGCGCATGGTCACTCGTCAAAAGCTTATTCAAATTTAGTAGGATGTCCAGGCCACATCGGGAAGGGTTTCATTATCAAACGTCGAGCGCATGGAGGTGTTCCTAGGTATTCTAATAAGTTATATGGGTGTGTTTGGGGCATAACATCATTTAAACCAATGAGAATGACATCTCGCGCTTTGCGCAGTTAAAGGGAATGACAGATGTCAAATAAATGCATCGGTATTTTGGCATTCAATGGCACATTTGAAGGAGGCTGCTTGCGAGACCGTATGGAATAGTTATCCCACTAAACCATGCTTTACTAAAACCTAGCATAGCCTTTGCACTCATCTATTATTTGAACTCATTGGCAAAGTGAAACTAACTTCACCAAGGTGTTAGTCAACGACAAGACAGTTATATGCAGTTACTTTCACTACTGACTGACAATGGGTTACCATCAAAAACATAGGCTGAAAAAAAGCAACACTTACCCAAATATTGCTCAAATGACTGAACAAAACAACATTTATCCTGCAGAGGAGTTGCTTATATCTCGTGACAGTGCGTCTTCAGCTGTGCTCCATACGTGTCTCTTGCCTCTCCCCTAATCACTTTTAACCGTCATTACCAATTTGCAAATGATGGTGAATAACTACTCATCATGAGATGTACAGTATTTCGTAATATCTTTATTCTAATTATGTTTCCCATTGTAATCGTGCAATTTGTAATGTTTTGCATGGACGTGCGCTGGTGTGCGTTCATGAATGATAGAAGGATGGTGCGTGCACCTGCCAATATGACTGTTGACAATACGCTCTTAAAATAACATATAAACAACTCGCCATAGACTTCTGACCAGGTGTACAATAGTGATTTTTAGACAATGCGCCAGGCCCCTCCCTAGGTTGTTAATTGCCACACCCCTGGGCGCATTGTTTAAAAAAAAAAATAAACGTGCAAAATACCGAATTAAACTTTGCGCGGGTGGAAAACGAGTTTTATGCGCCAGTGTGCAAAATACAGCCCTCAGTCCCGCCATCCATACAAATGAATGGTGGAGGCTAGGCTAGTAAATTCATAGTCAACGTCATATTGAACACTGGGGTTCAGATCCAGCGCCAGTCGGCTCTGACCACGCGCCAAGTTCCAAAGCTGGAAATGACGCATGGACCAACATCGATTTTTATAGGATATTATTAAAACTAACGTTACGGTTTACCTCAGAGCAACTGACTGCTTGCCTAACATCACTAGCAGCAGTATGCTAGGTTAATCTTCCGAAGCTGAGGGGGCTGAAACTTCAATAACGTCAATGTCAATAACTAAAAACGGTTTTTAGTGCCATGTGTAGCGCATTTTTACAGTCTATGATTAGTTTGTTTTTTATTTTATTGTTTGCCATCTCATAGCGGGTGCTCTAAACGTATTCTAGCGTTTGCCCATGACCAAATCAAGCCAATAATAGCCAGTAGCCACAATAATGACGAGCCAGAGCCCCCAATAGCCACCCTGTTTCGAAAATGGAAGATAACGCACAGAACGGCCAGCCTGAGCGGACAAATACGTCCCCAACTCATCTAAAATGTGGTGTCTGGAAATACTTTGCGTTGTACACCGCAGATGGTAAAGTAACCGTTAAAGAGAATGTAGTCTGCGGACTCTGCAAAAAACAGTTTACTTACGCATCCACAACATCCAATTTTCGCGCTCACCTGTCGAGTTACCATCCAAATGGGTGTCAGAGCCACAGACGGCCAGAGCATCGCCAGACGTCCATGTATGATTGCAAACTTTCCGTAAATCCTCAAATTATGTCCGGGGTCTGCTATTTACTTGGGCTTAGGGCGAGAGGCAGACCTTTATTTCTTACTTTGTGCGTTTTATTGTGAGACGTGTGTTTCTTTTGGAGCGGCATACCAGGCTATCAAAAGCAGATGATTTTCGGTTTGGTTTGGGATTTAATTTACTTTAGGACTGTTTTATTATATATCTAAATGTTGAGACTGATGGGCACTTAAATATAGGGGGTATTTGATGGCTCACTGTGAGGTTTCATGTAGTTGAAAAAGTGTCGGAATTTCCAGCTGTTTATTGCGAGACAAGGCAGCCGCTTTCATTCATTGAATGTGCGCTGTGCTGTAATGGAAACCTTATTGTGTAGCCTAAGTTGAGTTATTTTTTATAATGCATGGTGCACTTGTTTGTTGCAACAATTGTGTTTAAATGTAGTAGCATACTGCTTCAGCCTCTGGCAAGTTCAAAAGGGGGCTGCTAGTGATGGGTAGAGAGCAACGTGTTGGAAACCCATGGTGTAGGCTATAATGAGACAATTAAGGGCTTTATGCCGCTGTTGTGTAATTTATTGTCCTTCATCATATTTAGGCTATTTTTGTTCGGGACAAACAATAACGAAACAAGATCAATACAATTATCTTTATTTGTCATGCATAACCATAATATAAATGTCTTCTCATAAGCTCCTTAATTACGCACTGAATAACGTTTGGCTGTAGCCGCCGGATGGGTACCCGCCCACCAACATGTACGCGCATGAGAGCTCGTGCCCAACACGGATTTTCGTGCATGGAGCTGGGTCCAAATGTTCCATGCAGTGCCATATTTGAAAATGGCGTATGCTAACATGCCGAAGCTGCACTCTCTTGACCCCCTGGTTCCACCCCTATTCCCCCACCAGATCCCACCCACTGAGCAATCTAATAGGCGGAGAGTGACAGCTGACAGTTAACTTGTCCTATGACATTTGTTGTCTTCGCTTTCAAACTAGGTTTCCCCACCATGAAAACTACAGTTCATCTCACACAAACCACAAAAGTAAACAAAGTAGCAAAATGCCAATGGTCCATTTGGGAGAATAGCTAGTAGACTAATAGCTAGCTAGCAGACTAATAGCTATACCATGTAGGTTAGACAAAAATAAACTTGAATTTCCCCTTGGGGATCAATAAAGCATCTATCTATCTTCTATCAATCTATCCATATGTGAAAAAGCAGTTAGCTAGTAGCTAGAGGGTTGTGATTTAACCCTGGGCTACAATACCAACTAGAATTTTTGATCTTGATATAAGATTAATAACACTTGGTTAGATTTGATTAGATAAGCAATTTTTGTAGTGCAGGGGTCCCCAAATAGTTTGGCCCAAAGGCCAAATTATGTCAAGCATGCCAAACCAAGGGCCAAAGCATCCAGGATTAATCATGCATACACCCGCATTGTATATTTGACCGCAACATTTACTGCACCTCTGAAAGCAAATCAACAACATTGTGACAATATGATACCTGACCAACTTATCATAGATCGATAGATAGATAGATGGATGGATAGATACTTTATTGATCCCCAAGGGGAAATTCAAGATGACCGCAAACTCAACACACCCCATTGTAGTAATTTGTATTATAAATGAACACAGACAACGACATGTCTTTAACCTGCTGGCATATTTACTGAACTGTTTCCATGACAACACACAGATATATTTCTACGGCCCCAGGTACGGGGCATCCTGAGGGTCATACTACATCTCCCCTTCTCCCAAAGTAGTGACAAAACCTTAAATAAAAGTGTTCATACCTGATAGGACTGCCTTAACTGTAGATCACCTAGTCTATTCGAAATATTAAACCTGAACCAAAGATATTAGACAGAGTAAACATAAACATGGCACTGTCTATTATGCTTAATTCTAGGTGCTGAATACTATGTTACAAAGTCTTTAAGCCCTCTGTATCCACCCCCCTCCCCTTCCCCTTCTTCTGGCCCTGCTGCCTGTTCTGTGTCCTCCACGGCTGGTGGTGGGGCTTGTATCTCTGGGAGGGGTCTGAGGTGTGCTTTGTTTCTCCTCACCTCTTCTGAGTCTGTTTCCACTACATACAAGCGGGGAGTGTCTGCTTTTCTAAGCACTGTGGCAGATTCTTTTGTATTTGTGATCCAGACTCCTGCTTTTTGCTTCGGTCTTACAGTAGCTTTGTGTCTGTGATTAAAAGTCAGCTGTCTGTGTGTGTTTTAGTTGTTTGTCCTTGTCTGCAAAGGCTTTCCTGTTTGGCCATTGAGGTTTAAGTTGAACAGGTGACACTGGCAATGGTGAGTGCAGTCTCCAGCCCATCAGGAGTTCTGCTGGTGATAGTCTGTGATGCAGCGGTGTGACTGTAGGCCAACAGAGCCCTGTATGGGTCAGCATTTTTCTTCAATAGGCCCTTGACAATTTTCACAGCTCTCTATGCCCATTGCACTGTGTAAAGTATGGGCTGCTGGTCACATGTCTGAAATCATAGTCTGTGGCAAATGAGAAGAAGGAGCCTGAAGAAAACTGAGGGCCATTATCAGTTATTAGTAGTGCTGTCAGTTAAACGCGTTATTAACGGCGTTAACGGAAACCTATTTTAACGGCGTCAATTTTTTTATCGCGAGATTAACGTTCATTTTGGTGTAACAAACTTTGTCGTTTTTTTCACATGCTGTTGGAACAACTAGTAACGTTAGAACAACTACAACACCACACCGATCTAGCCAGACCAGAAACTAAACAATAAGCACTGACGAATGGAATGGAACAGAATGTTGTATGTGCTGCATACACGCCCCCTTTTAGGGGGAAGATGACTGATATAATGGAAATCTATGCTGCATCAAAGTGGAGAGCGAAACGTGCTTATAGTAAACTTACTAAATCTTGAAACAAACATGAATAAAAGGCACAAAATAAGGTTGGTGTAAGAGTTATATGTGTGTTTATGGGGTTAATGTGACCATGTTCCTATTTAGTCCAGGCAATCTATGTGAAAAAATCACCCAACCCAAAACTAATTGCAACAGAAATGATTTTTGTTGTATTCAGTTCATGAAACCTTCCCAAATCACATACCAAAAGTCCATGAAAATCCAAGTGGTGGAACATTGTCAAAATTGGAATTATGTGTGCATAGGTCAATAGCGAAAAGCTGCACCTTTTGGCAGTTTTATTGAACTTTTATAGTACAGGATGTGAAAATTAGGTCAAATTCTTTCATATAAGCATGAAACTTGGTGAACTTGTACAGTTTGGAGCCCTGAACATTTTCAGATATAAAACAATTATCAAAAAACCCTAATGGTCGTTGTGGCAACTATTAAATGTTCCACTATAACTGAATTACACCTATATTCTTCATTATATCTCCTGAACCAAACATGGTATCTCAGAACAAGTGATGCCTACAGGGATGAGCAGTATTTATGGTACATGTATTCCATATTTCAAATACAAAATATATCGTATATACGTAATTTGTATTTGACGGAGTTGAATAATTTGTATCAAAATGCTTTATAGGTATGTATTTTTGTAGTTTAAAATATTGACAACTATTTTTGGTAAAACCAATACTTTTGGTTATGTGATGACATAAAAGTGCAAAACATTGAATGTAGCCTCTGACTGGTGCTGACTTAGAAATTTGCCCACACTTGTGATAATATTGACATTCAGGAAGATGATCCAGTGCAAGTTGAGTAACTTTAGGTGGGTCAATATAGGGTTCAACATCAAAAGAATTGATACAAAAGGTTTTTTTATGGATTCTGGTACTGTTAGACATGCTAAATAACATACTAAAATCTAGTAAAATCTGACTTTGAGAAAGGGGTCATTTTCAAGATGGCCACCAAAATGGCTGCCAAGAGGTTACAATAGCTATGGGCCCTATCATGACAGTCAACAGCACGGCGCAAAGCGTATAATCATCACGATGCAACACTATTCTACTTTAGAATATTGTACACTATTGTACAATATCGTTATGCCCGTCTCTTTTATTGAGCAATGCACCAAGGGGTGTGGCAATTAACGACCTAAGGAGGGGTCTAGTGCATTATCTAAAAATCGCTATCGTACACTACCTAAAACGCATTACGCCACTGACCAAGAAATACCTGGTCAGAAATCCATGGCGAGTTGTTTATGTTATTTTAAAGGGACACCAGGCAAGCCTGATGCCTTTTCTCTACAAAACTCCCACACGCTCGGTCTGAAGCCCTTTTCCTTTTTGTTTGCATCTTCCGTCAACGGTTTTCGCTGCTTCTTCGCCGGCTCTGCCATTATACACACGTTTGCAACAATCGCGTTTCGTTAGCCTGCCCCTGTGCTGTGAATGCAGGATGTAAACTGATCCTGCTTCGGTCGGCGGGTACGATACACTGAACTTGCAAGCGGGATATTCTTCCTACAGGCAGTAGGGGCGGGCGAGAGAGTCTTCATTCGCCCTGTAATGAGTCATTTAACCATATACCAACTTACGAAGATGAGTAATTAAACGTTGCCTGGTGTCCCTTTAAGAGTGCATTATCAACAGTGATGGACGAGTGCACAATTACACCCTGCTTTTCTCGTCCACAGGAACGTGCACCAGCGCACATCCATGCTGTCATTATCATTAGGCTATATCTTATCACAGTCTGACTAAATACATATTGATAGTCATACATTGTGTAGTTGTTTGTAAGAGACATCGTTGTTAGTTGTGACCGATTCTTTGTGAAAAAAGATATGTGCTGTTCTTTCGTAGATGCTATGCCTACATGTGGCTTTGGAGAACAACAGGATATCAATTGCCCCAGCCCTCACTCTCTTGATATGGCACATGAGGCTCCCTTCAAGGATCACACCTCAAACAGACCACTTTGGGTGCTCCACTTCACCCTGGGTGCCCTCTCACCCAATCATGTAACCTAGGGCTCCTGCTCGGGGTCCCCTCATCCTTTACTCCATTGGAGCTATCGCCCCAGCCACAAGGGTGAACTCACCCTAATCACGCTCTTTGGGTAATTACCCAAGGGTGCTGGGCTCACCCTTGATCCACTTCTAGGTTACCCATCATTCCTTGCCAGCCCCCGAGATGTAGGAGCTGAGCTCAACAGGTCTACAACCGCAGTGGGCGGATGTATATCTTGATCATTGAATTAAAATAACAAGGAGCAGATCCAGTCAGTGTCCTATAGGCCAAAGTGAGAGATTTAAATTTCATTCTGGCTACAGTAGGGAGCCAATGAAGAGTAACTAAGAGAGGAGTTACGATGTGTCCTCTTTGGCTGATTGAAGACCAGTCATGTTGCAGCATTCTGAATGATATATCACACAAAATAAATTAAAAAAACATTCAATATTGATTTAGTATCAACCAATAATTATTCTGATATTAATATTATTGTAATGTCTACATCTTTGTGTAGGCTACAGTTAAATACTAAGCAATGGCCTCTGACTTAAATACCAAGGCAGTTAAATGACCGTGGTATGGTATAGTCTACGTGATACACAGGACTACACAGTAAACCCATTTAAAAAGCATCATCATCTCAGTATACCCATTTAAAATAGGCAAGGATACATATTTAATAACATTTGGGGTTGCTCACAGTATACCCACCACTACAACTAACTAACTAGACTACACCACTGGTTAAATGGCACATTGCAATTTACAATTTGTGTGAGTTCAGGGGCATACAGAAAGTTGAAGTTTGGGTGACCTCAATAAAGAAAATAGAAACAAAGGGATGTGTACAGCCTCAAGTATGAATGATGTCACATTAACAGAAGGTTCAGAGCAGCGGCAGACCTTTCTTGGTGCCACTCAAGTTATTGAAAGTCATGCGTTTTCAGAACGTAGTGGTGCTGTGCCATGTCCCATGTATAAGGGGCTTCAGGTTGATCCAGTGACGGTGGGTGATTATGTCAGGGAGATGGATGTCAGGGGACTTGGAGAAAGGGGGAGGACATGCCACCTCAGACCACTCCAGCCAAACCACTTCACGTAGGCATTCCCTTGCTTGCAGACTAATGTAGACCATGGAGACCACCTTGCCGCCACCTCCAGTACATTCAGCCATTACCCATATCTTACCTGCAAAAAGGAAAGTTACAATAAAGTTAGTCAGACAATTTTACAACATTACAAAGCATCTAATCAGGCACTCAACACCACTAGTAATACCAATTAATTAAATATATGTGTGCAATAAACTTCACAGCCTACCTAATGTTAACTACACATTTAAATATGCGGTGTGAATGTTATTAACTTGCGTCAGCTTGAAAAATAACGTTATCAGTATGACTGATCATGGACGTTAGATGACAAACTAAGGTCTTTCTCAAATGTTCACCGATATCCTGGGAAGTGACTGGTTCTTGGCGTGAGTGTTTAATGCAGGCGTTTCATTTATCGATCATTCACTTATGCGGTCTACAACTACCGACCTAGTGCTACCTATTTTTTACAGTCTATGCTACCGACCTACCATCACAGAAGTAGCTCTAACAGAGGTGTCTGTCGTTAACGTTAGAAAAAATGCAACGCTGGCAAACTGGCAAGTAGTTACATTAACATGACGGGTTGATGAGGTTCATGCTTCACATTACGTTAACGTTAACTTGCGTTGCTTTATCACATCATACCGTTGCTTTATCACATCATATACTGTACTGACTGTCTAGTGTTATTAATCCCCATGTACAGTCAATGGTTACTCCATGTTGAGATGGCATACACTAAGATTGAGATATTTGAAAACAGCAACAACTAATAAAACCAAGTATATCATGCATCGACTGTTACGGGAGCTGTGTGCTAATCTTCACTTCAACGACTAACTTAGCCTCCCGTTAACGGTAAAGTTAATGTAGCTGCTAACGTTAGCATCTAATTCGCTGTCCGTATTTCTGTTTTTAGCTCATTAGTATTCACCATACTAAATTGTCACAGTCTATAATCAACATAATAAGCTCTCTTAGACGTATTTAAGAACACCAATAGACAAAAATGGCGTCGCCTCGGCGGCTTCAATTCCATAGAACACTGTAGAATGCAGCCACACTGTCCAGTTCTATATATACAGTCTATGTGTAAAACATTACAAATTACACGATTAGCCTACAATGGGGAACATAATTATAATAAAGATATCAGGAAATACGTCCCACAATGAGTAATTATTCACCATCATTTGCAAAGTCACAAGATGTAAGCAACTCCTCTGCAGGATAAAAGTCCTTTAGGTTTCTTATTTATTTAAACACTATTGGGGTAAGTTTTGCCTTTTTCAGGCTATTTTGTCAATGGTAACATATTGTCAGTCAATAGTAAAAGTATTTAACTGTGTGTAACTGTTTTGTCGTTGACTATGATACCACAGAGAAGTTAGTTTCACATTGACAATGACTTCAAATAATACACAAGTGCAGATGTGTGTAGGCTATACTCTGCTTGGATTTAGTAAAGCATATTTTAGTGGAATACCTGTTCCATACGGTCTCGCATGCAAGCAGATTCCTTCAAATGCGCCGCTGACTATCAAAATATCGATGCGCTTTTTGAAGTCGTACTGCTTGCTGTTAAAGGGAATGACCGATGTCATTCTCATTAATTTAAAGGATGTTAAGCCCAAAACACACCCATGACTAATTAAGAAACATAAGATCCACCTTTTTGCCGGACTTTTGAAAACAAAACCACACCCAATGTGGACTGGACAAACCCCTAAGCTATTTGCTAGTGACCATGTGTATTAGACAAATATAGCCCTATATCTCAATTACTATTCAGCCCACAGGGGTGAATCTGAGGACAAATGATGGTCAAATTAAACAATAATATGATTTTAAATGTTAACATTGAACATTTTTGAATGCTCTAGCTTTTTCAGCGATATATTAAAATCAATGTGTTTTAATACAGAGTAAATGCAATGTAGGAATATGTACCGTGTCCAAGGCATAGATAATACTTAACTGGTATTATATCTCATCTAGAGGGCATATGCTTTTAGAAAATATTTAGTTTAGGGTGGTTAATCTGTTTTCCCTGGACATTTTAGGCCAAAATGTATCCACTTTACACTAGATTCAGCTTTACAGAATACATGGCAATGTATTGTGCATGGCATGGAGGAAGATGGGAAATGTCTGAAATTGTGTAATATCTCTTCTAGAGGGTATATGCTTTCAGAAAATATATAGTTTAGGGTGTTTAATTTGTTTTCCCTTGACTGTACATGCCAAAATGTATCTACTGTACACTAGATTCGCCTTTGCAGAATAGAGGGCAATATGTTGTGCATGGCATGGAGGAAGATGAGACATGTCTTAACTGGTGTTATATCTCATCTACAAGTAATATGCTTTCAGAAAATATATAGTTTAGGGTATTTATTCTGTTTTTCATAGACAGTATAGGCTAAAATCTATCCGCTTTACACTAGATTCACCTATACAGAATATAGGGCAATGTATGTGCATGGCATGGAGGAAGATGGGAAATATCTTAAATGGTGTTATATCTCCTCTGGAGGGTTTATGCTTTCAGAAAATATATAGTTTAGGGTGTTTAATTTGCTTTCCCTAGACGGTATATGTTAAAATGTGTCCGCTTTACACTAGATTCGCCTATACAGAATAGATGGCAATGTATTGTGCATTGCATGGAGGAAGATGGGACATGTCCTAATTGGTGTCACATCACTTCTAGAGGTTATATGTTTTTAGAAAATATGTAGTTTATGATGTTTAATTTGTTTCCCTTAATAGTGCAGGCCAAAATGTATCAGCTGTTCACTTGATTCGCCTATACAGAATAGATGAGTATGTATTATGCATGGTATGAAGGAAGATGGGACATAAGTTGATTAATGCTATATTTCATGTACAGGGCATATGCTTTTAGAATATGTATAGTTTTGGCAAAACCATGACCCATGCATAGGCAGGCATTTTAATTATTAAGCTTAAACTATATTTATTAGTATCATGCACCTTTTGCCAGACGTCACAACAGTCACCTCTTTGGAGGCTAGCTGCAGTTATCTGCACCTTTCTGTCGAATTTGGACATTGTCATGTCCATCTTCAACTTTGCCTTTTATAATTTTCCTTTATTCATTCACTTACATAAACATACTGTGCTGTCTGATTACTGTTTTAGCCAAAATTGTGCAAAGTAAAGAGGCATCATACAGGCCCCTCTGATTGGATAGACAGTCTCTGTCAACCCCCGGGCAAGAGGTCAATTACTATAAGTCTTGGAAAATGATGGACTGATACTTTTGTGTGATAGGCCTATACTGTATATGATTCAGTGGCCTCTAAATCAGACCACCAAAAACACTTTCCTAGGCTAAATAATGCTTAACTATGTGTTTGTACAACTTTAACATTGTGGAACACTTACATGCAACAACACACTGGCTCTATTTAAAGACTCAACAACCATTTCCATTGATTTAAAGGGCCAACATGTAAAAATAGACACCAATTAGCAACAAACCAGTCTGAAATAAGCCTGAGAAATGTACTAACTCTTTGAAAATAAAAGAATGTTCCTCAACAATGCAATATTCAAAAATTCCATGTTAAGTTAGATGGGGTCAGATATTCTTTAGAATGCTTATTCTATAACATTCTAATTACAGTTTTGTCAGTATTTGCTGAAGGATAATGCATAAAACAACCCTCATTTTAACATATTTCCACCAACTGGATTTGCATGGACTTTTACTATGGTGTTTAGATCACCAATTGAAATATAAAAATGTGAAAAGAAATTCTGTTGCAATTAGTTTTGGGTCAGACCTTACTTTGCCTGGACTATATGTTTTGCTCTCTCCAGTTTACTAACAGGAGTGTCACGAATGTATAGATAGGCACAGTTAAACTGCCCGTGGCTGACTAAGTTCAGCAAGCTTAACTTTACATGTCATAACATGAACTAAACATAAGTCACACATTCATTCTATCACTTGTAATATGAACGTAGCCAATTTCCTACAACTAGGTGAGATAATTGGCTATGTTATACTGAAGTTCCACAGTTAGCTAGCTAGCAAGCTAACTGTTTTGCATGGGATATGGTAAGTGTACATGCTAAATTTGTATAATACATGGGGTATTGCAAACGAATAAGGTTGGTAATGTACATCGTTTCGACATGAGTAAGTTACATAAACACAGTAATTCATAACTGCCAAATGATTGAATGTCCTGTGAATTAATAACTAGATGTAACGTCAACGTGTGATTACTAGCTGTCTTTCAATGGTATAATCAAAGATTGTTAAGGCGGAGCAAGATACTTCGTCGTAGTTCATGTCTATGGGCGCGAAATGGGGATCGAATCCTGTCTGCATAAAGAGGCGTGTCGATGACGTATTGACGAAGCGTAAGTTGCAACCGCCAACAGCAGCGGCAGAAATAACCGGCGCACACCTGATATAAGGTTGATTTTCTCCAGACTGGATTGCTCAAAAATGCTAAAAATGTACCTGAAATGTTCAGAAGGGTTTGAGGATCATGAAAATGTGCCCGAAATTCACATTCCTAACTCTATAGAACCAAGACCTCGTGATATGTGGTGAAATTCTGAGCTATGTCCATAGACTTCAATGGAGCAGTCGCTGCCTCTGCTCTGCATAAAGGGGATTTTGACCCCCTATGCGATCCGGGTTCCCGGAAGTGGCTCCTGATGAAATATCTTGCTCCGCCTTAACAATCTTTGGTATAATGTTAATGTGTTTTCCGCTAAAATGGGGCGTGATGCAGATTAAATGTGTCTTTATGATGATGCGCCGTTAGTTGGCTACGTAAAGGCATGCTGCACACACTTGGTTGGGCTAACGAGCCGGCCAAAGAGTAGTAGTAGCCTAGACTGACACATTAGTTGTGTGCATAGAGGTTGTGTGCCGCCAAAGATTTTTTCACCGTCACTTGTTCTGTTATCAACATTCCTCTTTGGCTGCTACTATTTGTGATGCACTCTGCTTTCGACATTCATTCACATTAGATTCCATTCTTTTCAATACAACTCCGCACACCAGCATCGCACTTTGCAGCCGTGTAAATCACGACTTCATTTGGTCCCTGCTCCATAAAATCCATTGTTCATCCAGTGTTTGCCTGTTAAAAACTTCGGCGTTGATGTGTGTGGCAAGTGACAGTGCACCATAGACTGTAGGCCTATAAAATGGCAATGCACTCATGTTGAAAAGTTCCTTATTTTCAACTGAACTCAAAGATAATGAATATAGAATGAATATAATATTTTCTGTTTGTTATGCCCTTTATAATGTGTGTAGGCCAGTGGTCCCCAAACTTTTTCTTCCGAGGGCCAGCTCACTATGCCTGGCTCTAAGAGAGGGCCAGAGACTCTGAGTATATCAGTAACCATAAATAGCTTAACGCTGTGAACAAAGGCAGTCTACCTTAGTTGAATATTCCATTACATTTAATCTATCTTTGTGTTTATATTGCCATCTTTCCATATCAGTGTAAAATGTAGCTCAAATGAAATAATACTAATAATAGCATTCTCAAAACTATAAGCAGGGAGTCCCAAAAGTATATTTTGGACTCTGAACTTTGCATACACAGCTCAAGTTGTGAACAAGCAATATCCTACAAATTTTAAGTTCTCAAACTATGATTTTTATGAAGTGGTGGCAGAAACATCTGAAATGACCACCATTCTAACTTTCACTCACCTGATGAGAACTTTGTGAACTCTTTATGAATATTTGAACGAGTGAATAAAAAATATAAATAATTATACCAGAAAGTTCCAGAATTATTACTTGAACAGAAGTTAGTTAGTTATTAACAATTAATTGATCAACTTTTAGAATACTTTGAGCACTGGTGCAGTCAGCAGAGGCCTCTTACATTGTTTGCAGGTACAGTAGGCCTACTATACATTTCATACCGTTTTCGATGGCAAACGCAAAACAGCGCCAAAACAACCACCAGTGGACAAAAAGAGTATTACATGTGTACTGTTAAGACCCGCCATAGAGAATGAATGGGGGAAATTACGGAGGTTATAGTTTGACGATGTCGTACTCCCGTGCGGGGCCGGATCCTATATACCACGGACATGTTTTAGGGGGCCACCTATATCATATGTTCAGATCTATCTACCGAAAATATAAAAAAAAAATATATATATATATATATATATATATATATATATATATATATATATATAGTTATGCAAAATCATGCATATTTAATTAGATAATGCATAATTTGCATAATTAAACATACAATTTTCAAAAACTTGCAATACATTTTTCATACTTGAGTAAGGTAAGTAATCAACTGAGGAAGTTTCATGGTGATATCTATTATTTAAACATTTTACCCTGTAGTGTCTCGCCTTAAGAAACCTAGGAACGCCTTGTTGCGCCATACGCCTGACGGTTGATAACGAAAACACTCCCAATGTGGACTGGACATCCTACTAAATCTAAAGCTTTTGACTAGTGACCATGCGCTTTAGACAGTCCCTAGGTAGGGCCCTAAGATTAACGTTAGCCTACTGTAGTAAAAACCAAGCATGTCCGATTACAATTCATGTGAAAATCATCCGACCATGATCACACAAACCGCTTCAGAAAGCTATAATGAAAGGCAAGCTACAATTTGTTGTTGGTTCCACTTCCTACCTTACAAAACAAGTCAAGCAGCATGCATGTCTTTCAGCAAGGAGCTGCACTATCTGGTGGACAAGCCACGTAACGACAATACTGGGAGATCTATATGAAGGATCAGTATTCTGTTTTCCTTTATTTCATTTAAAAATATTTATCCACCATTATAAATGGCAAAACTGATAAATTGGTTGGGCTCTATTAGGAATTATTTTCGAAAACAAATAATTAATGCTGTTTTTTCTGTAGAAAAGAATGTATCGGCTTACCCCTCACATCTACTTTACAATTGTGTAAATATATAAATACATGTTGCTTAGCAACATTGCGCAAAACTAATGCATGCGATAGTATTATGATTTACATAAAATAAATAAAAAGTCACCTCTAGAAAAAAGGAACAACATATTTAACTGCTCAATTAATAACAATGGGTCAGACATGAGAGACATATTTTGTCATTGGGGCATAAGGTAAAGAATAAAGAAATCTATTAGTCATGCATTAATTTTTGCAAAAATAACAGGTCACATATTAATGAATTAATGCCATTGTAGTGTTGCAAAATGAACAAGGTGTGTTTGATGGTGTGTGTGCTTCTCCTAGATGACTGGGATGCAGCTGTTGTGAGCCTGCTGCAGGTGTCTCCTCATATCTCTAAAGGCCTGTGGAGCAACACAGTGCGTTGCTATCTCATTCACACAAAGGATACAAGAGAAGAGCTCCATCACTTTATAGAGGTACAAACACAAGCAACTTTAAACTGTGGTTATGTAGTCACAGTTATTTTTTGTAATTATACATTTTCGTTAAATTCATCTGTTAGTGCATACAGAAGGTATTCAGGTCCATTACTTATTCACATTTTGTAATGTACCAGGCTTATTCAAATATTTTGTTCAGTGCTGTAGCCTGCACTGAAGGTGCAAATCCCTATTTCTGATGGATTATTGTAGTGGATTTGACTCCCATGGGCGAAATCTCATGAAATTTGGCACATTCAACAGATGTCACAGAAAGCCCTGGATTTCACCCTCTTCGTTTTCAAAAATAACATTGTGCACACCTGTCAGTTTTCAGAAAAGTTTTTCTTTACAACAGTGGTCCCCAAACTACGGCCCGATACCTCATTTTGGGTGGCCCCCCAAAACATGTCCGTGGTATATAGCAACCGGCCCGCACGGGAGTACGACATCGTCAAACTATAACCTCCGCAATTTCCCCTATTCATTCTCTATGGCGAGTCTTAACAGTACACATGTAATACTATTTTTGTCCACTGGTGGTTATTTTGGCGCTGTTTCGTGTTTGCCATCAAAAACGGAATGAAATGTAGGCCTACCTGCAAACAATGTAAGAGGCCTATGCTGACTGCATCAGTGCTCAAAGTATTGCACAAGTTTATCAATTAATTGTTAATAACTAACTAACTTCTATTCAAGGCATATTTCTGGGACTTTCTGGGATAATTATTTCTATTTTGTATTCACTCGTTCAAATGTTCATAGGCCTACAAAGAGGTCACAAGTTCAGGTGAGTGAAAGTTAGAATGGTGGTAATTTCAGACCACTATAGCGCTTCATAAAATTCTCATAGTTTGAGAACTTTACATTTTCAGAGTTCAGAGTTCACACATTTTTAATAAAATATACTTTTGGGAATGCAAAAGCCTTTTTATTAGTATTATATAATTTGAGTTACATTTTACACTGATATGGCATGATGGCAATATAAACACAGCTAACAATGGTATTAAATTACAATAGCCTATAGATTAAAAGTAATGGAATATTCAACTAAGGTAGACTGCTGATGTTCACAGCACTAAGCTATTTATGGTTACTGATATACTCCGAGTCTCTGGCCCTCTCTTAGAGCCAGGCATAGTAAGCTGGCCCTCGGAAGAAAAAGTTTGGCGACCACTGCTTTACACTAACCCGGGTATATGCCTTCAACAGCATGCCAAACCTGTACGTGGCAGTGTAACGAGAAGCTCAAGCCCATGTTAGCCAATCAGAATCCCGAAAAATATCAACAACAACAACGAATCACTTCCTCTTTCTCTTTTGAACTGCCAAAAAACTCAGTTTGTACCTCTTTAGACGCAAACAAACAAACAGAGTTTTCCCAAAAAAACGATTAGCCCGGAGTTTTTAAAAACTCCATTTGTGTCTAAAGGACAGGGTCAAACGCAGAAAAACATCACCGGTTGCATCGTTTTCGTTGTCGTCTAAACAGGGCCTGAGTCTCGTGGTTGGCATGTAGTTTCAGCTACACACACCACATTTCCTAAGTGTGTGTACCTCACCAATATGAGCAACTTCCATATGCACATTGTATTAGAATCAAGCCTTTCCTTACCTTTAATGACTTTGAAAAAGTAATTCATGCTTTCATCACAACCAGACTGGACTACTGTAACTCTCTATGCCGCTTGCAATTGGTTCAAAATGCCATTAAGACCTGACGGACTCTTTGCAATACTGGGTTGCTCCCCTTTTTCAGTGACTTTCTTTATAGAATTACAACAGGCCCTTATGTTTGGTATGGTCATAGCCAAAAGGGTTATTTTAAGGGAATGGAAATCAGTATCCCCTCTTTGCTGTAAGATATGTTTGAATGATATGGTATCCTCGTTGTACCTGGAAGAGCTGCGCTACACTTTGGGCCCTATTTTGCACCCTGGCGCATGGCGTAAAACTCGTTTTCCACCCGGCGCAAAATTTATTTTCTTATTTTGCACGGTTACTTTTTAAACAATGCGCCCAGGGGTGTGGCAATTAACAATCTAGGGAGTGGCCTAGCGCATTGTCTAAAAATCGCTATTGTACACCATTACGCCACTGACCAAAAGAATCCTCGTCAGAAGTCTATGGCGAGTTTGTTATTTTAAGAGCGCATTGTCAACAGTCATAATTGGTGGGTGCACAATGAACCATCCTTCTATCATCCATGAACGCAAACCAGTGCATGTCCATGCAAAACATTACAAATTGCACGATTACAATGGGAAACATAATTAGAATAAAGATATTATGGAATACTGTACATTTCATGATGAGCAGTTATTCACCATCATTTGCAAATTGGTAATGACGGTTAAAAGTGATTAGGGGAGAGGCGAGAGACACGTATGGCTGAAGACGCACTGTCACGAGATATAAGCAACTCCTCTGCAGGATAAATATTGTTTTATTCAATCATTTGAACAATATTAGGGTAAGTGTTGCTTTTTCCAGCCTATGTTTTAGATGGTAACCCATTGTCAGTTAATAGTAAAAGTAACTTACTGCGTATAACTGTCTTGTCGTTGACTTATCGTGTCGTTTTGAGACGTGTTCAAATAACAAGTGTTCATTGAATCGATTGTAAAATCGATTTTCTATGTCTAAAGACATTTCCATTTTCAACGCCAAATCCAATCCACGGACAACTAACGGGCATTAGGACGAACGTAAAGAGGGCGCTTAAAGACGCACAGGCCAGCAATATTTCTGATGATTTATTGGCGTGAAGTTTTGTGCACAATGACAAACAGGAGTGCAACATTCTCGAAAAACAATAAGCAGAGTGGACTGCCATAACATCAGTGAAAAACATTACTGCAGGCTTCAACGTGGCTGTGTTTACGATTATAAATGTCACAAATTTCGCCTACGTAGGAACTCACGGCTGCACAGCCTTGCACACTGCACAGGACTGCATACCGCTTTGTCCTTCTCCATAGTTTGATCTACCCAAAACCCGAAGTCCTCAAGTTATTAGGGTTTATCACTCGTCTCTCTCTCATGTCGCACAGGTTGATTGCGTTTGTCCTCCATTTTTTGGCAAAACACCAGCAGCAAAGCAGCCGATTGAAACAGCTGTTTCCGTTGCGAAAAATTGGTGGGAATTTTCTTTTTAGCTTCCGCAATGCCAACTGCACTTTCGGAATTCTTTATTTTCTTTTTCTGCTTGTTTGTAGGTTTTGTTAAATCTATTTGTTTTATTTGTTTAATTCGTTTAAAATGAAGTGTACATATTTGGTCAAAATCGATTCCCTATTTTAGTTTTCGAAACTTGTGTTGGTTGGTCCAATCGATTGTGCAATCAATTTTCGAACGTAAAGTGACAGCCCTATTAGTTTCACTTTGAGTTCAAATAATAGAGAAGTGCAAATGCATGAAGCTATGCTAGGTTTTAGTAAAGCATGGTTTAGTGGAATGACTATTCCATACGGTCTCACAAGTAGCCTCCTTCAAATGCGCTGTTGACTGTCAAAATACTGATGCATTCTTTGACTATGCGCTTCGCACCATTAAAGGAAATGACAGATGTCATTCTCATTGGTTTAAATGATGTTACGCCCCAAACACACCCATGACTGAAACCTAGGAACACCTTGTTGCGCCATGTGCTCGACGTTTGATAACAAAAGCACTCCCAATGTGGACTGGACATCCTACTTAATTTGAATAAGCTTTTGACTAGTGACGATGCGCTTTAGACTGTCATGATGGGCCCCACTGTCAGACATCCACCGCAAAGATCTGGGGGCCTTCACAGACCATATTAAGAGAGAACAGTCTCATGATGGTTTAATGATAGTAGATTGTGTTGTACTGTATGATGTGAATTGTTTTCCTATTGTCATGATATGATATTTCCACCTGAGAGACATTGCCAAAGTACAGCCATTTTTAACACAACATGATGCAGAGAAATTAATCCATGTCATTATCACTAGTAGGTTAGACTACTAACAAAAGAATGCACTTTTTACTGGTCTCCAATAAAAGCATTTAAGAACTCTGCTGCTAGACTTTTAACTAATGGCGGCCTTACATTGTACGATTTTGGTCTGTTTTCACAGTCAGCGACTACATTTTTAAAGTCGGACAGAAATCATGGGAGTTGTACTGGAATCGCGGCGCGCTAAGGTGCCAATCTTAGCGGTTTTAAGTCAGTCGGAGTCAGTCCTTTTCTAGTTTTGCCGTTATGAATCAAGTCTTTCTAGTCGTGGCTCATGCAAATAGTGACGTGAACTATAAAAAACAATAGTGACCTCTCTCCAACACCAAACAGGAAGGGGCAAAGTAGGTGACAGCTGTAGCAAGGAACGTGATGAAACCCATGAATATGATAATTTGTTGTTTTGATTCTTATACATCATTAGTCGGCTCTTCCACGTGACCGAACAACTCTATATCGGTTAGGGATGTCACGCATGAAACAATGCTGCAGAAACACAAAAATATGACTGAGTTTAGTAGGCTATCATTTCAGTTCCTGTTGATATCTATTGCACGATGGGTAATAATTTAAAGGAATCTAGTTGCAGTCTTGTAAATAGTGACCCTGCCAGATCCCTAGTCATTGCAAAATCATAGTCTGTGACTTAAAACACTATTACTTGTCTTTAGATGTGAGAGGGTCTGAGACTGTAGTCTTTCAAAAATCTTTTCCAAATCTTTTGCAAATCTTTCCAAAGTCTGTCAGTGTAAGGAGGGCTTAACCCTTAAAGGAGTACCGTCACACCGGTGTGACGGGAATGTTGGGAAATTAACATTCTAAAGAATATCTGGGTTCATTGAATTCAACATAGAATTTTAGAACCTTCAATTGTTGCGGAACTTAGAATGTTCAAAAACCTACACCTTTAAGGGTTAAGGCCAATAATGTAAAGGTTTCTAGGCCAAGTATACCTGGGTATACAAGGAATTTGGTCTCTGCATTTATCCCATCTGTGAATTAGTAAACACCGATCACTCAGTGAAGTGAAGCACACACTAACCCAGAGCAGTGAGCTGCCTTGCTACAGCGGCGCTCGGGGAGCAGTGAGCTGTTAGGTGCCTTGCTTTGCCTTAAGCCCTCCTTACACTGACAGACTTTCACATTCTTCCTTTTGTTTTTCTTTATCATTACACCTTTCCAGTATTTTGTTACCCCTATGCCAACTTTTTTTGAAACATGTTGCTGATAACAAATTCAAAATTAACATATATTTTCCAGTCAAATTTGTAATTTTCAACATATGTTGTCTGTGTCCTTTTTGCAACTAAATAGGAGTTTAAGAGATTTGCAGATTATCACATTCTGTTTTTATTCACATTTTACACAACGTCCCAATTTTTTCTGTTTTGGGGCTGTACATGATCCCAATGCTACATTGTCATGGGCTACCTACTGGCACAAACTACAAAAATAATCTTCATTACACATAACACACAGTGAGAATGCTAATAATTGAATTGAGGTAGTCACTACAGATCTGCTAAAATGTAATTTCAGTGTCAGTCAGTTACCATGCCAACCCAGAAATATTTAATTATATTACTTTTTTTCTTTTATTTGCCACATGGTCTGATATAATAGGCTATAGCCTGAACGATGCAGTAGGTCAAAAATCCTTAAATTAAATAGACATTATTTCTTAAATCCTTAAATTAAATAGACATTATACGTCTTATTGTCTCTTATCACCAACATGAAGGAAGCTCATACTCGGCTCTAAACTCATGCATGAGCTGTCAAGGAAACATACACCAATCAACATGTAAAAAGTGGTGCTGGAAGTGGTCCCATGGAACGCCATGTTTTTAAAAAAAAAATGTCGGTGGCTGAAGTTAACCATCCAAATCCTGACCCCTGCATACAGGGGGATAGTCTTCCCTACCTCTTGCAAGCATTGAATACGGAAATGCTTGTTCATTAGCCACTCTCACTCTGCCTCAATCCAGTCTAGTGTCGCTGTTCTGTCCTCTAGGAACCTTGACATGAGAGAGTGGTCATAGCCGTTTTAGTAACAGTATGTTTAGAAACATAACACTTGTCAGCAGTCAGACCACCCACTGCTCAGGGGGTCGTTTCTAGAAAAGTTAGCAACGACGTTGCTCAACCACCGTGGTACGATGCAACTTGCGATCACACAACGACATTGTTACACCTGTTTCCAGAAAGCATCGTACCTGTGTCGCAATTCGCTACCTCGGACGTTCGAACACCGTAGTTCCAACAACATTGTTGATGATGCAGCGATATATGTAATTGGTGGGGAAACAGTGCCAACATGTAATACCCCACCCCCTAGAAATGTCCCGTCACGGCAAATGTCAACATTTTTCTAATTGAAACCGAGTGATTTATGCTGGCATTGTCATTGCCTTCAGCAAAAACCTAAACCTATTGCAAGCATATAAAACAGTTAACTTAAGCCGACTAATATGAGTCATTATTTGTGTTAAATATCTGTGTTGGAAAAAATATATAGCCTGGACAAATTTCTGGGTATCGCAAAATTTAACAACTGTTTCGTGGCTTAACGGTAGCGCGTCGGTGCACTGCGCGCTCGGCCGGAGTTCGCAACCTCTTCTTTTCACCTCTGAGTAAGAGTAGGCCTATGAGACGCAACAATAGTTTTTACCATACATTTAGTTACTCTACATCGAGAGACCAAGACATCAGTCAAAAACAATTGAATCTACGTGTCACACTAGTTCACCTGCAGGTAGCTAGAAGCAAGAGGACAATCTCACATCATAAGAACATCGAACCTACAACGCTGGGATAACAAGTCACCTGCTTTAGCCACTATACCATTTATCACTGTGCTGATTTAAAGAGTCTGTGCGGATTATAATTACTAGCCTATCAAAAAGCAAGGCAATACTTGAATTAACATAAATAGCAAGAATGAGCCAAGTAGGGGAGTCAGTCTCTTAATCAAAATTAAGCTACAGGATAGATCAATCATTAAGTCACAAGATAAACATCCACTTCGTAATTTTTAGTTAGGCGGTTGTGATTTGTGGTTAGGCGCTCCGGACACCAACTGGAACTACCAAGGAACAACACAAGTGCGACTGCCCAGGGGCAGTGGTTCAACTTTGCGTCCTTGTTTGCGATTGAGAGTTCGAACTTCCTTTTCTAGAAACACCAAATCCAAGAACGATGGAGCGAACTACCAAGGTTGCGACGCAAGTTAGCAAACGACGCTTTCTAGAAACGAGCCCCAGATCCAATTGGCTAGATTGTGCCTAAATGTTTTTCTCTTGGTGGTTACTGGTATTATGGCCACAAAGTCATTAAGTTTTTATTAACAGAATGTGCATCAAACAGAGACATAGTGGTTATCTAATTAATGTTTTCCTCTCTTTATTGCAGATATATTCCCCCAAATTGCAGAGGCTTTGTGAGCGCATGGGCCACTTCTATCTGAATGTGTATTTTCCTGAAAACACAGCAAGTGCTGCAGAACGCCAACGAGAGATGGAGAGGAGCTCAATGTGTGTGTTACTACTTAAACCCTCTGTTAACAGGTTAGTTGTGATGAAATGGCTGAATTTAATGCCGCCTGAAACATAATAAGGAACTGGTCTCACTAAAGATTTATTTTTTAAATCTCTGGAGGTTTTATTTTGTCCTCGGTACTTACTGTTGTGCATGTGGGAAAATAATGTGGGATTCAGGAAATGGCTCATTGGTGTTGCCATTTAAACCATGACCTACGATTTCCATGATCAATGAATGGGCTTGCAGTGATGCTAACCAGGCAAGGTGCCACATCGCTATTTTATACAACTAACAATGCTCAAAATTAGTGTTAATTTTAGGGCTGCATGATTATGGCCAAAATGATAATCAATTTTGATCAATATTGAGATCACGATTATTCATTAATTTTAGTGACAACATCAGTGTTCCCACAGGTCATTGAATTTCTGGAATATCATGGAATTTTGGAAAGTCTATTTCAGACATGGAAAGTCAGGGAATTTTATAATTTTTAGGGCAAAGTCATGGAATATCAGGGAATTTTGTTTTTAAAATTTACTTGCCAAAATACATTAATACAAATATTTCACGCAGATTGGTGTGAGCCTTTATCTGGTTATAAGCTTTACTGCTTGCTTGAGTAGCCCAACTTTGTTTAATGCCCATTTATTCCTCTCCTGCTCTAAAAAAGTAAAATATTCTTGAACGCTTCATGGCTTCTCTTGAAATCATTGGTCGGTATATTGTGCCATTCATTATATAGTAGTCATGGAAAGTTTTTGTCAGGGAAAAATCTCTGGCTCACCCAAATTTTCCCCCTACATTTCCTACCCTAAATTACTGCGAATATAGATTTGGTTGCGAATCTAATTTTGTGCGTGCTACTTTGTATAATTTTGGGAGACTGCTATTGAAGGGCTGCAACCGCACAGCTCAGCTGCTTAAGTGCCACGAGAGCAAATGAGCATTAAAAACAATAGCCTACTGTATTTAAGCTCACAATATTCAGACTGGCCCAAAACTTTAATGGCCCACCGGGAATCCTCCCAAAGCTCCCGATTAGCCACTCCGGCTCTGCTTCTCGTCCATGAGTTTAGTCATTTGGTTATTTGAAGTGGTTGAAGGTTGAAGTGGCCTAACCTAAAACACTGATGCGTAGGCTACATTTGAATTATTGCTAATTCGTTTTGACTGTTGTGTCTTGAAACGCATCGTAGGTTGCACACATGTAGTCTGTAAATTACATAGGCCTTAAACAAAATCCAGCTCAACTCTTATTATTATAGCCTCGGAGGAAGCAAACAAGGACTAAAAGTTAACCTGTGTGGCGTGACGTTGTGTGATATATGTGTTTCACGGTGTGAGTTGAGAGCCCTGCTTTGCTTATGACTTGTTCCTGGTTAACTTCACTTGCCTGACATCCGAATCCAAACAACAGATGATCCACTTCGAAGCTCTTCGCCTTCTGCTGTGACACACATTTGATTTTTGACAGTTTTTTTTATATAGTCTTTTAACATAATGCTACTAGACCATAGTGCATCCAGGAAACTTCAGGCTGAGCAGTGCAGGGAACAGCTGTTTTTAGAAGGCTACATGCAGGCGCATGGTCAGACAGGTTTAAGGAATGCTTGATTTGTTTTGTAGCGGAGAGTTCTATGGGTAGAGCGCACATTTTTAATATCGCACGATCTCTCAAACTTGATCATGGGAAGCCAAAATTGTGATCGTGATTAAAATTTGATTAATTGTGCAGCCCTAGTTAATTTTGTCACCTATTTTTAATTTAGTCTTAGTCTTGTGACGAAATGTCCTTTTTAGTCTTTGTCATATTTAGTCATTCAAATATAATTTTTGTTAGTCAAGTTTTAGTCGACTAAAAGTCTCGTCATTTTTGTCTAGTTTTAGTCAAAAGAAAACTAAAGGTATCTTTTTAGTCAAAACATTTTACGTCTTTTTTTATAAAACAAATTATTTCCGATTACGATTTCAGTCAAATACATATCTCAATTTTCCAACAATATTGTGTGTCCACAGGGCTACTCGTCTGTTATAATTACTTATTCTGATTTTTTGTCAGTCAGTATGTTTACATGCACAGGTAAGTCGAGCTACAGTTATAGCTCGGCTGGGATTTGACCATAGACAGTAAAAGATTTGACTGGACCGCTGTCATGATCTTCGTAGACGTAGACCCAAGTATTAATGTTTTACTCCGCCACGCTAGATGGCGATATGCGCCCAAACGCAACACATTCTCCAAACGTTTCATCTTAGCTAACTTGCTTGCAAACTTTCCATATTAGCTTACTTGCTAGCAAACTTTGCCTCATCAATGCAACTAGTTCAATAGTTGACATTACTTGCTGAACATTTTCGTATGGACATTCTGGGGGATGTTAATTCGTATGTATGAGAGAAGCTTCAACTTATGGGTATGTAACTCTGGGCAAGTGTAAGTCCCAGTCCTTTTGTCGGCGGTCGGCCAATATGGCCAGCTGTACTGCCAGCGTCCGATTAAACTGTTCCACTGGCCCATTGCTTTGTGGATGCAAAGGTTTCGTTCTCGTTTTCCGGATGCCCATGCGCTGGCAAACCTCAGCGAACACCTCCGCCTCGAAATTCCGCCCTAGGTCGCTGTGGAGCTCTTCCGGTGCCCCGAACCGGCAGAACATCTCAGTGACCAGTCTGTCCACTGTCGTCTGGGCGCTCTGATCTGGCACTGCATACGCCTCTGGCCAATTAGTGAAATAGTCCATGGCTACGAGCATGTAGTGATTTCCCCGCTCTGTGACTGGCAGTGGGCCCATGACATCAACGTCTACCCGCTCCATGGGAGCCCTGACTGCGTATTGCTGCAGCGGAGCGTGCGAGCTTCGCGTGGGGCCCTTCTTTGCTGTGCAGGCGTCACAGCAGTGAAAATGGAGTTCAACGTCCAGCCTGCATCTCAGCCAATAGAAGTGGCTTCTCAGCCGATGAAGAGTCTTTGCAATGCCAAAATGAGCCGCCCCCACTGCCCCATGTACATGTTCCAGTACACAGGCTCATAATCCAGCAGGAACCAGCAACTGGAAAATGTTAGATTGTCTATTGCGAGCTCGCCAGTGTCTACAGTCCTTGACGTGCTACTATTCCCAGCCACTGTGAATAAATCGCTTTGGTCTCTGGATCGAGTGCTGATGCGTCAGTCCATGGCGGTCGCTGACCGGCTTCGATCCATGACCACACTCGGCTGAGTGTGGCGTCCTCCGATTGCGCCTTCCGGATCTCCTCCCTTGACATCACGTCCACCGGCGGACAGGGCGTCCGCGTTGCCATGAAGGCGGCCCGCCCGGTGTCAAATCTCCATGTCTAATCCTGGAGCGCCGCGAGCCAGCTGGCCCTCTGGTTCTTTGAAGTTCAGCAGCCAGGTCAGCGACGCGTGGTCCGTTCTCACCAGGAACCGTTTGCCGTAGAGGTAGGTTCGGATATGGCGCACTGCCACCCCCACAGCCAACGGTTCTCTGCGGGTCACGCAGTAATTCTTCTCTGCTCGGTCCAGTGAGCGGCTGAAGTATGCGACCACCTGCGCCGGTAATATGACGCCAGGCCCAGGAAGCTCTGTAGCTCAGCACCTTCGCCTGGAACAGGCCAACATCTCACCGTCTCCACCTTAGCTGGGTCGGTGGCGACTCCGGCAGCCCCCTAGCCTAGAAATCTAGACGCGCCCCTAGCGGCAGCAAATTACATTTACATTTGCTGCCAGGGCTAGTCTAGCAACTCTCCGTTGGCTTGTGACCTCCAGAAATCGAAACTTAATCAGGCCAATGAAATCGTATAGAGTCGCTAGGGGTGGGCCTAACATAATGATTGATGGCAGAGTTGCAACGGTTTGGCTTGAATTCCCTGCTACTTGAAAACAAATAAGATGGATGTTGCTGTTGGCTTAACAGTGTGACACGAAGTTAAGCTTTTTATTGTTGGCAAACGTTTGAACTAGCCAACTAGCTCCGCTGGTGGGAAACGATGGGACTCATAGCGCTGCCGCTGTCCTATTGCGTGCAGAGAGAATTTGAAAGACAACTGATTATTCCGCCCCTCGGACTGAGCACTGCGAACGGTGAGTGCCCAGACCCTACATTTTAATGTGGGTCTGGCTCGTCAGGCTAGCAGCCCCCACGACATGGCCCAGGAACCTGGTTTGCCTCCGGAACAGGTGACACTTTTTCAGATGCAGTTTGAGCCCAGCACCCCGTATGACGTCGAACACCTTCTCCAGATTTCTTATGGCACCGGTGAAGTCTGTCGCATGACACAGGATGTCGTCCAGGTAAACCACGCAGCATGTTGGTGAAATGCCTGCCAGGACACGCTCCATCAGCCGCTCGAAGTTCGCTAGACCGTTGCATAGGCCGAACGGAAGTACCAGGAACTGCCCTTGCCCGATGGTGAACGCTGTCTTCGGCCGAGCTTCCGGGGCTAGCTCAATCTGCCAGTAGCTGCTGCGCAAGTCCAGCGAGCTAAACCAACAGGAGCCGGTAATGCTGTCCAGCGCATCATCAATGCGGAGGAGGGGGTAGGAGTCTTTCCGGGTTACCTGGTTGAGCCGCCTGTAGTCAACACAGAACCGCCACGAGCCGTCCTTCTTCCGGACGAGTACAGCTGGCACAGCCCAGGGACTACTGCTTGGGTCTATTACTCCTGCCGCGGCCATCTCCTTGATCTTTTCTTCAGCTGCTTGTCGTTTGGCGAACGGCAAGCGGTGAGGTTGAAGTCGGATGGGCCGGGCATTACCGGTGTCGATATCGTGTTGGACCAGGCTCGTTCAGGTGCAGTCCTCATCTCTTGCTGCCAAGATGTCGGTGTACGCTGCTAGTAGCCTCCACACCTGGCTACCCTGTGCTTCACTCAGCCCCTCACAGCTACAGCTACAGAGTGCAGAGTTCATTTACGGCTTGCCTTGTCTCTACAGAGGGCTGCACTCTCTAAGCAGAGAGTTGTGTTTGCTCAACCCGCTCTCTTGGCTCCTCCCTGGTGGGCGTGAGCTGATCAGTGGCGGACTCAGCAAGCGGACCTGGATGAGACCTGTTGTTTTCGCGGGCTTGAGTTTTGCGGGCTTGTGTCGGGAGGGGCGGAGTCTTGGATGACGAGCACTCTTTGCGTGTTTGCTTTCTGTGGGCTTGTGTGGAGCGAGTTGGAGGGTCCTTAGTCGCGCCAGCTCTCCGCACTTCATGTTCTGTTTTCCCCGCCGTATGCAACACTACGCTGCTCGTCCCCAAGTATAGTGTGAACCGGGAAATCCAACACAGCCCCCCATTTCTCTAGCACGTCCAGGCCGAGAATGCAATCATCCTGAATGCTAGCCACCCAAAGCCGGCGGCTCGCCGTCTCACCGTTGATGCACGCGCACACCACTTTTTGTCCATACAGTTCCGCTCGCTCTCCGGTAACTGTTGTGATGCGGTTTTTTGTCTCTTCCCAGCCTCTGGGTCCCGTCTAGCGTACAGTCCACATACAGTCCTCTGGTTTGGCCGAGCCGGCCCAGCCGTATGCAATCCATAGCCCCTCCTGCTGTGCCACCTTCTTCTAGTAACTGGGGCGCGAGCGTGAGGGGTGCCGGGGCTGGGCAGTACCACGCGATGTGTCCCGGCTCGCCACACCGTTGGCATCCGTCTCCGCTGGGCGGCGTTGTGGTGGCTGTGCCGTGGTCTGCCGCGTCACCTCCAGTTCCTCCCAGTCTTCCTCCATCAATGTCTGGCGTACGCAATGCCTCGACTCCGTTGTGCGGAAGATGTTTTCCACCCGTTCGGCTTCCGTGAGGGCCGCGGACAGCGAGCTGGGGCTGCTCAGGCGAAGGTGTTCTTTCAGCCGCTCTGGGTGGATGCCTCACACAAACACTTCCAGTGCCATCTCTTCATGTAGACTCTGGCTGTACGTTGGGTATCCCCACTGGGCATACAGCTGCAGGTCAGCCGCGAACTTGCCCAGTCTCTCGTCCTTGTGTCGCCGTCTGGAAGCGAGTTGTTTTCGGGCATCGCTGTTGAAGATTCTCTGGCCGAATCGCCGTTGCAGAGCTGCTTCCATTGCGGTCCAGCTTGCTTGCTCCGCCGGTGGCAGGTCTTCTAATACTTGTAGCGCTTCCCCCTCCAGAGCCAACGCCACCTGTACGCCCGTTCTCTCCGCCGACCAGCCATTCAGCTCGGCTGCTAGCCGGACCTGCACCAGGTATGTCGCCAGCGGCCTTTCGCCATTGTAGTGGGGCAACTTTACGCTGGGGCGCTCCCTTCTGCCGCCGCTGTCACACCAGGGACCGGCCGGTTCCCGTCCAGTAGGGGTCGACATCCCACTTCTAACACCAATGTAACAAACTGCAAAGTTGTCTTTGAAGGGTTTTTATTGAACCAACACTTAAAACACACGAACACCATTACACAGGTAACACAAGGGAGGTCAATCAAACAAGCACGATACACAAACAGGGTAGTCACATACAATACATGGGGTAAATACATGAGGTACAAAATAAAGAAAAACTACACAAGCTAACACATACATGACAAGGTAAACGCAAATAAATACTTTCACTAAAATCAACATTACACACACACACATAACCAGCTAGGCTCAGTTCACTACAATATGTTCGCTTTAATGGCGAACTAGCTAGCAATGCATCTGTATGATCCATGATTTCTGTTCAGCAGTCCGAAATAGCGGTTTTCTAACCAACGCTCATTAAAACGGCAACCTCACTTCATGTTGATGGTCATCTCCGACTGTGTGCAGGGGGGCGTTGTCAGGCATGAAAACAGACTGGCAGATCCATAGACTGGGCAGATCAGTCACACACGCAGAGGCGCAAACGAGGACCATGGTGGAGAAGTTTTCATATTTTTAAACTCTCCGACTTTCTGCATCTAATAGGCTAACCCTTTCGTGCTTGTGCCGAACATTCCATTTTTGGTGCTGGATGACCTCCTTACACAAAAAACCTTATTTCTTGAGTATAATACATACCATCAATGGGATATACATACCATTGTAATCAGAAGGGTCAGTTCTATCAAATGATGTAAAATACATATGGTAATGTTGATATAGTAATGAACAGTCTTTGAAAATCCTCTCCAAATGTATACCGAAATTGTTAAAAATTTAATTTCATTCGCATAAAAATGAATTTTCATCATATTTCTATACGAGATGGAGAAAAATATAGAGTGTATGACATGTTCAGCAAGTTGTGGGCTATTTAACAAAAAAGACTGAATTGGAATATCATTAACCTTTCAAAAGTTATGATAAATTAAGTGATAAGTGTAAAATAATGCAGGAAACGGGATTTTAGAATGTTGACAGAAATCACATTCTCTTTCTCACCAAAAACATAAAAGTATGCATAAAAACTAATAATGAAGTCAGACACAATGGTTTAGATTTATTTGGTCCATAAGAATAAACCATTTATTTGTATATAAGCAAATGCTACAGTCAACAATAATGATATATAAAAGAAAAACATGTACCTTACCAGTAATACAGGAAGTAAGTATACTGTATATTTATTGAAGATCAATTCTGAAGAGACATAGAATACATTTGATTCAACAGATACAACTTCCTTATATAAATTAGTGTAATATGAAAATGATATACATCTATAAAATGTATTATTTATGAAAAGCTAGGAATACAATCAACTTCAACATCACTCAAAAATCAATGTTTCTAAACATTTGAAAGTGGATTACATAGAACAAGTCTGTTGAGAATAAACACATACACACACATATAAACACAAACTCACACACACACACACACACACACACACACACACACACACACACACAGAGGAGGATAGGGAAAGGTGGGGTGGGGAACCTGAAGGTTAAACACAGAGGACCTATGACTCATAACGAAACGCATCCCCTTCTGTAGAATGCCAAATCTGACAGCAATTTTGTTTACCAAAAAAGCATTCACCTACCGCTAAACTCCAGGCCATACAAGCTACTTTAGTATTATTATGTATTGTTTTTATAACAAAGCCAACAATTTTTCTTTGGCTCCTGCTGTACAGGAATATGTACTTGATGAAAAGATGACAGAGTAGTAGTTGGAGCAGCTGAAGGCGAGGCTGAAATTTTGACGGAAATGCCTGCCAGCTGTTGTGATAGATTTTAAGCCAAAATCTTTTTGGCTGTAGCTACCAAACCTAGGTTCAACACCAGATTCTGCATTGCCAAACTTGAAATAATAAGAAACTACTGAAACGGCAATGTCAATGGAGAAAAAGTGTACACAATATGTATTTCTCATTTGGTCAACGCTCCCTGATCCCTTCAGAGACTTGGTTCCCCAGTAGCAATGGATATTAGGGAGGGAAGTGAAGTCCCATGTCAATGATCAATCCCAGAAAACTGTGAAACTCTTCTGGGGTCTCTTCGTCCCATGCCCCTGCACTGTGTGTTTGCATACAACGCCTACTAAGCACAACCTCCCACCCGTTCCGGTTGGTAAAACCACATATGCCTGGGACAACAACATAAAAATCAACATAAGTCTATTTCACAGTGTTTTAGTGGCAGTCTACACCACCCTACGCACGCCACCTAAATCTATACCTTCTTCCTCCATCCTCACATGGTCTTCAACATTGTGAGCGCAAGCTCATCAGCAGTCAGCCACCTCTTCAGGCCTGCAAGGAGGTCTGTGTAGGTCTTGTCATCCTCCATCTGAAACAACAGTAAAATCGTACAAATGTAATACATTTATTAATTAAAAAAATAAAATCACAAAACTACAGATGTGTGCGTGTGTGCACATACATACACAAGAAGAGGTAGCCTAAACTATTGAAGCATTTTGAGTAACTCAAAAATATTAAGAAGTATGAAAAGTCATTTTATTACACATGGGTTTAGCTACCCTAAATCTGATTGCCTGGCTGGCATTAAGATAAAGACAGATTACATTTCACCTAGTAACTAACTGCTTAAATGCAATAATGACATTTCTGACATAATATGTGATTTCACATCATGTTTTCTATAAAACTACATATTGAGAAGAGTAGAATATCAAGTCATGCCATCTTAGAAAATGTTGAGACAAGCACGTCTGATGTTTGTCACTTAGAAGCAAGGTAAAACAGTTCACTACAAACTGCCTAGCGAGGTAACAACCCCGATGAGAGGCAACACGTTAATTAGCACTACATTTCTGACAGAACCGTGATTTCACATCTTGTTTTCTACAACTACGTATTGAGAGGAGTAAAAATATCGCTCAACTTATTTCATGTAAGAGAACGCGAACTTAGAAACGCTGGGGCCCATTGATTTATTCAGCTTTGGTATGCTATACTGACTTGCCAATATAATGCTTACCTAACAAGCAAATTGGTACTAGAAAACAAACTTACTTACAGGTTATATACTAACAGGTTTTAAATGAAATTGTCAAATGAAAATAACTGATATAAAAAGCAAACGAGAATACTGCAAACAGTTCAGAGTAATGCAGCTAGCTAAAGTTACATGACGATGCACTTAGCCCCCGCTATGCCATAATGTTGACGCTGATGAGAAAGCATATTACTGTCAAATAACATGATTTTATGACTACAAATTAAGATTAACCATAACTAGAAACGATGTAAAATATATATTACCTCAGTTTATCCAGCTGTGTGGTTTCCAGTCGAGGTAAACTCCAACGAAGTGCAGGTGGCATCTGGCGGTCCATGTTAAAATGTACGACTGAAGTGAAAAGTTTTTTTCACGACTCATCTTCAAGTATCCAAAACATTTGGCGCCATAAACCCCTTTTAACCAATCATATCAAATTGAAGCTTATGTTGTCAGCATTACGGGGAAGATTTCAGAAATAAAATCAGTCATTGGACAGCTGAGATATTAGATGATTGGTCATCGTTAAAATTTTAACGAAATTAGAACGGTCGGGCTTGTAAGGGCTAAGCTAACTATTCCGTCAGATAGTTATTTGTGTCAAAAGAAATACACTTACAATTTTAAGCATTTTCAAGCACTTTATCCGAAATGCAAGCACTTTTCAAACCTTGAAAACGCAACATTAAAATTCAAGCATTTTCAAGGATTTCAAGCACCCGTACGAACCCTGGTAATGGCTAGATATTCTGTCTTCTCATTTTGTAGACGAAAATGAACAGAGATTTTATCTTAGTTTTTATTTAATGCAAAACATTTTAGTCTCTTCTTTTTTCATCAACAATAATGCATCTTAAGATAGTCTTAGTCAGGACATAAGTGCAGTCTCGTCATCGTCGCGTCTTACGTCATGAAAAAAAGGTCGTTGACGAACATATTTTCTCTCGTCTCATCTGAAGAAATTAACACTACTCAAAATATAATTACACGTCTGTGGTAGTGTGGTGAGGGTTTCTACAGACAAACCAAAGTATTGTAAGTATAACTGTAAAGTGCCAACATATACTTTTTTTTTACCTGTCTGTTAGTCTCTGTAGCTATGTGGTAGAGGACACAGAGGAGGCCTTTGTCAAGACCCCAGACTCCAGGCCTCTCCTGTTGTATCTTCGAACAGCGGAGGGGAAGGTTGGCATCAGTGGGACGACCAGAGAACTGCTGGAAAGGATCAATAAAGCAGACAAAAATGCAAAGATCAAGGTAATTGCAATAATCATAATATCACAGTATAATAATCCATAACCACAGGGGACTGTGCTGTCTGACTGTGCCTTTCCTCTTCACACTGAACACCTCAGGCTTCCAGGAAAATGTCATGTCACCCGCAGAAATTCTCAGATTCTGCAGTTGCGGGTTGTCAGTGGTGGAGACGAGGCGAAGAACAGGCAACTGGTGGACTGCTTTCTGACATGGTGTGGGAGCAACCACCTTGTCTTAAATGTGGCTAAAACTAGGGAACTAGACTGGTGGTGGACTTTAGGAGGGCCAGGCCTGAGTTGAATATCATTTTATTCCTGGTAAATAATCTTTGATTGAGCCAGCAGTGTTTTGTGTTAAAATACTGCTGGATATCTATACACATATGGACTGGGTAATGTGTTAGGAATGAAAGGATGGCACATGTTTTTTTGGAAATTATCAACCTAGAGAGGGCTGAGTTCAAAGACCCCTGAAAATCAAAGTGAAAAAATGATGTGGCAGGCTAGTCCATTTTGCCTAAAATTTCATCGCAGCAACTCAAAATGGTATTCATATGACATTTCATATGGCCCCCACATGCTTGATGACGTTGAGGCATGCTCCTAATGAGATGGCGATGGTGTCCTGGGGGATCTGCTCCCAGATGTGGACACGGCCATCACTGAGCTCTCTATTAGTCTGTGATGAAACCTGGCGGTGTTGGAAGGAGCAAAACAAAATTTCCCAGAGGTGTTCTATTGGATTTAAGTCAGGGGAGTGTGTGGTACAGTCAATGGTACCAATTCCTTCATCCTCCAGGAACTGCCTGCTCACTCTCACCACATGTGGCCAGCCATTGTTGTGCACCAGGAGGAACCCAGGGCCCACTGCACCAGTACAGGGTCAGACAATGGGTCTGAAGATTTCATCCCGATACCTTAAAGCAGTGAGGGTGCCGTTGTCTTGCCTGTAGAGGTTTGTGCGCCCTTTCAAGGATATGCCTCCCCAGACTACAAGTGACCCACCACCGAACCGGTCATACTGAATGATGTTGCAGATAGCGTTTCCCAGCAGATTCTTAAAAACTGAGCTTTTGGTGTTTCCAGCTAAAACAGCTATTCCTCAATAGATTAGCCCCCAGCAAGACTCATCTTCATGAGTTTTAAAAATGATGTGTGTTCCCTTCAAACTTATTAATTACATTTTATACCATTTAAAGTGCTATTTCTCCTGATTACAGTGGTGGCTATATTTTATCTCTGCCATGTAGCATAACCACACCAAAAGCATCCAGTCTGAAAAAAATGGAATATTCTGTGCAGTCTGTAAAATCTTAATACATTATGACAATTTTGTATTAAGGTAGTGGACCATACTGGATCTCCAGAGGATGGCGCTGCTCTGATCTACCATCAGCTGGACGAAATAATTAAGCAGGTGTGAGCTGTGTTAAAACCTTGACATTTCTTAACAGTGCCCTTACTGTGTATTGAAGAGCAAATTCTGAGAGCATCTGACAAAAGAATATGGGCTTAGTTTTTTTATTCTCATATAATATAATATAATATATATATATATATATATATATATATATATATATATATATATATATATATATATATATATTATATTATATTATATTATATGAGAATAAAAAAAAAAAATATATATATTATATTATTTATATATATATATATATATATAAATAAATAAAAAAAACATTAAGCAATTTCAGGACTTTGATCAGAGTTACAGCTTCTCCTGTTTTGGCATTTAATGGTCTGCCTAAAGAAGGCAAATTTATAGTTTTCAACTTCATTGCAGTCCAAGATCAATGTTCCTTGATAGAAAGTTGGAGGGGAAAGTAGACAGAATGACAACCCGGGTGCAATTGAAGTTTGCCAAGAGGGTGCGCACATAATTTGTCAAGGCTTAATTTCTCCAGTGTTTGCCATGGGTTCTCTTGAAACTTCAAAGGCATCCCTGTAACACTGCATTATGTAATAACTTGACCAAACACACATATCACTTAATTATGTAATAACTGCCGCATTTTATAATAATTTACCGCATTTTGTAATAAACTGATTGAATGCAATATGTAATACATTTGACCATGTTGTTATTACATATTTTGCGGCTGTTATTACAAAATGCAGGTGTTGCAAAGAAAAAACAATATGAAAATGTAATAATATGGTGCATTATATAATAACCAACCGAAAGTTACGTCTTCATTGATAAAAACAGCATAACAATGTGTATTTTACTCAAAATTAATATAGGTCATATATAGGAGTTGTGAAACTGTTCAAATGTTCACTTGTTCAAATGTAAAGCCCATTTCTTTACGCAAAGGCTGACTGATGGTCATTAGCTCTGAATGAAGAAATAAAGCCATGGTACTATTGAAGAAGAAACATGTTTATTACAGAAAGCACGGTGAATGTTATTTTAAATTCGTCTGTCCTCCACGTTTCCCACACTCGGCATTCTCCATCACTTTCTCCACTCACATGGCCTGACTTTTTTGGGGGGAAATCTCGTTTTCATTTTGTACCAAAGTTACGTTTGAACTGTAACTTTGTTGATGCTGACTGATGCAAAGACTTTTTTTAATATGGTGCATAATGTAATAAACAACCAAAATTGATGTCTTCTTCAGCACACATCATACTTTATTAGCAATTAAATTTAAATATAAGCCTATAATAGACACTGATCCAGTAGCCACATATACAGGTAGAACAAATAAAAACATATAGGCCTTAGTGCTTAAAGTATTCTGCCACCATGCAGTCCGCCATTGAAGCCTATTTCCAATGTCCGTAAAATCCAGACATGCAAATACAATCGCTAATGCATGGAAATAATGCAAGCATGGATGTGTATTTCTTTGGAACTGACTAAACAACTGCATTTAAAACTGTTGTTTACAAGATTGCCAATCAAAATGACAAGTCCTTACCCTATTGTTTATGTCAAGATTGTCAAACTATTTTGTCTTGTTGTCAATATGACAGTTTACTCTGTACATATTTTCTAATGAACAGTGCACAAGGCAGCACTATTTTCTAAGTGGCATATTTCAAAACTACAAAGTTACACATTATTGTGTGTGGAAGATGTCGATTGCAAGGGAGTGGATATGTTTCAAAGTCTGTGCCGTCAACAGACATTGTGACAGTATAAAGAAAATTACGACGGAGTATTAGGGCCACACATGAAGAGAAAAAATATTTTTACCATGGCAAGATTAAACTCGACATGTTGACTTTAAAGTCGACATGTCGACATTAAACTCGACATTTCGTGAATAAAGTTGAAATATTATATCTACTTTAATCTCGACGTGTCGACTTTAAAGTGCCCATATTATGAAAAAATCACTTTTTCTGGGATTTGATGTGTTATTGTGTGTCTCTGGTGCTTCCACACACATACAAACTTGGAAAAAAAAAACATCCATGCTGTTTTTAGTGAGCTAAGGGTTTCTGGATGTATCCTGCCTTTAGCCTCCAGGGTGAGCTGGTCAAAATCGGCAAGGCTTTTGACATCACAAGCCGAAACATTTCAATATTCCCACCCACCACCTCCTTTTAGGGCAATTACGTTACGTGGATATAATGGAAACCTATGGAGCTGCATCGAAGTGGGCAGGGAACAGGATTTATACTTACTAAATCGTTGAACAAACGTGAATAAAATGCACAAAATAAGGTTGGTGTAAGAGTTATCTTTTTGTTCATGGGATTCATTCTAATTCCATCACTTACATATTTCCTACAACTAGGTGAGATAGCTAAGCTTATGTCGTAGGCTACTGAAGTTCCACTGTTAGATAGCTAGCTAGCAAGCTAACCGTTTTACATCGAGATTATGGTAAGTGTTAGCTAGGGGCTAAATTTGTCCTCTCAACACTGGGGTATTGGAAACGAATTAGGTTGGTAGTGTACACAGTTTCGGCATGAGTCAGTTACATATACACATTTCTTCATAACCATTGTGTTAGTTAAAAGGATTGAATGTCCTGTGAATCAATATGTAACGTGTGACTAGCATCTAGCTGTCTTTCCCATTGGAATCAATAGCCACCTTTGCATGGACATTTTTATTTTAATCCGATTGAAATGAATCCGCTGCATTTGAAAGACAAATACTGTACTTCTGACTCCACTACATTGGAAATATGAACATGAAATACTTTTAACCACTTGTGATTCTTTAAATGCATGACCATCTTGAAGTTAATTTTTTCAATAGTTCAATATGAACTTGGCTGAATTGGCTGTGGTAATGATGGTGACAACAGATTCTTCATCAGAACATCCTCCATGTAGCCTGGGAGAACCCAGATGAATCTGTTAGCAATTGAGATTTGAGAAGTGGTCTGGTGTTAACCAGGCTATCCTCCATGATCATTGCAAAATTGGAATAAAATTAGACAATCACCTGGCATTCACCAAATAGCTAGATCTTTAGTCTACATTATTAAATGATACATAATCTACTCATAATTAAGTTATTTTGTTTTGAATTCGGCAGTGAAAATGTTTTAGATTTGTGAAGAGAATGAACCTCCTCCCGCACCTCCCCTACGCAAATCAAAACAGTGTCTTGTGCAAGAACTGTTCATGCAGACTACTGTACAACTGGCGCGGTGTAGCCTACACAACTTTGTTCAAAATTGATGCATTCAAGTTAACTTTGCAAAGTTAGTGTGATAGTGTACATATCACAACGTTGTCAATTGCAAACGCTAATTTATTCTAACGTCTCTATACGGAACTACCTGCTTCATTTGCAGAGGACGAAGAGAAAGCACCTCTTTGATAATTGAGCCAGTAGAGAATTAATTCAGAATTAATTCAGATTAATTCTGAACTGTTCAGAATTAATCTGTAGCCTAGGGTAGGCTTCTGCAGAAAACAATGTTGTTGGTGATTTAATACTATCTAGCGACATTTTTAACAGGCTACGCAATAGAGGCTTAGACAACTATGACCCACGTTTGCCCTACTTCTTGACTGCAATGTAGTCAATTGACTGCTTGACAGGTTATTTTTATTTTTCTGTACAATAAACAAATACATCTGCTTTATGCCGCAGAATTACGAACTTGGCCAGCCTATAGAACGGGCACATTTTGGAGAGAATAGAGAATGTACACACGCAAGAATCTGTAGGCTATTTGTGGCGGGTTACCAGCAAACAATGTTTAATGCATTAACTCAAGACCTCAAACGTTTTCTAAACAATAAAAACAGAAAGGATGCAGCAGGCAGCAAATAAGAGTAATTTCCAGTGGAAGAACAAAATGCTGAATGAAGCCCTAAGCTATGAAGGCATATCTGGCAAGTTGTTATTTTATGAAGACGTAAATGGTTGCGCTACAGGTCAAGTTTGCAAGAAGAAGACATAACGCGTGAGCATGCCACACTATCCAGGGACGTGCTCACACAGCTGTGGTAGCGGGGGCAAGAGGATTACTGTCAGCGCATGGCTTTATATCAAATTCTTCGGTTTGCCCAAAATAAAGGCCTGTGGTTTGCGCAGCCTACAGTAAGTAGGCTAAATAACAGACCCGCCACAATATGCAGTATGATGATTTTTTTTTACGAGCAAGATGTTTTTGGTGCCCTACGCGCACTGCATGTTCTTTAAATAACAATGAAATATCATCAGTAATATTCAACCAGGGGCCATATTCACAAAGCCTTTTATCTTACCACTATGAGTACTCCTAAATAGCAATAAAAGATTTAAGCTAGGAGTTTCTCTTATTAAGTTATTCATAAAGTCTTTCAGACCTACTCTTAGGGACTGTTCTTTATTTATTTAAGGGGCTACCGGAGGAGTTTTGGGAGCGTTAGTCAAAAAAGACGTGACCCTCCCTCGTCAGCAAGAAATTTTTCTATGACACTGAATTTATTGATGCCTTTTGTACTGGGTCAATTTGGGAGCTTGCATGCTACGGCTCCTTCATTGAAATGCCTTGAAAAGGCTGTCGTTTGCACAATTTCACAAATAATCACCGGGACAGAAACAAACCTGTCAACTTTTCCCGGGTTTATCGCATAGCCTATTTTAACCTTTTCCTCGCTATCTTAAGAAGGAGCTGCAGGGCCGTCGCAAGGGGGTGCGAGGCCCTGTGCAAACTTGACAGATGCTAGGCCCTTATCACTTACGTGCATGAAATCATGGGATAGCCTACTTTACACATAGCCAAGGCTACCGTAGTGCATTTTAATAGTAGCCTAGTCTAATAAGCTACACCAGCTTGTCTTTAAGAGGGGAAATTGTATAGCCTATAACATTAGCTAAGTCACATATTTGGCCATATGGTGTTTATCATAGGCTACATCACGAAACCAATTAGTGTAACAAAGGCGAACACTTTAACAGGGGGAATTAATTGGGCATGAATCATTGTGCTGAACGGTATTTGTCAATGAGCAGAAACACACAACATTCAAACTATTGATAAGATGTGCACTATGGAAACTGGTCTGTAGGCATGACACTGACTCGCCATATCCTGACTCAGAAAAAAAAAACATTTTCTTGCTTACTTTGCCGCAAACTCAGCAATGAAATCATAGGCCAGCTTGCAGGTAGCCTAACGTCTTTTTCAATTCATAGAAGGGCGAGCCCAGTCTCTCCTGTGACATGGAGGTGCGCAAATAGTTTTTAATAGCCTGTTCAACTTCGAAACGTTTCGTTCACCCAATGCCAGTCACTGATCACAATTTCAAAGTTCGGGAAGCTTTGTTCAATCTTTTTAAGTTTTAAGTGCAGTAGGCCCCTATCTGCCCCCTTTGGAATTATATCTCGAGCCTATTATAAGGTCCAGTGCGTTATGTCCTGGGATTCGGATGTGCTCAAAAAGAAAAAAAAGAAAAACATTTTTTATAGATGGTTATGAGGAGCAATATGAGAGAGAAATTTGATGATCATTGATTGTTGTTTTGGGATGTTAAGCCTTGTCCATAGGCGTCAGTGAAGGAGATTAAAGAAAAACATGCCGTCACGTCAGGTAACTTCATGCTACATTTTTGAAGGTTCTTAGTGATTATGAGGAACAATATGAGAGATATTTGGTGATCACTGATCGTTGTTTTAGGACATTAAGCCACATTAAGCTTTTTGCTTAGGCTACAATAGGTGTTAATGAAGAATAAAAGCTTAATGTCATCTTTGGCCAGGTGCGAGGCCCATCAGACGCGAGGCCCTGGGCGACGGCCCAAATTTTGCTGTTTCCATGAATACAAAAGTTAGGTGACCCTCCCTCCTAGACTATAAAAAGTTAGGTGACCCTCCCCTCAATAAAGAATAAAAAGACATGACCCTTCCCTATTTTCCTCCGGTGGTCCTTTCCATAAATACCGAACGGTCCCTTAGTAAGGAAAAATGACAACTCCTAAACTAAGAGAGAGTCTCCGTTGCTATGGATGACGTCATTACTCATGCACGAGCTTGACTGAAGTGACCACCTTGATTGGCTGATGATTGTAACACGGGAATGATTCCAAACACTTCCCTCACGATGATGAGTGACAGGTGACAGGTCTGAGAATGCGTGCGCTACACAAGGACGGAAGATGATGAATAACTGAATAAAAAGGCCTAGCCTAAATGAATCATGAGTAAGGCAAAACAAATAGCCTAGTACCCTAATGAAACATACGGATTGATGCAGTATCTTTGTAACATTATTAAACTAATCTGTTACTATGCCTACGTTTTCAAAGAGGAGAACATTTTAATTTGATTCACAATAACGTTACATTTAATTTACATGTTGACAATGAGTAGCCTAGATTTGGTTGTTGTTGGTGGCGTTATTGCATGTTAGTTATGCCTACAATGCAAAATTGCTTCCTCGCGATTGGAAGCTCCTGTAGCTGCATAGGATTTCAAAACATGGCGAAATGCCACAAAAAGCGGTTTGTGAATAGGTCTGTGAGTTAGGAGTCCTCTCGACTTCTTCTTTTAAGCTGTCCCAGAGGTGGAAATAGTCTAGGTCCTGGGTTCGATTTGTATGCACTTCATTTAGCGGAGAACAGGGCCGGAGTGGGGCCACTTTTTAGTGGTGGAAATTGGATAAATTAATGTAGTTTTTATTAGTATGGTTCAACAAATGTGTAAAGGTTATATAATAATTCACTTCAACTGAGAAGTTAACACAAAATATTCCACTATTCCACAAGTTAACAAAAACAGAAAGAAAGAAAGAAAGAAAGAAAGAAAGAAAGAAAAAGCCTTTGAAATGTAGCCAATCCCACGCTTCCACAAAGAGGCATATTGAACTAATGTTTAGGCTACATGCTTTTTGCATGGGCTGTTTGGTGATTTAGCCTAGGCTAATCCTTTACTACACCCTCTTCTGAGCAAACAAGGCATATAGGTTTATCATGTAGCATAATTGCTCTTTCTTACATTAAATATATTTAATTTATCCTCTCTACTTGTCCCTTAGTCATGGCCTCCTCATCACTAATTTAGGGCTCATCATTTTCAATGGTCGACTGGTTAGTCTGCTGTTCAGAGGCTACAATTTTTACCGCATAGGCCTACACAGATCAAGCTTCAGTTTTGTGATCAATATTTGCATACTGCAAAGTCTCTGAATCAGATACAAAAGGCTAGTATTTTCAGTAATTTAATATGTTGCTTGCGAATAGCTTGACAACGCTACAACGTCCAATATTAGCCCAATAATTACATTGCTAATAATCATTGCCTATATGCTATTTCTCTTTACCAGTTGCCACTTTTGTCTGCAATCTGGAAGCTATGCACATTTAGCAGCATTCTACCTGGCCGTTTCAGTCCCTCCTGGCCTCTTTCTACCATCCATCCTTCCTGACGCTTATGGCTACTGTAGGGCCCGCCCGACTGAGAAAACCTTTTGGAAAAGACGGGCTATATGGACCTAACCAACCCTTTTTTGGGAGGGGAGAACTCCCTCACATGGTAGGCTACAACCCATGCAGAGGCAACGGTGTCATGCACAGAATGCGGAACATGTATAGCCTACTTATAGACTAACATGACAAATGTCAATATTTTTTTCCTCGACCGGCCCAAAAGTGAAGCGGCCCACCGGGGATTCTCCCGATTACCCACCGCGGGCCTGGAGGAGAATATCCTGAAAGTCCTGAAAATGCCTGCACTCATTGTTTCAAAAGGAGTAAGCCCAAACGGGTAGGCCCAGAACGTTAGGAAATCGATTAAAAATAGGATTTCGGTCCCTTCCAGTAAAAAAGTCATCCAATGCAGATGTAAATTAGGTAAATAATGCAACCTTAACGAAACCGAACTCTGGGATTTATTTGAACGTTTATTTTGAAGTGTTTCAGTTGATTTGATGTCGGATATACATGATTCAAACGTCCCTACCAAGACAGGCTACTTGCTGTAGGGTTTAATTTTTTTAAACCAAGTAATGTATCCATAGCCTACCATTCAAATATGTGTTTCGAAAACCCAAACTGACTTTTTTATATTATTTTTTAATCATTACTAAAACAAAAGCAAACAGTTTATGTCTATGAACACGGTTTGTAATCAATTCTGAGCTGCGTGACATCTGTTGCAGCTCTAATTTTGAAAAGCCAAGTGGATTGTATGTGACTTGTCTGTTCTGAAAACCTATATAGAAAACCTATATAACCCTTATGAAAAACAATTCAAAAACCTGTTATTTTCATTTTTGGATTAGACTAGCCAGTCTCTATGCTGTTTTCATGGACAGCAAGACCCACTTCATTCATTGTTTTAAATAACGTTGTTTGTTGCACACGCCATCTCCAGTGGTTCGCTTTCACTTGCGCAGCAGACGCACAGATTGGATGAGCGCTGACACCACTACCCCCTAATTGCATGTCTCTTTATTTGATGACACTAAATTATGAAAATACTTTCTAATCAGGAATATGTTTAGTTTATTTTTCTTTCGGTCCGCGGTTCCATAGGCTACCATTCAATTGCAGCACATTATCCAAGGACTAGCAATCTCCTCGTCGAGGAGGCACTATAAGCCTGCAGATCATAGACAGAGAAAGCATGCTCTGGGAACAGAGCACAGTTGCCTGCCTAGTGTAACCATGGGTATGTCTACAAGGAAAATGTCTTAGTGCGCTTCGGGGGTGGCCGCACCCCCACTTCCAACGTCACTGGCTGCCTGATAGGTGAAGAGAACAAGAAATGGAGAAACATCAACGCAGTGCCTTGGTAGGCCTAATGTTATTAGGTTGGATTTTGTAGTTAGGCTACTGCAAATGTAACACCCTCGTTTCTATGAAACTGGAAACAACTGAACCAGGAGACTTTGTCACAAGACAAAACAGATGTCTCAAAGCCCATTAGATTAACGTGAGCCTGTGGTTTTAGACAAATAATGGTTAGACTAGGCTAGCTAACTTTACACTGACACAACATAACAATGCTCTGAAGTCGCGGTCAACATGAAATCCAAAACTTTTTGATCACCAAGTTGAAATTTCCTAGCCTGACGAGCCAGACCCACATTAAAATGTAGGGTCTGGGCACTCACCGTTCGCAGTGCTCAGACCGAGGGGCGGGATAATCAGTTGTCTTTCAAATTCCCTCTGCACGCAATAGGACAGCGGCAGCGCTATGAGTCCCATGCGTTTCCCACCAGCAGAGCTAGTTGGCTAGTTCAAACGTTTGCCTCCTTAATAAAAGCTTAACTCGTGTCACACTGTTCGCCAGCAGCAACATCCATCTTATTTGTTTTCAAGTAGGGAATTCAAGCCAAACCGTCTCTACGGCTCTATACACGATTTCATTGGCCTGATTAAGTTTCGATTTCTGGAGGTCACAAGCCAACGGAGAGTTGCTAGACTAGCCCTGGCAGCAAATGTAATTTGCAGCCGCTAGGGGCGCGTCTAGATTTCTAGGCTAGAAATTTCCAGCTCAACCACAAATAATTCCGATTCTTTTTAATATCATCCAATAACTAATTCAATGTTGATTTAGGCCTACAGGCCTAACTCGGCTTACTTACCAACACCATTGAACACCACTTAAGTTAAACAAAGAGTTGCCATTGCTGCTGCTGTGCTGAAGAGATGTGGACGGCACGGCAGGGCACGCCCAATGAAAATAAATTAACGCAACACAACACAGACCCCGCTTCTCTCGCGTCAGTCACTGAAATGAATGCAACACAGAACCCTCTTCTCTCGCGGCAGTCACTGACAGTAGAATAAATGCATGGTGAAAAACACTTCGATGATAAGCGCCGCGCAGCAGCAGTTTGTGACGTCTACATTTATTAGTGTAGTCTCATGTATGAAAACTAGTATTGCCAGGCAATACTAGCCTACTTTGAAAAGTAGTATTGCCGTGGCTGAGCTGCAGCATCGGGTGTTCGTAGACTGTGCGCTCCTCCTCCGTCTACTGTCAACCAGGGCGTATACATTTCTTCTACGGCTGCAAACAGGATTTACTCACAGTTAACCAAATATTTCTTTATTAGGGCAGGGCAGGCATATTTCTGGCTATTAAATTATTTCTAAACCAGTCTGCTAAAGTCTGTAGTGAAGTCTGTGTAGGGTTTTCCAGGCTCCATTTATTTTTACGAGACACCCTGCTCACCAGAGCCATCTGGCGGTTGTTTGGGTTGTTGCAGCATCGTTGCAGCGTCACTGGAGAAATACAAATTAAAGTCGCGTGATCCCGCTTGAGGTCACGTGCGAACCTCGAGGGAAGCTGGCCAATTTGAAGTAATGCCCACTGTAAGGAACTAAAGGTCTTTTCAAGTCCTATGACCGACCAAAGGATGTATACCCTATTAATGACCAAATAAACATTACATTACAATACATTAAAAAGGAAAAGTACTTCTGAATACTTAAGTATTTTTAAAAGCAAGCTTCTGTGCTTCAACAAAGTCAAAAATGTGGGGCCGTATTCACAAAGCCTTCTTAAGACAAAAAAGCGTCTTAAGTGGTGCTATCTTTTGTCTTAAGAACAAATTTAAGAAGATTTGATATTCATGAATAAAGTTCTTATGTTTTTTCTTAACTTTCTTCTTAAGATGTTTCCTAAGAAAACACTTAAGAACAAATGAGATTCTTGAAAACAAAATTCTTACATTTCTTCTCAATTTTCCTTGTAACTTTAAGATAACCCTGCACCTGTCTTAAAAATGTTACAGTGTAAAGTTGAGCTTCTTAAAGTCATTCATATAAAGACATTTAACCGTTTTAGACAGCTCGTTTGAAATATCAGTCTTTATTATGTGCACTTACAATATATAAGCTTACCATTTATTGCTAATTTTAGCTTGCTGCTATTGTTTTCGGTAAACCCTCTGTCTACTCAAAACTGGCATAACCGAAGGGTTCTTGACAGCATGTGACGCACATCGACGTCAGCGTTTAGAACATGTTTCATTTCTTAAACACAAAGTCCATGGAAATGACCGTATTTTCTAGTAAAAACTGCACATTTCAACCTAGAAATACATAGATCTGGATAATATAAAATACCTAGCCTACCGTTTCAAACATAAGCTAACGCGAGTGCTGTTGAAGGCATGGCTTTCCCCCTTAGCAACGGTTCTTAAAGCAAGTTTTTAGCAGATAACTCGCTAGTCAGATTTAATGGCACTGAATGGTGTGTCTCTGTCATTGAAACGTGGTTTCATCATTTAATGGTAACTAACACTGTTGATGAATGATGTAGGCTTTTCTTATCTAAGAAGTTCTTAAGTGAGAAAACAAAAGTTCCAAAGAAATACGACAGTTCTTAAAGCAACACCAAAGAGTTTTTTTGTACCTTAAAATAATGTTTCCAAAATCGTTTCAGTGGTTCATCAACTCGTAACAGGGTGAACGGCACTTTCTGTATTCGCTTCGCGGCCCTCTATCGGCTATAACCGCACTATGTAAGTTTGCCGGATCGGGTAACGGATCTGTAGTTCGATGGAATGAGACATGAGAAACTACAAATTGCATCTGATGTCGCAATACATCGTACTTTCATAAAATCATGCAACATATTCTACCTTGTCTGTGGACATTGTTATTTGCAAAGCCGGTGCTGGATAAACAAATAGTGCGTGCGACAGAGGAAAAGTTCTTTGGTGTTGCTTGAAGAAAATATTGGTGAATTTAAGAACATTCTTAAAGGAGAATTCCAGTGTGATTTTGACCTAAAGTGTGTTGAAACATGATACCGAGTGTGAACGTATGTCTCATAGCTCACCTCGGCTTGTCCCCTGCACTCTGGCGCTAGTTAGTCAATGCTACCAACAGTTTTTCGTTGGGGGTGCCTCGGGCATCGGCCTAGCCATGCAAATAAATCACTGTTTACGAGGCTCAAAGTAGCTCCATACTTTATTGGTAGACTTCCAAGGGCCTTGACATTTAAAACGAGGCATTGAGAACTTTGAAAAAGCACTGGTAGTTTATTTACAAGACGATTTATACAGACAGTACCTTAAGGGATTTTACCGTTCGACGCCATCTTGAATTTAGTCACGATAAGTCGAGCGACGAGTACGAACGAACAGGCATGATAAGGGATCAGATTCCAAAAATAATTCTGTGGAAATGCATGGATTCCAGTTGCTGCTACTGGATTTATCTTAAGACTTTTTTCATGAATACGGCCCCTGACTTACACTTGCATTAGAGTAATATTTGACAAGGTGTATCAATACTTTCACTTAAGTAAAGGAATTGTGTACTTCGTACACGTCTGCTCACAAAGTAGCCTACTCATCACACAGACATCACATGTATGACATCATGGGAATTTAATCATATTATTCTACATACATCTCCCCACCCATTCATCTTGGTGGAATATTTCACAAACTCTTCACTCAACACAGGACATACCATAAATCAGAATAAACAACAGACCTTACCAAACAAAAAGATGTAAAGCATTCCCCTGTACAGTTAACCGTTCCAGAGTAATCCGGTTTTGAATTTGCAGCAAATTTCTACATGCATGTATCCATCTTTGGGCTTTAAGTTTCACATTGTGTTTAAATTGTTCAATACATGATTTCATAACAGGCCTAATACAAAATAAATGTTACAAATATCGCTTAGATATCTGTAAATATTAAAATCAGAGGATACAGCTCATGACTAAGAGTTTGTCAAAGTAGCCTTAATGATCACAAGCATGCATGTAGGCTATTTGAGTATCTTAAAGTTGAGCTGTGCTTACATTTTTTGTGTGATTGAGTGTGTGCAGAGTGTGTGTTTTTTGTGTGTAATTGAGTGTGTTTAAAGTGTGTGGTTGTTTTTGTGTATATGTGTGATTCTGTGTGTGTTAATTGAGTGTGTGTGCCTGCATGCAAGTGTTTTTTTTTTTTTTGTGTGTGTGTGTGTTTGTGTATGTAGGTGTGTTTGTTTGTGTGGGTGCATGTGTGTGAGGGAGTGTGTGTGTGTGTATGTGTGTTTATGTGCATGTGTGTGCATGTATGTGTGTGTGCATGTGTCCAACTACTTTACTAATAACCTAGCCCATCTGTTACAGTAATGCATACAGAACTGGTTCCTTCCTTCAAAATACTGTAGGGGACTAGTGAATCACCATCATTTAACAATGTTAACAAACATCAAATGTAAAGTGTATATACCGTATTTTCCGGACTCTAAGTCACATAAGTCGCACCAGTCAAAAAATGCGTCATGAAGAGGAAAACATACGCAAAAAATGGGTCACCCTAGGCCCTACAGTTCTCACAGAAAACTCTGTGCTCTGTACTCTTTTGCTTTTTCATTTTTAACTAGGTGGCGCTATACATGAAATGAGTGGTTATGGGATGGCTTGACATGGCCGCTTAAGACCAACATACAAAAAAAGATGGTCCTCTTAGGCCCTACAATTCTCGAGATATTCATAGAAAACTGTATCCGCCCTACCCTCCTTTCGGGGGGTCCAGTCCAGCCTGGTTCCATGCTATCCTTGTGGGGCTACATGCCCACCAAGTTTCGTGCACCCCGGTCTTTCAGTGTCCCGGGAATCCTTGATGGAAAATTACACATGCGAGAGAAAAAACGGAAGAAAAAAACTCTAAGAAGTGAAAAATTAATTATTTAAATTAAAATTAAAAATTTTAATTAAAAATGTTCAGGCCTGCACATGGTCAAGTTTATTTTCAGCACTAATTTATATTTTTTCCTATAGTCCTAGGCCTACAGAACATTCCGTTTGTCATGATCATGTAGCGGGATTGACGGGATTAATTTACTATTCTATATGACGGGATTAATTTACAGTAGTCAATTATATTGCCAGCTGAGTTTGCCAAATATTGGTCAGGTCAACACAATTTGATTAAACCATTTGTCTTCGTTACACCATAACTTAAAGAAGAATTTTATCTTAAACACAAATGACTGAGTAGAGTAGACAAATGATTGAGGCAGTTCAAAGTTGCCTTTGTAATAGGCTACAGGAAAATTCCTGACACCTGTGAAACGATGCAAAAACTTCTTAACAAACAAACAAATTCCCTTCAGGCCTCAATGTTCCATCAGTCAACGTCCCAAAGTTAATCAAGCAGTTCAAACGTAACCCCAAAAAAGTCAGGCTGCATGAGTCGAGAAAGCGATGGAGAGTGCCGAGTGCGGGAAACGTTGAGGACAGAAGAATTTAAGAGACACATTATGCTGTTTTTATCAATGAAGCCATCAATTTTGGTTGGTTGGTTTTACATAATGCAACATGTTCATCCATTTTTTTTGCAGCACCTATATTTTGTAATAACAACTGCAATATGTAATAACTTGCAGTAAAATAAAATGCAGCAGTTATTACATAATGAAGCGAATGTATTACATTTTGTCAAGTTATTACATAAAGCTTGAGAATAATCAGGATTTAGGCTGATGTGCATTTTGTTATGAATCTACATGTAGGCTAGATCCTAATTGTTTTCTTTAAATAACTCTCTAAATTTGCTCTTGAAATATTATTTACATTATTTGATCATGTTAATTTCTGCAAAAATAATCTTCAATGTTAATTTTCTTGCTCCCAGGAGTTGTTGGGCTTAAAGTCAGTTGATGATCATGAGCATGTTGAGGAGGACCAAGTGGTGGAAGCAAGTGATGTTCTGTGGGACGAACATGATGAACAGGAACAAATTGAAACATATCAGAAAATGTGCAGCACGTCAACCCACGTTAACTTTGACAAGGTGTGTCTGTCACTTTCCTATTCCATACATTAGTAATTATTTTTCCACAGAGATGCATAGGATACTGCTCCAACTCATGCTGGTTGCCAAGCGGTTTGATTTGGAGCTCTGAATCTGTGTTAGACCAACTGTGTGACTGGGGTTACAAATCTGATAACGCACATGGTGTGAACGGGAGTCCCTGGTGAAGCAGGTTGGGAGTTGGCCCTTTCCTGAATCTCGTCATCCAGGGCCCACTGGATGGTCCCCACTGGATGGTCCCCACGATGTTCTCGGAAGGGACAATGCACGTGGGAGTGTCCTCGAGGTCATTCGCAGCATGGATCCTAGACAGTGTGTCAGCCTCGATGTTGTGGGGCCCTGGACGATAGGCTGAAAATTAAATCTAGGAAAGAAGAGGGCCCACCTGGCCTGTCGGGGGTTCAGCCACTTTGCTTCTCTCAGGTATGCAAGATTCTTGTGGTCTGTCAGGATCTTGAAATACTTGGCCCCCTCCAGCCAGTGGCACCACGCCTTCAGAGCCAGCTTGATGGTGAGGAGCTCACAAGGTGAGCTTCTGGGAATAGAGGGCGCATGGTAGGAGGTCAGGAGATGTCCCTTGTTATTGAAAGAGGACTGCGCCCACCCCTGTGATTAAGGCATTAACCTCAATGATGAACGACTTCAATGGATCTGGGTGTTGAAGGATGGGCGCTGAGGTGAAGGCTTCCTTGTGCTCTGGGATTCCACCTGTGCCCTGGGATTTTCAATTGAGGTCCTTGGGCTTGCCCTTTAAGAGAGTTCAGTGGCGCAGTGATCATGCTGTAATTACATGTAAGCACCTGTAAAATCTGTTTATAGTGTTTATTACCGCACTGTTTAATTTTTGTCACTACAATGACCATAATGCTTTATGTTTTTGCAATATGTTGATTGGAATTCGGTACAGACCAATCAGATTTGTTTGTTCTCTGTGTTTTTATTTGAATTTTATATTATCCAATAATAATTTGTAAATGTTTTTACAACATTCTAACACCTCAGGAACTAGAATCTTTGCTCAAAGTCAGTCCCGGTCCGAGTTTGCACTGGAGAGAGAGAGAATACTTTGCTGTCTGTAGTTTGTGGAGACCATTGGACAAGTTAATAGGCCCACTTACTCCGTAACATCGGCGCATCGTACTTGTTTACTCCTTAGATTTTCTCTTCTAAGTTACGGGTCAAGTGCTGGTCAGACTTTCCGCTAGCTATTTGTCGGTGCTATTTTGTAGCTGAAGCTATCCTGACCTGGGTAGCTGACTTAGCTCCTGTTGCATTCTCCTTCGGAGACGGACTCGATTTGTGCTTCGGTGCTGGACCCACCGGAGCCAGACCTCCCAGGGACGACTGCGTTTTGCCTCCGGTGCTGGGCCCACCGGAGCCAGACCTCCCAGGGACGACTGCGTTTTGCCTCCGGTGCTGAGCCGCCAACAGCCAGTGCCAACTACCCGCGGCTGTTGAGGTTTGCCGGCTGACTGTAGCAACATCCTCCACCGGAGTGGCATCCTCGGCTAGCTGGGACATAGCTGCCTCCCATTCCTCTGAGTCAGGACTGAGCGGAATCTCCCGGTTCTGAGTGATCGGTCGTGAGTAACGTCAACTGCATTTACACTGACACACACACACGTTCTCGTCTCTGCTTGGATCACCGGCGAGTTGGAGGGCCGTTCAGCGGTTGCTGTCCTGCCTGCAGCTCAGAGAGCTGCCACCTGTGCACCACCGAGCTCCAACGGCCAGTGCTTGGGGGGGTTGGGGTTTTATTTTAATATATATATGGGATTAATACTATATTAATGTGATTATTCTTGTGACTTGTATGGTATATTGTTTGTAATGTATCGCTGACTGTTTTTCTTTCCACACTGGTGTCTGTTTAGCTTAAGATAACAGGATAGCATTATATGTTAATCTTTAACGTTACCATCTGTTAACGTTCGGTTTTACCCTGTTCCCCTTGAGTGAATTGTAAAAAATAAACAAGTAGGCATAGTCCCTATCCAATGATCTCGGCAAATGTTTGTTTTCCAAAGTAAGAATTTGACAATTTCGACAATGAATAGCTCATTACACTTATGTTACTGTTGAACGTAGGCCTAACTGGTATCATTACAAACATTATTCGGTGTCCTAAACACTGGCATTTTACGGCATTGTGTCATGTAAGGTCGTTGCAAAATCTAGAGAAATGTGTGAGGTGGTCAGCGAGGGACAATTGAGACACACATTGGATTGTGTTATTACTTGCATTCCACACTATCCACAGCTGTGATATCGGGGGCAGGAGGATTACTGTTAGCCCAGGCTTTATATAAAATTATTTTAACAGAAGGCCTGCCCTACAGTAAGTAGGTTAAATAACAGACCCGCCACAATGTGCGGTATGATGCTTTTTCTTAAATAACAATGATCATCAGTAGCCTAATATTCGACCATTATTTTGTGTAAATGGGCTATGCATTGGGTTAGACACCAGGGGCCATATTCACAAAGCTTTTTATCTTACCACTAGGAGTAGGCTACTCCTAAATAGCAATAAAAGATTTTAGCTATAGGAGTTTCTCTTATTAAGTTATTCACAAAGCCTTTCAGACCTAGGCTACTCTTAGCAAGGGAAAATGACAACTCCTGAACAGATTCTGGAGCTGAGCACTCTAGAATCTTTGACTAACAGTCTAAGAGTGAGTGAGTCTTCGTTGCTATGGATGACGTCATGCACGAGCTTGACTGAAGTGACCACCTTGATTGGCTGATGATTGTAACGCGGGAATGATTCCAAACACCTCCCTTACGATGAGTGGCAGGTGACAGGTCTGAGAATGCGTGCGCTACACAAGGACAGAAGATGATGAATAACTGAATAAAAAGGCCTAGCCTAAATTAATCAAGAGTAAGGCAAAGCAAATAGCCTAGTAGCCTAATGAAACATACGGATTGATGTAGTATCTTTGTTGCATTATTAAATTAATCTGTTACTATGCCTATGCCTACGTTTGCAAAAGAGAACATTTTAATTTGATTCACAATAATGTACATTTAATTTACATGTTGACAATGAGTAGCCTAGTTTTGGTTGTTGTTGGTGGTGTTATTGCATGTTAGTTATGCCTACAGTGCAAAATTGCTTCCTCACGATTGGAAGCTCTTGAACCGCATAGGGTTTCAAAACAGGCGAAATGCCACAAAACCGGTTTGTGAATAGGTCTGTGAGTTAGGAGTCCTCATAGATAGATAGATAGATAGATAGATAGATAGATACTTTATTGATCCCCAGGGGAAATTCAAGGTCTCCGCAGCATACAGACAACACAAACACATTCTTTAACAGCAGAAAGAATAATTAAAGTATATAATATAAAAACACAACTAAGCAATAAGGACAGTAGAAGATAAAGAATATGCTAAATATACTAAAATACAAATGACAAAAATACAAATTATACTAACACTAAATAGCTTAATCTAAATCAATTCTAAAAACAGTATCCACATAGTGGTGATTAATAAATCAGAGGCGCTTGCAATGACTGAGGCAGGGACTGAGCCTGTGATTCTCTGTGCATAGTAAGGTATGGTAAGGTGCTCTGTGTGAATGAGTGTCATGGTGGTAGTGCAATGGTGATAGTGGTCATGGTGAGTGCAAATGAGTAAGTCCAACAGTGCAACAATGCAGAAGTAAAGTAAAGTCTATATATCTATATATTGTGCATATGTGCTAATGTGCTAATATAGCACGCAAACAGTGAGGCATAAAGACAGTGGTACAAGTGGCTAGTGGACAGACAGTACCAAACATGGAGGGGGTGAAGAGGCAGACAGACTATGCAGAGAAGTATATCTCTCCTCTTCCCTTAAGTGAGGCATTGAACAGTTCAATGGCCCTGGGGACAAATGACTTTCTCAGTCTGTCCATTGTGCAAGGCAGTGAGCGAAGTCTCCAGCTGATCAGGCTCTTCTGCTTAACAATAGTGCTGTGGAGTGGGTGACACTCATTGTCCAAGATGTTGATCAGTTTGTTCAGGGTCCTTTTGTCTGATAGTGAAGTGATGCACTCCAGTTCAGCTCCCACTACAGAGCCAGCTTTCCTTTCTTTCTTGACTTCTTTTAAGCTGTCACAGCTGGTGGGAAGGTGTGATTTGTTGGGGGCAGGGCCAGATTAACTGGGCACAAATGTCTGATGGCCCCCCCTGCCCCCCAGTCAACGTGAATCGGGTGGTCAGTTAATAGGCTATGCCGAAATAGTTTTCAACATTTTGAATATTAGTGTCGGGTGAATTAGGAAATGTTCTCAAAGTAGCCTTATAAGAAAGCTGCTTGGGATCCCCCTCAAGCAATATAACCATACAAACGCGCGCACTCATTGTTTCAAAAGGAGTAAATTCGGCTTTGTCAGAACTAAGCTGTGGACGACACGGCACGGCATGCCCAATTGAAAATAAATTAGCATAGCGCAACACAGACCCAGCTTCTCTCGTGTCAGTCACTGACATGGGCGAAACACAGAACCCTTCTCTCACGGCAGTCACTGACAGTAGCCTAGAATAAATGCATGGGGAAAAAAACTTTCCCATGACAAAGACATCGTAAAAGACTGAAAGTATATTTTGTCACTATAACATACATCTGTCCTTTGTCAAATGTGTTATGTTCCAAGTAGCCTAGTGCGTAATTCTGCTTCATAAAGTTGAACAAATACATTTGCTTATTTCACAGAAAAATATAAATAGCCAGTTAGGGTCTACAGTGCAGAGTTGGTAAGTTATGGTAGGCCAACTTGGAGTGAACATACAAACAGGGGAAATTATTTCTCTAGTAGCTGAGTAGCCTCAGGTGCGCACGTAGACATAAGACCGATCATGCAAGCGCCAATGAATCGCGCTCTCACGACATTCACGCCGTTAAACTTAAATAGGTTAACATCACTCTAAGTTCGCCTTCAAGCAAGGAAAACGATGATTTGAAGACATCGGTTTCGTTGGAAGGGCAAGGGGTAGCAACAGGGCAACACAGAGACAGGCCCGATGGCAGGGCTGTTATGAGAGTATTAAAATATGGGATATTCTACGGGAAAACATTTAAAACGGCAAGACAGCGGGGGGAAGTTAAAATACGTGAGAAACACGGAAAAAGTTGACATGCATTGTTTCGGTCCCTGTGCACAGGTATTATTTGTCATATTATTAATCTCATATGATTATTTGTGAAATTGTGCAAACAGGCGCAACACATTTGAAAAGGAAGGACGTAGCATGCAAGCTCACGGGAAAGATTGATTTAAGAACGTTATCGCAGTGTGTGGCTGTGGCGCAAAGCAGCGCATGCGGAAGACAGCGACAATTGGCAGGGGAGGGTCATGTCTTTTTTTTAACAATTCTGTCGGCGGGTCATTGAACAATTTCTAGCAGGCAAGGGAGGGTCATGCAACTTTTGACTGAAGCACTCAAATTTCCTCCGGTGGCCCCTTCAATAAATAACGAACAGTCCCTAGATTGCTGCTGGGCTGTATGTCTTGGTTCATGTCTGTTAACAACTCATTGCCGTCAAACGCGTAGCTTATCTCGCGGTTGCATCCATTACAAACAAACATGCAATGTGAACGTCTGGGATTGGGAAGAGCACTAAATGCTCTACTGAATAAGCACAAAGTAAAACCTTTAAATGAAAAACACTCTTTAATAATCAAAAAAATAAACCGCTAATGAAGTAAACTTGTGACCATCAAAAATCGTTTATAAGCCTGTAACTCCGTGATAACAGGGCTAACAGGAAGGCATTTGGCTGAGCAGCGGAGGTTACGCTCTATATTTTGTCCAAATGATGTCTGTCTATCATCGTTGCACTCAGAGAAAACCAGAATGTTTAATTTGTCCCTGCGTTTCTTCTATGGCTGCAAACGGGATTCACTTTCGCAGTTAACCAAATATTTCTTTATTAGGGCAGGGCAGGCATATTTCTGGCTATTAAATTATTTCTAAACCAGTCTGCTAAAGTCTGTAGTGAAGTCTGTGTAGGGTTTTCCAGGCTCCATTTCTTTTTACGAGACACCCTGCTCACTTGAGCCATCTACCGGTTGTTTAGGTTGTTGCAGCGTCTCACTGGGAAAATACAAATTAAAGTTGCGTGATACCGCGTGATCCCATGCGTGGACCGCGAGTGAAGCTGGCCAAGTCGAAGCACTGCCCACTGTACATATGATCTTCAGACCAAGCCGCACAAAAGTTATCCCTTTTCGTCTTCGGAACTAAAACCGTTCTCTCGTAACAGCGAATTGAAATTTGTGGCGAAGCCGCCAAACAGGAAGTGAGCTCATATATCCGCAACCATTTCATGTATTATAACCAAACTTACTACGTGGACTCAAGACCCCATCAGAAGGATGTTCAAAAACGGTGGTGACCTTTGATCTCTAGGGGGCGCTGCAATTAGGAAAAATGTGTTTTGGCCTGTAGCTGCTGTTGTGTTTGGAATTAAAATGTACTAGTGGGGTCTGTTAACCCTCTAGGCGCCACGGTCGAGTTTACTCGACAAGATGTGGTACTGAATAAAATGGCCGATTTAGTCAAATAGGGTGTCATATTTCGTTCGACCTCCACTCCACTAGATGGCAGACATGTCATACGTCATCCCTGAGTCCAAAAAAGGTCATGCTTTAAACAAAACTTTCTAGCTGTTAAAGAGTGAATCAGTGCGTGCAATACCGAGCTAGTAAAATGCGTGTGAGCCACTTTATCAGAGCCGATATTGTCAACGTCACAGTATTTGCATTAGATTATCGCTCTAATGGCATCAAAAAGTTTACCCGAAATGAAGTGTTGGGTCTTCTATTCGCGGACCCTGATTCTGAAGGGGAATATCTGCCTTCAGAAAATGACGGTGATTCGTTTAGTAAGGCTTCAGATACGTCCCTGCCTTGCAATGATGCAGCTGGACAAAGTGAGAGTTTAGCTTACACCAAGCACAAACGTTGAATCGTTTGCCCAATGTCAGTGGTGGGAATAATGTTTCACGGGGTTGGAGTGTTCATCGGGAAGTTAGCAGGGTGTTAGTGATGTGGCGAACGAGGCTGGAGGTAATGTCCATGTAGCGCTAGCTTCTATCTTCTGACCGTGTGCTGCTCTGCAATCGCGGCGACGGTAACATGGTGGAGCCTTTGTCTAATGCCACTGGGTATGTTAGACGAGGTCGAAGTGCTCATAGGATAGTTAGGGGGGGAACGTAGAGGCAGTGTGGGGAGTCGCAATGAGAATGACAGTAGGCCTAGTCCGAGCTGCGCAAATTCTCTCCACTCGGCACGCACGCGCGCGCGCGAGGCAGTTCTGGCCATGCTGCTCGCAGCAGGAGCAGAGATGGTGACACGGGGCAGGGGAGCCATTAGGCTATGCATAGTCTATCACAAGATGATGGGAATGCCGGCCCTGTATGGATAGGGATAGGGAGTCATTAAAAAAAAATTGTCAGCCATTTTTTAGTAATGATTACACTGTTGATTTTCTACCTATTTCCCTGACCATTTAGGACATACACTAGGCCTATGTGTTCTTTTTTTTGTGTGTTCATGTCCTTGTGATGTGTGTGTCTTTGTCAGCTAAGAAAAACAAACAAACAAAGAAACATCAACAAAAAGAAAAAAAATACTAATTGTCTCGTCATCTCAATCCTGATCTGTGCCTTGCCGTGGCAAGTGAGCTTTTGAACTAAACAGGTCTTGTCTACTTGTGTTTGTGTGTCATCTGAATAATATATATGTGCCCCATACATGGAATCAGAGTGCCTACTGTATGTAGTAAATGGAAAATCTCTACAGCAAAAGGCCAGCCTACCGCTACATGCATTTGGTTTGTTTCTGCCATTTATTAGTAATGATTTATACAGTTTGTTTACTACTTACTATTTACCTGAGCATTCAGTATTGTGCAATATAGCATACAGAAGGTGAGGGACATTTTGGGGGGAAAGAAGTGGTGCATTTTATCATTCAAACATGCAACTTTTCATGAAAATTCTATGATCCAAGATGGCCGCCACCATATGACGTCATAATATGCAAATTAGATATAAACATTTAATCTCTACATAAACGTTGGGTCATCCTTAATATTTCTCTAATTTACAGAAAGTCTCTATCTCTTATCACTTTTAAGATATAGCCTTTTGAAATGAAGATGTCAAAATTGAATGTTTCGTGATGTCATCGTAATTGATTCGGCCGCCATATTGGATTTAATCAAAAACACCTAAACATTTTCACAGGTCACAAAGTTTGTCAGATTTTCACGAAACTTAGTTCAGATGATCTTTAGACCAAGCCTCAGACCATCCCTTTTCGTCTTAAAATCTAAAACCGTTCACCCGTTACAGCCGACTAAAATTGTCGGCAAAGCCGCCAAACAGGAAGTGAAGTGATATCTCAGCAAGGTTTTTTCGTATCAAGACTAAACTTACCACATGTGCTCAGGACCCAATAAGGAGGAGGCTTAAGAAATGTGGTACATTTTGACCACTGTGTGGCGCTATAATCACAGGAAGTGGGCTCATATCTCAGCAATGCTTTCACATATTGAAACCAAACTTGGTACATGGACTTGAGACCCTATTCTGAGGACACACAATACATTTGGTGACCTTCGACCACTAGGGGGGCGCTAGAGATACAGGAAATTAGCTCATATCTCAGCAACGCCTTTATCTATCAAAACCAAACTTGGTACATGGACTCGGGACCTGATCCTGAGGACACACAATACATTTGGTATACTTTGACCACTAGGGGCGCTATAATTAGGAAGACTTTTACGTATCGACACCAAACTTGATACGTTGATTCGTAAACACATCCTAAGGACCCACAATAAATTTGGTGACATTTGACCACTAGGGGCTCTATGATTAGCAACACTTTCACCTATCGCAACCAAACTTTGTATGTGGACTTTGGACTACATCCTGAGGATGCACAATTAATTTTGGTGTGCTTTCACCACTAGTAGTGTTAATTTTGTCACCTATTTTTAATTTAGTCTTAGTCTTAGTCTTGTGACGAAATGTCCTTTTTAGCCTTTGTCATATTTAGTCATTCAAATATCATTTTTGTTTGTCAAGTTTTAGTCAACAAAAAGTCTCGTCATTTTAGTCTAGTTTTAGTCAAAAGAAAACTAAAGCTATCTTAGTCTTAGTCAGTTTTAGTCAAAACATTTTAGTCTTTTTTTATAACAAATTATTTCTGATTACCATTTCAGTCAAATAATGTTTCACACATCTCAATTTTCTAACAATATTGTGTGTCCACAGGGCTACTCGTCTGTTATAATTACTCATTTAGATTTTTTGTCAGTCAGTATGTTTACATGCACAGGTAAGTCAAGCTACAGTTATATTTCGGCTGGGATTTGACCATAGACAGTAAAAGATTTGACTGATCTTGATCTTTGTAGACCTGTCATGATCTTCGTAGACCAGTGTTTCACACATTGTGGTCTGGGGACCACTGGTGGTCCGCAAGTTATCCCAAGTGGTCCATGAGCAGACGTGGTAAAATAATATAGATGGGTTGTTTGCAATATTGAACCAACTTGTATGTAAATTCAAACAGTTCTACAACACTGTCTATATGCCAGTTTAAATCATATGAATCCTCTGACACAATTAAGCAAAGTGCAAAGACAATAAGCAAGGTGGTTCAGTGAGTATTGTGTAGGCTATTTTTTTTTTAATTTTTGTTTTAGCTAGGTGTTTCGTGCGTTTCTTTTTTATTGATTTAGTTAAGTGGTCCTTCATCTGAAAAAGTTTGAGAAACACCGTCTTAGACCCAAGTATGAATGTTTTACTCCGCCACGCTAGATGGCGATATGCGCCCAAACGCAACACACACTCTCCATCTTAGCTAACTTGCTAGCGAACTTTCCATATTAGCTTACTTGCTAGCAAACTTTGCATCATCAGTGTAACTAGTAAAATAGTTGACATTACTTGCTGAAATTTTTCGTATGGACATTCTGGAGGATGCTAATTTGTATATGTATGAGAGAAGCTTCAACTTCTGGGTATGTAGCATTGTGGCATAAAGCTTAGGTAGTTAGCTTGCTAACTCGGGCAGAAATCTCCAGTGTTCTTGGTCCATGTAGTTTTGTGCTGCAGCCACAGGGTTGCAGCAACAGCACGTAGACTAGCCTACAGGAAAGCTGCTGCGCATGAACCAACTCATTCGGAATATTTTGAAAACGTAACAGCTATTCTATCTTCTCATTTTGTAGATAAAAATGAAGAGAGATTTTATCTTAGTTTTTATTTCATGCAAAACATTTTAGTCTTGTCTTTTTTCGTCAACAATAATGCATCTTAAGATAGTCTTAGTCAGTGTTTCAGGACATTAGTGCAGTCTCGTCATCGTCTCGTCTTAGTCATGGAAAAAAAGGTTGTTGACGAACATTTTTCCTCTCGTCTCGTCTGTGGGGTGCTATAATTATCAACACTTTCACGGATTTAAACCAAACTTGGTATGTGGGCTTAGGAGTACATCTTGAGGACACACAATAAATTCGGTGACCTTCAAATCCAGTCCAGTCCAATCCAATCCAATCTAACACAACACAGTCAAGTCCAATCCAATCCAATCCAATCCCAACTCCTGCTTAACTGCTTGGCCCCCTCATTGCTGCTTGCAGCTATATTTTGTTGTGTGTTCCGTTTAATGGGCTAAAAAGACAGGCTATCCACAAACGTGAACGTTTAATCACTAGCATGGGAATAACTGAGGCATCATCTGCGTCAGGCTCGGGTCGGGTTCGGACATAAAAATGAAAATGCCTGTCGGGTTCGAACGCAACTCTGTCGGACGCGGGCCGGGTTCGGACAGAAATTTGCGGCCCGATCCGCACTTTAGTACACATGCACACTCACTCTGCCAAAACACATCACACAGGAATCGAACCCCAGTCTCCCGCATGCCAGCCCTTGTCTGTGACCACTGCACTATCTGCTTCCACAAGGAAATAGTGTTTGCAGGTAAACTTATAATTTTCTAGGCCTGAACGTCATATTCACAAAATTTCTGTTAACTAACAAACTGATAGTTGTATGTGTTCACTGAACCAAGATTATGAAAATAAAACAAGACTTTTCAATCTAAAACCTTTCAGAATTCTTCACTTTCTGCTGACGAAAAACGAATGTCCGCCATGTTTTTTGTGCACGTGAGCAACGTCTTTTTGTTGTTATGTCACAGGGTATGAATAACTCAGCTGTGTGGCCAAGGCTATTCGTACCAGGGGTGTAAATAGACACTCCGTTATTATTTTCACATTGTTATTTAAATTCTGTAGAAGTGCATAATACACTAGCCCAAGGTAAGTGTAGTATTTTTACAGTGGAGGCACCGCGCTACTAAATTTGTATTTATAATTATTCATATTTATATTCACCATTTATAATCCTACTACACAGCTATGCAGTTATATTTATGGTATCAGGAGTCTCAGCCAACTCACTATTCCACCACTGAGAATTCAGGATCCTGTCAAGCCATTGTTTAGTGTAACTAAGTTAACCTTTAGCGCTCGTTAAAAAGGGGTTACATACATATAAAGCATCTATAAAAATTGGCAAACCCCAAGAAGCATAGTAACTCTTCGCTGGAGGTAGACACAGGCCACTCTCGCACAGCCTTGACCTTTCCCTCGTCTATACACCTTCCAAGCCGATGTGGTAATCCCAGGAACGGGGACTCGGAGGTGTCAAAAGAGCACTTCTCATGATGTCATCAATGTACACTGTTATAAAACGGTGCAAAACATCTCAAAGTACCTTGTTCATATAGCCCTGAAAAACAGAGAGGGCATTCGTGAGCCCATAATGGCCATAATTGTCTGATCCGTATCAGGTTATAAGCAATCCGTAAATTAAGTTTTGTAAAGATGTTGGCACCTCTGAGGAGTTCTAGGACTGCTGGGACAAATAATAAAGCTTTATTTGTATAGTAATAAAGCTTTATTTGTATAGCACCTTTCATACACAGAATGCAGCTCAAAGTGCTTTACATTTGAAGCATGTAACACAATAATAGTCAGTCAGTCATTATCAATCACTTTTCTTTGCTGTTTATGTTATACTCAGCAACATATCAAAAATATAGAAAATGGCGTCATAAGACTGGCAGCCTTAACCCTCTTACCCCCACAAGCACGCCATATGGCAACTGTGGCAAGGAAAACCCCATATTCCAGGAAGAAACCTTGAGCAGAACCTGACTTAATAGGGGGAGCCCATCTGCTTCTGGCTGGCTAAGCCTCCAATAGTAGCAGATGTAGAATAATCTGAAAATGTAGTCTACAGGATAAGATGAGTTAACTAAAAGCTTTCCTGTACAGGTATGTTTTCAGATCTTTTTTTAAAATATTTACTGAACTTCGCCTGCTTGATGTACAGAGGCAGGGTGTTCCATAGTTTGGGGCATAATGGATAAACGCAGCTTCTCCACTTTGTTTGTGGAGCACTTTGGGTATGATTAAAAGATTAGAATTGGATGATCTAAGTTTCCTTTGTGGTTGATAAGATATTAAAAGCTCAGAGATATATGAAGGTGCTATGCCATTCAGAGCTTTGTAAGTAATTAACATAACCTTAAAATCAATTCTATAGGAAATAGGAGCCAGTGCAGTTCAGCCAACACAGGGGTGATGTGTTCTCTCTTCTTAGTCTTAGTTAAAAGTCTAGCCGCAGAGTTCTGTATGAGTGCCAATTTCTTTAGATGTTTTTGGGAAGACCAGTGAAAAGTGCATTGCAGTAGTCTAACCTGCTAGTGATAAAGGCGTGAATTAGTTTTTCTGCATCTTGTTGAGTTAAAAGGGCCGCGACTTTGGCAATGTTTCTCAAGTGGAAATAGGCTGTCTGAGTAACTTTACTGATATGGGGCTTAAAACTTAACTCTGCATCTAAGATGACACCGAGGCTTGTTACTTTTGGTTTGACCTGGTGTGCCAAGTTCCCCAGATTACTAAGAATAATATCTCGCTTTAGTTTTGGTCCAACCAGAAGTACCTCTGTTTTGTCATCATTTAGTTTCAAAAAGTTTTTGCTCATCCACTGATTAATGGAGGTTAGGCATGCAGTGAGGGAGCAAAGGCCATCTGGGTTAGTTGGCTCCACAGAAAGATACAATTGGGCATCATCTGCGTAGCTGTGGAAGTTTACATTATGCTGACTTATGACGTTTCCCAATGGAAGCATATATAGAGAAAATAGCAGGGGACCAAGGCAGCTCCCCTGGGCCACACCAAAAGGCAAGTCATGTTTTTCAGATACATGATCTCCTAGACTGATATAAAAATCTCTGCCAGTAATGTAGGTTTGAAACCAGTTTAGAGCATTATCAGAGAGACCCACCCACTTCGCAAGGCGGTGAATTAGGATATAAAGGGAAGGGGATATTGAAACTTAACTGTTATTTTGTTCAAGGACCTGTAGTCGATGCATGGGCGAAGCCCTCTATTCTTCATGGGCACGAAAAAGAAGCTGGAAGCAGCAGGAAGCATTAAATAACGGTTATATCCTTGTTTGAGGGCTTCTTCTATGTAGTCCTCCATGACGTCTGTTCCGGAAGTGACAATGGGTACACTTTACACCAGAGCAAAGTGTGTGTGTTTGGGGGGGTGGGTGAGATGATGAAATGGTGTGTCTGTGTATGGGGGTGGATGATGAAATGGTGTACGTGTGTATGGGGGGGTTGGGTTATGGCGCCCCTAGTGGTCAAACGTCACCAAATTTACTGTGCATCCACGGGATGTGGTCATGAGTCCACGTACCAAGTTTGGTGTTGATACAAGTGTTTCTAATTATAACGCCCCTTGTGGTCAACGGTCACTAAATTGATTGTGCGTCCTCAGGATGGTGTCCCCAGTCCATGAACCAAGTTTGGTTTCGATACGTGAAGGCATTGCCAAGATATGAGCTCAGTTCCTGTAACTCTAGCGCCCCCTAGTGGTCAAAGGTCAACAAATTTAAGTGTCCTTAGGATGGTGTCCCCAGTCCATATACCAAGTTTAATTTCTATACATGAAAGCATTTCTAAAATATAAGCATACTTCCTGTGATTATAGTGCCCCCTTAGTGACCAAAGGTCACCAAATTCATTTTACATCCTCGGGATTGGGTCTTGAGTCCATGTGCAAAGTTAGGTTTCAATACATGAAAACGTTGCCGAGATATGAGCCTACTTCCTGTGATTATAGTGCCCCCTAGTGGTCAAAAGACCCCAAATTTATTGTGCGTCCTCAGGATGGGGTCCCAAGTCCATGTACCAAGTTTGTTTTCGATACATGAAAGTGTTGCTGAAATACTAGCTGATTTCCTGTAACTCTTGCACCCCCCTAGTGGTCGAAGGTCTCCTCAGAATGAGCTTCCAAATTTTGTGTGTCAAGTTTGGTGAAAATCGGACCCATTTTGTAACCTGTGAAAACTTTTTAGTGTTTTTGATCAAATCCAATATGGCGGAAGCGTTGAGTTCAGCGTCATCCAAGGATACTATATATCGATGTTCAAAATCGGGCACACGGTTCAAAAGTTAATCGCATGGATGTAATGCCAACTTTGACTTGTTGGTGGCACTAGACTGGCTGTGGTTCAGACCTTAAACTTTGTGAAATCAATTATGGACTGTCCTGAATCAATGTTCCAAATTTCACAACTTTTTACCTATGGGCTGCCATAGACTTCCAGTGGAGAATAATAAGAAGAAGAATAGGTGGAAACACAATGGGTGCCTTCACAGCTTCGATATAAGGTCACTGTGTGACCTGTGAAAATGTTTTTGTGTTTCCGACAAAATCCAAGATGGCAGCCAGATTGATCACAAGTTGGCATTTGTCGGCCTTAAGACCTCCCACAGTATTAATAGACACCACTAGTAAGTTTTTAATTCCAAACAAATCAACAGTTTCAAGCCAAAATTAATTTGTGCAGCGCACAAGGTCAAAGGTCACCAAATTTCTTGAGCACCTAATTGGGTCCTTAGTCCATGTACCAAGTTTGGTTTTGATATGTGAAAGGGTTGCTAAGATATGAGCTTACTTCCTGTTTGGTGGCTTTTTGATTGGCTGTTACGGGCGAATGCTTTTGTCAATAATTCCAGAAAGTAATGCATGTATACGGCATGGTCTGAAAATGGTCTGTGCCAATTTTGGTATTTGTTATCCATGAAAACTTTTTAGTGTTTTTGATTAAATTGATGTCACGGACATGCATGTGTTGGCCTAAAGACCTCCCACAGTATTACCAGACACCACTAGTACGCTAGTACTAGACCACTAGTACACTAGTAAGTTTTGATTCCTAACACATCAACAGCTACACGCCAAAATGCAGTTTTGCTAATTGCAGCGCCCCCTAGAGGTCAAAGGTCACCAAAATGTTTGCATGTCCTCCTAATGGGGTCATGCGTCTATGCTTCGTCGGCAATGTCGATTGGCTGTCACGGCTGAACGCTTTTGGCTTCTGTATTTTTGACACTGACTGAATCTGCTCCTCATTATTTTAATTCAATAATCAAGACATACGTACATCCCCAACCGCCCACTGCGGTCTTCTGATGAGTGTGTTGTGTCGACCATTCATAAAAGCTAGGTCTAATTCAAGACTCTTTTCCTCAGTGGTTCCATGTTGGTGGAATGAGTTGCCCAGTGCTCTCCGTTCCTGTGATCGTTTTGGGCACTTATTTCTTTAAGCGCTTCTTATGCGTTATGGTTTGTATAATATTGTTTTATTTCCATTAGGCTGTTGATTAAGTAAGGGATAACGGCCGCCGAGGTGTCCTGTTATACGGAATTAATGGACGAGGGTGAGGGGCAAAAAACTCCCCAACTCCCCGCTTATCACCCGGTTGCCACTGTAAAGCAAAGGAAACACGTGGTTCCGTTTAAAAAGTTCACTAGTTCAGCTAGTTGTACAACTTTCAATAGCATCAGTTAGCTTGTTTACAGTTGATTCCATTGTAGCGAAACCTGCAACCAAAGATTTTAGAGCGCTGCAACTGTCGTCCGGTTGTTATAGTTACCATTCATAAGCATTGATATGGAACCGTGTCCTGTTATTCAGAATTAATAGCCACCCCACCAGCCAATCAGAAAAGAATATTTCTTCTCTCTCTTCTTGTTGTTTATTATTGCTATTCTCTTATTATTATTCTATTATTGCCAATATTCTAATCTGTTCCCTGTTGAATTTTAAATATTATATTGTTTTTGTATTTGTGTGTCGCTTTGGACAAAGGCGTCTGCCAAATCCCATAACCATATCCATAACCATTTCTTACAGGCCCGGATCTAGACTGCTCAGATTGGGGGGGCAAGTGTAATTTTTGGGTGGGCACAATGAATGGACCATTTTCCTAGTAAACATCACGTAGGCTTTGATTTGGGAACCTAAAATCATTGTTTCCCTGAGATATTTTTCCAGCAGCAGGAGTTAGTCACAGTTAAGCTAGGGGGGCGGCTCCCCCGGAATACATTTTTGAAAAATTACTAATAATGGACAGATTGAGTTACAAATAACATAGAATAACCATCAACAGATTCAAGGCATCTGCTATAGAAAAAAATGCCAGTTACAAAGCAGGATTATCGCAGGACTTACTATAAGTAAGTATAAGTATATATACTTTTTTGATCCCGTGAGGAAAATTTGATATCTGCATTTAACCCAATCGGTGAATTAGTGAAACACAAACAGCACACAGTGAACACACAGTGAGGTGAAGCACACACTAATCCCGGCGCAGTGAGCTGCCTGCTTCAACGGCGGCGCTCGGGGAGCAGTGAGGGGTTAGGTGCCTTGCTCAAGGGCACTTCAGCCACGGCCCACCGGTCAGGGCTCGAACCGGCAACCCTCCGGTTACAAGTCCAGAGTGCTAACCAGTGGGCCACGGCTGCCCCTAACAGCCACAACAAAAACATTAGTTTCAGCATAGACAGGATTATTCAGCTTTTTCATTTACAGTACATTATTGGTAGAATTGATATGAAACAAAAAATAAAATAAAATGGCACAGCACAGAAAATTATTATTGATAATGAATTGAGAATTAAAACTATCAATAATAATTTTCTGTGCTGTGCCATTTTATTTTATTTTTTGTTTCAGAGATCATTATACTTGGTACCAATGGATAGCTCTGTGTCTCACAGAGAGCTCCTCTTTCATCTGATATGCTTACCATATCTATGCGATCACAGGTTCACGAGTAGGCCTAATTCAAACGAGAGTAATGGGTGCGTAGGTGAACGCAGAGAAGTATAGAAATATGATGCAATTTGATTTAAATTCATGATTTTTTAGAATGTTCATAGTTGATCGTACAGACAAGTGCATAGTCTCATTGGAAAGCTCCACTTCTGCTCTGTCACGCATTAAAAGTTTCATCTCACTGCGACGAACAGTTCCGGAGCAATGTAACAGAGAAGAAAGGGTGTGTTTTTGACGTACTTTGCTTCTGCGGGAAAAAAAAATCAGGTTTGAGCTTGCGGGATCTCACGTGCAAATTTCTTTTGTGTTTCCCATACAATACGAATGTGTTTCCCACACTGGCAACGTGAAACGTAGCCAAAGTCATAGAGTGCAACTTTATGAAGCCAGGGGAAGACACCAAACTTGTCGATAAAGGTAAAAAGAATAAATGGCGCTGGTCTTGGATAGAGGAGGTGGGTAGAGACGAAAAGCCCTTTGGAAGTTGATGTCAAAAACTCCTGCAACCAGGAGCATGTTTCTGCACTTTGTGCGCAAGGAAAATATTATATGGAACTAGACCACGGCACGAGTCCTTACGCATCTGTCCGTCTCGAGGCATGCGGGATATGTTATTACACACGGCATCTCGCCAGAATTTAGATAGATAGATAGATAGATAGATACTTTATTGATCCTCAAGGGAAAATTCAAGGTCTCAGTAGCATACAGACATCACACACAACATGCACTTACAGCAGAAAGGGTAAATATAAGTATATACATATAACAAAACTCCACTGTACAATAGAGACAGTAGAAGATAAGGAAAACTAACAAAACTAAATACTAAATATACTAAATAATTTAAAAGAAATCTGTCCGACAAACTTATAGAATAAAGAATAACATGTTTAAAATAAATGGTGTCTACTTGTTCATACCCTTTAGTCAATTGTTAGGCTACTAATCAATTCCTAGTTTACTTTTGAGTATTATAATTGCCACCCACTGACCTTTCTTGGTATGGCTGTAGTATCTGTAGTCTCAGTATGCTATACAAGCAATAAGTATGCAGGTAAGTCAGTGACTAGTTAAAGCAGGATTAATGAACAGGCCTACCAGGCCCAGGGTCCCATTGTTCATCTCATGTCTGAATGATGTTCATTTATATCCACAAAAGTCACCAGAATCTATCATCTAAGGGACTTTTTATCAAAATCTTCTCCCATGGGAGGACACCCCTGGATTCCGCTTGACAATTATGTTGATCAAGGCATATATCTTGGTTTAGGGGCCTGCTTACCACCCAGGAAAAAAAGTTCAGGCTCAGGATTTTTTTTCTACTCTCCTGTATTTATCCTGTATTTTTGTACTATCCTGTATTTATCTCTATGGCTCTGCTGCCGTCAGTAGGTCAGCATAGTCCATATTAAGACGTTAAGACTGCTCCTCTAAACAATTCCCAATCTAGCTTAGTCTGTAGGTCTAACTGTTGATTATTAACTGGGGTGAAATTAAATCATGAATATGAAAACTGACATGTTTTTATGGTCTTGGTCTTGACTCAGTCTCGACTCCTAAAGAACTCGGTCTCGACTCAGACTTGCTTCCTCAAAGACTTGGTCTTGACTCAGACTCGACTGTATTTGAAAACCAACGGACTCAGTCTCGACCCTTCAAAACTCAGTATTGACTCGGACTCGGCATAGACGGTCTCGTCCCCATCACTAGATCTCAGTATGTGTTGTGATTACATGATTTTATATTAAAATGTTTAAAGAACCTCAACGACCAGAAGACTGGCAGCCTTAATCCTTCACCCCCTACAAGCACGCCATATGGCAACTTTGGCAAGGAAAAACTCCCATATTTGTGAAAGAAACCTAGACCAGAATCTGACTTAATAGGGGGAGCCCACCTGCTTCTGGCTGGCTGCAGCTCTAATGGCAGCAGTCCAATGTAGAATAATCCAAAAATGCAGTCTGCAAGATAAGAGTTAAAGTTAACTAAAGGCTCTCTTATACAGGTATGTTTTTAGGTCTTTAAAAGATATTCACTGAACTTGCCTGTTTAATGTACAGAGGCATAGCTTTGGGGCATAATGGAAAAAAGGAGCTTCTCCACTCCACTTTGCTTGTGGAGCACTTTGGGTACAATGAAAAGATTAGCATTAGAAGATCTAAGTTTCCTTTGTGGTTGATAAGATGTTAAAAGCTCAAAGATGATAATAATAATAGTAATAATAATACATTTTATTGATAAAGCGTCTTTCAAGACACCCAAGTTCGCTTAAAAAATAAAGGTGCCGGGCGGAGCGGCGTGGTCGTCAGCGTACCCGTGACACAAATACATTTAAAAAATAACAAACATAGGACAGAGCCAGCGTACCCGTGACATACACAACAGACAATGAAACAAATAAACAAATAAAAAGTACCAAAAAAAGAAAATACATTTAAAAAGGGGAAAAATTATGTTAAATTAGTCCAATTTCCAACCCGTTGAAAATGTCCAAGGGCAATGATGATCCGCGTGAAACTGCTCACAGCTGTGTCTTTACAACCGATGCAATGCCAACAAAGTTCTTTACAACTGACCAACCCGGTGGATTCACTAGCATGCTGGAGATAACATTAATGTTAGGCCTTGTTAGTCTGGAGATCACTGGAAGCATAACAGTCTGAAGTCGTGGGCGATCTTGTTGATCAGCAACTCAGTGGACTTCAACGTTAACGTTAGTCTGCTCAATTAAGACTCCAGGCAGTTGGCATGGCAGCTCACAGGTCAGAAACACTGCCCTACAAAGGCTAAGAGCAGTATCTGCACTTTTTCAAAAAAAAATTTTTTGCACAAATAAGATGTACATGGTCTGGTCTTCAATCTGTTAAAATTCCATATGGCTACTTAACCATTAGAACCCGATTGACGCAAAGTGCGTCAAAAAACACACCCTTTCTTCTCTGTTACATTGCTCCGTAACTGTTCATCGCAGCGAGATGAAACCTTTATTGCATGACAGAGCAGAAGTGGGGCTTTCCAAAGAGACTACACACTTATCTGTACGATCAAGTATGAAAATTAAAAAAAATCATGAATTAAATCAAATTGCATCATATTTTCAGTCTACTCACGTTTTGAATTACTCGCGAACCTGTGATCGCATCGATATGGCAAGCATATCAGATGAAAGAGGGGACACAGGGCAATCCATTGGTACCATGTTTATCGATCATTCTGGCTTATAAAAACAGATGAAGTGACTGCAAAATAATAACGTCATGTACACAAACCAACGCAGCACACCCATTACTCTCGTTTTACTCGCGGACCCGTGATCGGATAGATATGCCACGCATGTCAGATAAAAGAGGAGACTCAGAGCTATCATTTGATACCAAGTACATCCTTCTGGGTTATAAAACAGACGAAGTGACAGCAAAATAATAACTTCATATAGCTGGACTTACCCACGCTTTTTGTCTGTTCTTGTGGCAAAGCATGTTTATAATCCAACGCTATTGTGTGTTTCTCTATGGCAAAGCATGTTCATAATCCGGTTTTGAGATCCTAGCAAATTCCTGCATGGCATCCAATTCAAGGCTCACATTGCATCCCAATTTGTTCAACAAAGAAATACCTTTTTTGCCTTTACTTTGTTCATGGCAATGCAGTAAAAAGTTGAGAATCATTATGAGTGCATACACGCAGGCTAACACGCAACCTCGGGTCAAGTCAGGTCAGATCAGTTCGTGTCACAGATATGGAGCGCAGAAAGGTAATTTTTTATCACTAAATAAAAAATGGCATTTATTTCCGTAAATCACACACCACATATTTCTGTAAATTGCTCAGCCCCAGAGTATCCCTCCAACATGGCAATTATATTGCCCGATTCAGGACAGTCTGCCCTACACACACATGAAATGCACGTAGAGCTATGAGCTTGCTGTGGTGAGATATAGATCAGATGAAAAATCTAAATAAAATCAATGCTAGTACTAATACATGAACTGATGGCAGATCTGGATAGCCTAGACTCCGCTGAAAAAAACAATATATAATATGTGTGTGTGGCACTTACAATGACCAGAATAAATCCTTATGAATAAAGGTAGTGAAAATGCCCTAAAAACAACTTAGGGTTCTAAGGGTTAATACATTTCTTAGCTAAATTTACATTTTTAGTTTGCAGTTTGTATAGAAAAGTAGAGTGAAACCAAGGCAGAGTGCAGTATCTGCCCTTACTGCCTTGATTTCACTTGCCATTACTGCATTCTGCCTTTGTTTCACTTGCCCTTACTCTAATAGGGTGTGTGTGTGTGTGTGTGTGTGTGTGTGTGTGTGTGTGTGTGCACAGGGACGGACTGAGACTAAAAAAGGCCCTGGACTTTCTTCTAAAAAGGCACACTACCATTCACACTCATGATACATGTCTCACAATATTAAATGCCAGTGAAAGTATCATATTCATTCAAAATAGTCAATCAGATTTTACAAAGTAATTAACATGTACTTTTACAAATATAAGCAGCAGTGTGCAAAGGTGTCAAAGGTTAGATTTTGGTGTGCAGCAATGCAATATTGCTTGACATAAAAGTCTACATGAATACCCGATTGATTTTGTTCCATTTTTATATAAATGTTTATAAATGACAGAGTTGCCATTGTTAAGGCATCAAGCAGCATGTCTTCACTAAAAATGTAGTAATTACCTCCTCAATTAATATAAAAAGTGAGTGATTATGATCACTTGCTACACTTACTGCAACATGTTATTGTATGGCCATGTAAGTATAAGCAGCAATGCAAAGGCAAAGCGCAGTATAGCCTATAAAACTATCAAATGTTGCCTAAATGTCAAAAAACAAAATGTTTAATATTCACCTCACTTTCATCTATCTAATGGTACCCCTTGTTGTTGAATATAATTTGATGCTTATACTTGGTGTAAGAAAAACACAAAAAGCTGTTTTTCTCAGTTTGGCATTTTTGCAGATACTGCTCTTTGGCTTTGTAGGGCAGAACAGCTCGGCGGCCTCGGCAGATCTTTCGCAGAGTAGCCTAGGTCCAGCTGTCCCGAGAAATCCCTTCGACCAGACAGTGAAGCGCAGCACCGGCTCATGGATGGATGAAAGGATGTCAGAGGCTAGTGCAGTATAGTAGAGTATAGTTCCATGTCAAATCTGCCTAGAAAATCACCATGTTTCATTTTCCGTTGGTCTTATCACACTTTCTAACTTGAGAGGAGACAAGTTTTAAAAAGGAAAATTACCGGAAATCGTAGTCACTTTTAAACATGATGCTAGCAGGCGAGATGCTTATGGTCTAATCCGATTCAATGATCTATGCTAGGCTGGAGCTAAAAGTGGTATCGCCAGACTCGGAGAACGGCTGGATGAACTGGAGAAAGGTAAAAATCAATTGGAAAATGAGTGTAATTCCCCAAATGGTGGAATATCCCTTTAACACACTGGCAGACAAATTTGCTTATTTTTAGGACAAATTTGCTTAACTCATTGGCAGACACATTTCCTTGTTTTCAGGATGAGACATCTTAAAAGGAGTCAAAGTCTTCTTAAATTAAGTCAAATGATTTTACGTGGAAGAGCTAGGTAAGTCTCTTTATACTGAAAACAATTTTAACTAGATTTTTTATCTAGATTTTTTCTAGATCTTGATATAATAACACTTGTTAGATTATATTAGATAAACAGTTTTTGCAGTAGGTGTGGCCATTACGATAGATTATATTAGATAAACAGTTTTTGCAGTAGGTGTGGCCATTACGAGAAAAGAAAGTGCATAGTTGTACTGAACAACAGAACATACAAAATCAATGATGCGATAACATGCTCCTTCACTCATGACCTAGTTTATGTTGGTAAAACAAGTTGGCCCCTCAAACAAAGAATAAGCAAACACATTACAAACAATTTTACCATTAAACAAACTGACTGTGATTCACCCTGTCCTGTGGCGGTTCACCCTAATGATTTTAAACACATCAGTACCTTCCAAGTATGTGGTATAAAGAAAGTGAAGCGTCCAAAAAGAGGCGGTGATTTAGATACTAATTTATTACAACACAAAGCTGTCTGGTTATGGTTATGGTATTTAGCAGACAATATACACCTGCAGAGCTATAACAATTGGTTAAATGAAAAACTTGTTCTTAATGTCATGTAGTAATTTGTACACATCATGTGTATTTGTTGTAATTCAAAATATACAGTATATTTCTTGTACCTGGAGAATGACTAATATGTGGATGCGGATGTTTAAGTGGTGACCCATTGAATGCCTTGTTAATTAATTGAAATATTAGTCAGGACACCCAATTGGCAGTTTCCAGCTCTGAGCTCGTGATAAATATGTAGTGTTTTCTTGAACAAAGTTCATGTAATGAAGGTCTGTAACAACACATTATGTAATTTCACCGCTTTATGTAACAACTTGACAAAATGTAATAAAGTTTCACGTCATTATGTAATAATTGCTGCATTTTGTAAAAACTGATGCATTTTGTTATAATCTGCCGCATTATGTTATAAACTGCTTGAATGCAATATGTAATACAGGTGTGCAGGTTCCTCTCTATCTTTTGATTAACTGGTTATCAAAAATGAATTTCAGAACGAATGAATTTTTTTCTTCCCATTTTCGTTTATGTTCATGCCAAATTTCCAATTTTCATTTGTAATCCAAGATTTTTCTATAATGTGTATGAAGCTCATAATATATCATTATATGAGCAATAATATCTTAATTTATTTATGCACTGTACAAAATAAAATCTAAGTGTTATTAATCTTCTATTAAGATCAAAAAGTCTATTTGGTATTATGTGAAAACACTAGGCAAGTCTCTTTACACTCAAAACAATACCAAGTAGATTTTGATCTTGATATAAGATTAATAACACTTACACTTACAATGTAACAGGTTAGATTGTATGAAATAAGCAGTTTATGCATTGCAATGTGGAGACTAATATAGTTTGTTCTTGGTTTTCCCTTGTCAGTATATTACTCGTCTGAATGATCTGGTGGCAGCCCCTCCTCCCACTCCCCCTCTGCTTGTGTCTGGTGGACCAGGTTCCGGAAAATCTGTCTTGCTTGCAAAATGGTATTGGAAAAAAACAGTTTTATGTCTTTGTGATACTAAGTAACCCTCCTTATATTGATCACTGAACATCATGTTGTTGCCTTTGTGGTATGAAAGGCAATTGGTACAGACAACTGTCACTGGCAGAAGTTTTCACACTGCAAAAAATAAAATGTAACCAAATGTTGTTAATCTTATATTAAGATCAAAAAATGTATTTGATATTTTTTAAATATAAAAAGACTTACCTAGTGCTCGTTTCAAGACCATTTTGACTTAATTTAATAATAATTTGACTTATTTTAAGGACTTTATCAGGACACGTTTGTCCATGCACCGACAACCAAATTTGCTTAATGTACTGGGAGCTAAATTTGCTTGTTTTCAGGATGACGTCTTAAAGTAAGTCAAACTCCAAGTCAAAGGATTTTACGAGGAAGTCTATTTGTTGGTTAGAGACCCCTGATCTAAATCTACATAATATACACCTTAAAATAACTAAATACAGCCCTAATTACCAAGGATAACAAGCCAGTACTGTACGGAGTCCCTAAGGGGACATGAGCAAAACAAAATCTAAAGTTTAGTTTCATGTGCGCACGTGAAAGTTTCATGTGCGCACGTGAAAGTTTTGTGTGCACATGCAAAATCTTCATGTGCTCACATGAACCTAAAGCACTCCACACACAAGACATTGACACAAGACAAAAGATGTTGGACGGACTGTTGTTGTCGCCAGCGTACCCATGACACTAAGACATAAACAAGCAAATTTACAAAAAAGACTAAATATGCCGGACGGAGGAGTGGCGTAATCGCCAGCGTACCCGTGACACCAAGACATATAAGACATACAACTGAACGAACAAATAATAAAATATACATTTTAAAATTTATTTTAAATTTAAAAAAAGAAAATTCCATTTTATATTAGTCAAATTGGTTACATCTAACCGGCTGAAAAACGTCCAAGGGCGATGATGATGATGATGATGATGACTTGCGTGAAATGGCGCACAGCTGTGTTTTTATAACAGACCAACCCGGAAGATTTAACGTTCCAGTCCCTAAGAAACCTTGGCCAAAGGATAATAATGACTTTAGACCTGTGGCCCTGACTTCGGTAATAATAAAAGTTTTTGAGCGTATAATGGTGGGTATTTTAAAACATGAGGTAAAACATCTTCCAGATCCCTACCAATTTGCCTATCAGGGGTACTGATGATGCTCTCAATACAACAACTCATTTTGTACTTAAACATACTGAAAACCCCAAGGCCTATGCCAGACTATTGTTCATGGATTTTAGCTCAGCTTTAACACATTTCTCCCCCAGATACCTCACTGGAAGGCAGCAACAGGTGAGGGTCAATTCTACTCTCTCTAGCATAAAGGATATCAATATGGGAGCCCCACAGGGGTGTGTAAGTTCTCCAATTCTTTTCACGTTATATACCAATAGCTGTAGAAGTGAGTGCAGTGAGCATTGTTATTACGTTTTCTGATGATACGGCTCTATTAAGCCTTCTGTATGCTAATTCAGACACAACGGTGTATCATACAGAGATACAGTGCATAGTGTCATGGTGTGACGGTCACAACCTTATTTTAAATGCGACAAAGACAAAAGAGATGATCTTTGATCCCAGGGGTGTGGGTGATCATATGCCTGTGTCCATCAAAGGACAGGTAGTAGATCAAGTCACTCAGTTTAAATACTTGGGTATTACTTTGGATTGTAAGCTACAGTGGAGCTCTCATGTGGAGTTTGTTCAAGGATCTGTCAGCGGCTACATTTTTTGCGTAGACTAAGGGTCCATGATGTGGATAAGTAGATTATGTTGTTGTTTTATAGAGGTACTATTGAGTCCACAATACGCTATGGCATCACAACATGGTTCTGCAACCTGACCTTAAAAGACAAAGCACAGCTCTAGAACCTTGTTAAGAGGGCAGGGAAAATAATGGGGACTCAGCCACCGTCCTCCTTAAAGGAGATCTATGAGGACACATTTAGGAAGTTTTAAGTTTTAAGCCACAGACCCAACCCATGTCCTAAATAAGGAGTACCGACTCCCATTCTGTAGGCTAAATAAATTCAAGTTATCCCTAGTATCATTATCAATTAAGCTACTCAATGATGGAATAGCGCAATAACTGGTTGGGCAATAGTGCAATAACTGCTGGGACAATAGTGCAATAACTAGTGGCAGTGCAATCATCCTTATGGACTAATCTTTTTTATATATACTATTTATCTGATCCCTGTTGAAAAAACCAGCATGGCCAGCTTAAGGTGGTTTGCTGGTTGACCAGCTTGTTAACCAGCTTGTTTGACCACCCTATGATGGTTGACCTGCAGACCAGCAAAACTCTTGCGAAAACATACCTTCAGCTGGTTTACCCAACTTATGATTGTAATTCAGCTGGTTTTGCTTGTCGCACCACCTCAGGCTGGTCATTTCAGCTGGTGTTGCTGGTCTACACTGCTGGTTTAGCTGGCCATGCCAGCTTATGTTGGTCATTCTAGCAAACCAGCATGACCATCTTACACCAACAATGTCAAGCTTGACAGGCTGGTCACCATCTTGCACCAGCTGTATCCCACACGACAGGCTGGTCAAACCAGCATGACCAACTTCATCAGATGATCACGCCAGCATATCCAGCTGGTGTCGGCCTAACCAGCTACACCAGCAAAGACCAGCAAGAGCTGGAAGAAAACCAGCAAAGACCAGCTAAAACCAGCTACCAGCATAAGCTGGTTTGTAATTTCTTGCTGTTTTTTTTCAGCAGGGATGAGCTGTGGGTGTGTGTGGGGATTGTGTGTGTGTATTTCGGGGGAGGTATGGGGTGTGTGAGCAGGTGTGTGCATGCGCTGGAGTGCCTAGACTATGATTGTTTTTATAATGTTTTTTGTGGAGGGGGGGGATACCATGTGTTTCATGTTTTATGTATGTCTATGTAAGAATAGAATAGAATAGAATAAATCTTTAATGTCCACCAAGGTGGAATTTTTTATTAAATCTTTGTGTTTGTATCGCCGATGCTCCTTGTGTGACAAATTTCTCTCGCCAGAGAGACAATTAAATACTTACTTACTTACTTACTAATATTTAAAAATTTAACAGGGAACAGATTAGAATGTTGGTCAAACTATAATAAGGAGAATAGCAATAATAAACAACAATGTCAATTCAATCAATAGCCTAATAAAATAAGCAATGAAAATGAGGGAAAAAGCAATAATAAACAATAATGTCCATTCAATCAATAATATAAAAAAAACAATGACATGGTAAGACTAAATTAAGGAGAATATCAATAATAAACAATAATGTCAAATTAATCAGCAGCCTAAAGGAAATAAAACAATATTTTACAAACCATAAAGAACTAAGTACATGTTGAACAGGAATGTCTTTAGACCCCTCTTAAATGACCCAAAACTACCACAGGAACGGAGAGCACTGGGCAACTCATTCCACCAACATGGAACCACTGAGGAAAAGAGTCTTGAATTAGACCTAGTGTTTAAGACTGGTCGACATAAGACACTCATCAGAAGACCGCAGTGGGCGGTTGGGGATGTACACCTTGATTATTGAGTTAAAATAACTAGGAGCAGATCCAGTCAGTGTCCTATAGGCCAAAGTGAGACATTTAAATATAGTTAATTAAATTAAATTTAAACATAACACACTTTGAATCTAACACAACATCTTTTTAAATCTAAGAAAACACAAGTTTTAAGCAAACATCTTTTGAATCTAAGCAACACATTTTTAAGTTTTGAGCAAACATTCTTTAAGTCCAAAGGCTCTGGTACGGTCCTGCGTCACATTTGCGCGTGTCCAAGACGTGCGTCATTTTTGCCGTGAACGTGAAGCATACTCCAACTTCTGCTGTCCTGAATGCTCGTTAAATCATTAAGGTTAGCGCCTGCGCACTACGGATTAACTGTGATACTCTGCCACACTGACTGGGGGCGGTACGTCGAGCCTGAAAGTAGGACACAACCACCAAAGAAGCCTGAAACGCCTGAAGAAAAGAAGAACGTGGGATGTGCGAGCACTGAACGAAGGAAGAGCTAATGAAGGAAAAAGCACCACAAGTACTTTTGCCTGTCTGATGGGAAGTTTGATAAGTTGGCCCATCGCTCCATTTATCATCCACCAGAACACACACATTACACCTGTTTGTATAGCTGGGAGACTTGCTTATAGCTTAGCCTATTTGCTTATAGCTTAGCCTATTTGCTTATTAGGCTACTTCGCCTATAGCTAAGTGACTCGGTGCCGCGAGGGCAGCAATATTGGTGCGATACAAAGTAAAGACATGGCTCTGGGTTTCGCGATTTGATTTTAGCATTGTTCAATAATAGGTGCTAGGCTACGCTCATTTTTAAAAGATGCATTTAATCCAAAGACATGTCAGCTCTCTATGCAGATAGTAGGGCTGTCACATTTTATTTGAACATGACGTGAAATATCCGTAGTCGAACCATAAATAAACTATTCGGTTTTTAGTGCTGTGTAGCGCATTTCTACAGTCTATGATTAGTTTTATTTTATTGTTTACCATCTCATTCAGTGCTCTATGATCCAGGGCTCATGACCAAATCAAGCCAATAGCCAGTAGCCACAATGAGCCCATGCATCCACCCTGTTTCGACAATGAAAGATAACGCACAGAACGGCCAGCCTGAGCGGACAATTACGTCCCCAACTCATCTAAAATGTGGTGTCTTGAAATACTGGGTTCTACACCACAGATGGTAAAGTAACTGTTAAAGATAATGTTAAAGAATGTATCTCTGGATTGTGGCTTTACATCGGTCGAAGTTGACTCCATGTCGTGGTGTTTCACGTAACTCGATAGCCAGGCAAGCTGAGGACCTATGCTGAGCGCTCTGCTCCATCGACGTTCTGGTAACCAAACAAGTCTTCTTCTGTCTAGGTTTGTTTCTAGGTTTTAAGCAAAGCGCTCTAGAATCTTTGGTTTTAAGTGTTGTTCTTCTATGTGGTCCACCTACTGGAGGGGAGTGTTTACAGCAGTTCCGTTTCACACATGCGCAGTCTACGCATCACTTTGACGCGCGGTCTTAAATTTCGGTCGACTCAGACACAACGCATGCCGTAAAAATGACGCAATTCTCGTCACACGCTCACCAGTGCCGCGGGCCGCGGGACGCAGACGCGGGAGCGTACCATAGGCTTTAGCAAAAGTTTCTGCAGTTTTAAGCAGTTTCACATGGCTTATCTATTATTGCAGCATTCTCACATTTTTATTTGTTTTGGAGCGAGCTGAATTCAAGCAATTGTATGATTAGCAAATCTTTTTTCTGGCAAACTATCAGACTACAGAGTTTCAATCTTTCGCGCTCATATTACACGTGGAAATGCTATTTGGAATTGGTGCCTCTGTCTATGTCTGTGTTAGAAGGATAGGCAAAAGCATATAGGACAGACAAGTGTCTATGCTTTCTACCTGACAGGGAATGGTAAACCAAACTCAAAATAAAGAAATTGACACTGCGTGAAAAGTGTGATTTTTGTCCCCGTAAACCCCTGGAGATCTCCCTCATTTTCAGCAGTTGCCGACAATTTGCAACCCGCGAATGTCGCGTTTGTCTGTGCTACAAATTGTCGGAACCGTACTATGACGTATGTGGAGAGCCAGAGTGTATAGGTCTAATTGAGTGCCTGTCACTGCTGATGTGTGGATGCAATTCATAACGTTTTCTACATAGTTAAAATAAAGGTTTGTACTTCTCCTTGGGACAAGCACTTTTGAATTTTGGAAAATACTTTTCCATTTACATCGGGATTTTGCAAACATTCAGTGTCAGTCAATAAAATGAGCCCTTCAACGAAATTGACAAGCAGCTGTAAGTAGGCTAAGCATGCTAAATTCAACATCCAAAGAGTATTCTAACGTTAGCTTTGAGATACTGCTTGATTGCATAACTTAACTTAGTTTAGTCTCTTCAATGTAGCCTACTATGTTGTGATAAGATCTTAGCAGAGTTAACTTAAATGCAGCAGTTTTGAACAAATTTGCGCAGCATGGTCACGATGCTAAGCAGATTTAATAGCAATTTAGCCAGACGTCTTCTATGCAATGCTTCTATGTGTCAACAACAATCCTTCAACAATCGTGAATATTTTGTTAAATGCACATGCAGAGGAGGGGCAGGGAGCTGCGAGAGAGAGTGGGGCGGGACAAGGAAAGGCTGCGTGCATAAAAAGCGCATCTCAATGGCAATGCAAGGATTTGATGTTATATTTAATTTAAATTAAATTAAATTAAACATAGAATAATTATGTGTGGCGGCCGATTTCGTGGCGCCCCGCCACAGATTAGTCAATGCATGGATATTCCCACGGGTGTTGTTAGGCCAGAGCTAATGTAGGCCGGAGGCCGAGTGGTGCAGGCAACAAACAACAGCCGGGAATATCCATGACCAATCCACGATCACGAGTGCTATATTGCTTTTTTATACAACAATTCTACAACAAACTAAATAATCTGAAAACACCCCATTATTGTTTTAAAAATGTTAATTTCGACATCGTTCTTACGCATCAAAAAATAGTTCCCTTTTCAATAGACAGCATCTTGGTTGCTAGGTAACCAACATTCCATATTCCTCGTTACGGGTCTTGGTGGTTTACATGTCTTCTTGAAAGAAATGTTGAAAGTCGGGCTGAAATCACATTCATATCTAGGTTTGCTGAATGCATGTTACAAGGACAATGGGCCATGTCATGTAAGGGACATGGTACTGCAAAAAAACGGAAACATTGTCTACATTGCAGAACCACTCAACTTTATTAATTTATGGTGAATAAATGTTATATTACTGTGCACAGCCTGGCGTGCGATGCTAGCCGCGTTAGCAGCGGTTAGCTAATTATGCTAACGTTAGTCTCCTCCAAGTGACAATCATATTATACACAATGCTGGCAATGCTAAGAACAATTAGCATCCTTGTTTATCTTACTTACATTGAGTTGACTGTGTGGCTTAATCCACAGATGTGGTGAAGCACTGTTTCGTTATGGTTTGCTAAGGAGTAACCATAGACAGTAAAAGATAGGGACCCATTGCTTGAAATAGTGGAGAGCTGGGATGAGAACATTGTGTCAAATCTTCGCATTGTATCGCGGAGTTATTTTAATAGCTGTGCAAAGTCTGAGTTGAAATGTCCAGGGATATTCCAACTCATGGAACATCTCTCGGCCAATCAGAAACAAATAAATAGTTCCATAGAACCCAATTGTTGTATAAATATATATGTTGTTATTATTAGGGCTGTCAATCGATTAAAACATTTAATCGAATTAATTACATACTTTGTGATTAATTCATCTAAATTATTCTGTGAAAGTATTTTAAATATTTAAATTCAAATGAATCATTGAATAATCAGCGTTAGTGACATTAAAGTTCAAAACTCTTTTATTATTATTTTCACTGTTCAATTTTTTTTTTCACATACAAGGCATTTCAGGCCATAGATATAACCTAGGGGAGACGATGAAAATAAATTCATTGCACTCCCCTCAATGTCAACACTATTTCTTAAGGTAATGAAACAAGGAGGCGCACACAAGGCTCGTGTGGAAAAATATGTATTGTAGCCGAAAAGTTACAAAAGAAGTCAGAGGCTAAAACTGGAGCAACAGACGTTTCTGGCCTAGTCCATTTTCAATGTCTCCAGTAGGAAGCGCATGGCAGGTTTTCCGGTGTTATATAGGGTGACGTGTCGGTTCAGGAGCTCCCCCGTTCACCATAAGGTGGAACACCATTAAGAGGACCTGGGTAGTTCCCATTACCTAATAATAAATAAATAAATAAATAAATAGATACACTTCTAGAGATCACAATGTACAGATATACATATGAGAAATAACATGAAAATTATTATAAAGCATTTGAATGATTATACATTAAGAGGTTATAGAAAGCAAGAAAGAACCAGTTCTTCATTCATCCCCAAAGGATAGACCGTTTTCAATGTAAAAATCCAGAAGCACTCTCTCTGGAGTGCAGGTGTGATGTGTTCAAGCACAGTATATGCGAGAGAGGACACAGGATGGCCCGCTTCATTGAAATGCCGTGCTACTGGCGACTTTTCATCCTTGCGCCTAATGGCACTGTGTTCGATGATGCGTGTCTTCACTTGTCTGTTAGTCTTTCCCACATATTGTTTTTTACATGGGCATGTGATTAGATAGACAACATTACGGGTGGAGCAGGTTGTGAATTGCTTCAGTTTGTATGTTTTGTTGGTAACAGAACCAGTGACGGTATTTTTCTTAACTGAGTTATTGTGGCAAGCGGCGCATGAACGACTGCTTAATCGCTCGACGCCGCTGCGTGCATTAAAGTTGTCAGCCTTGACCAAGAAGTCTCTTATGTTCCTAGCCCTGTGATGGGCAAAAAGGGGCGGGTCTGGGAAAAGGGCACGGCATGTGTCATCACTGCTAAGAACGTGCCAGTGTTTTTTGACAGCGTCCTTGATCTGCGTGCTGTGCTTGCTGTACGTAGTGGTACAGACCACGGAGGAGCGCTTGTCTCTTTTTGGAGGGGTTGAGGTGCAGAGCACCTTATCTAGAGCTTCGTTCAGGCATGTACTGTGATATCCTCTCAAACTAAACTGTTTGTACATCCTGGTTATTTCCAAATTTAAATCTGATGTGTTGGTGCATATGCGCTTAGCTCTGAGGAACTGCGTGTAGGGTAAGCCATGTTTCAAGGCAGGTGGGTGCACACTGGTGGCGTGTAAGATGCTGTTCTTATCGGTTGGCTTCGTGTAGAGCGTCGTCCATATATTGAGCCCGTCGAGGTGTACAACAGTATCCAGGAAAGACACTGACTCTTTGTCAATGACTACATTGAATTTGATGGAGTGTACCATGTTGTTGAGATATGTTACAAAGTCATTGAAGGTTTCCAAAGGGCACTTAAACAGGCAAAACACGTCATCCACAAATCTCTTCCATAACACAATGTTTTCAAAAAAGGGATTATTGTTCCAAATGTATCTCTCCTCCAAGTAGCCCATAAAAAGACATGCATAATCTGGGGAAAATCTCCAACCCATTGCTGCCCCTTGTGTTTGTAAGTAAAACTGATTCTCAAACAGAAAAAAGTTCTTATGCAAAAGTACAGTGGGCATCGCTTTCAAATGACCACTTCATTCGCGCATTACGCGGCGTGAAGCTTTAGTACCACTTTCAGCCACTGTGCGTCGCTCTACCACTGTACATCGCTCTGCCTGCGGTCCCTTCTGAAAAAGCAGTATCTGCCATTAAACATAATTGTTGCCGAGAGTAATCCCAGCCTACGAATTCAATAACAAAATAAATCATGCATAATTAAACATTACCTCGATTTAGGCTACTTGGGTATGGCTTAAGGCTTGACCACCGCGGTGGTAATGAAAATCGAAATTGAAATTTGCTGTCTACATTATTGTCAGTGTTGGGGTTAGCGCCTTCACATAAATCAAAACAGTGGTGTGATAATTGAGCCAGTAGAGAAATAACTGTTCAGAATTAATCTGTAGCCTTGGGTAGGCTTCTGCAGAAAACAATGTTGTTGCCGATTTAATACTATCTGGCGCGTTTTTTAACAGGCTACGCCAATAGAGGCTTAGACAACTATGACCCACGTTTTGGTTTTAGTAAATTAATTTGCCCTACTTCTTGACTGCAATGTAGTCAATTGACTGCTTGACATGTCATTTTTATTTTTCTGTACAATAAACAAATACATCTGCTTTATGCATGAGAATTACATTCATATTTGGAACTTACATAGTCAATGCATCGTTCCACTACGTTAGTGTTTCCCAAAACCATAGTAGCAGCGAGCGTTCGCAACCACTATCGTAAAGTTGTGTAGTTACAACTACACCTCTCGACCTGTCACTGATGCCAGTTATTTGTTTGCAAATTAATAATTATAAATATATTTAGGTTTCTAATTGATATTTACACTTCTAACCACCAGAAAATACATAAATTAAAAGTCAATTTGCAGCCATGTGCACGTAAGTAGAAGTCACACACTTGCAGATAATAATAAGGTGGTGCGCACTTTTTGACGAGTCAGCTGAGAATATGTAGCCTTTGATTTTCATGGAGGGGGTCCTTGTTAGTTTCATAAACCAAGCCAAGAAGGCTGATTCTGATTTTGATAATATGATCTGCACAAAAGATAAACAACGATGTCAATATTGTTGTCAACATCTTAACCCAGATTCGAACTCTTGGACAGGGGACTGGTAACTGCTGTGCAACGGCGGCTGTCATCTGCCGGCCTTAACGCAATGCGCCACAGAAGTATGTGCAGGTGCCCGTTCACGTGCTACTAAACGTCATTAACCACCTTAGTCCAGACTACTGAAGTTTGGAAACTATCATGGTCCAAACTTACAGTACTATGTAAGTACGACAGTTTTGGGAAACAGTCGTAACTTACATGTTGGTTAGTTGAACGATGCATCCTGTTAGTAAAAAGCTAACCGTAGTTGTACGGGAAACGCCCCCCAGATCAGCTTGTAGGCCATTAGCAATCTGTTTTATTTTATTTTATGAAGCCTACACAGTATATCACATGCCACATTCTCACTTTCAATAGTCAGATGCAATAGCCATTGGTCAAGTATTGAGTATAAAGCAATTAAGATAGTATGAAGTACTTTTTGTATAGGGTACTATCATAAAAATTTGTTAAAACGAATAGCATTTTGCAACTTGACAACACTGGATTAAATATCGTAGGCACAGGAGAAAACTTGTACATCCATTGGCCCGTGGGGAGATCACATGCCAGTTGCCTCTCCCTTCAGTATGACTGGTTCGGTTGTGAGCTTGTTTCGCCAAAAAAAAAACTATTGCAGATATCAATGCGCCTTTGTTCATGGGTTTGGCCTCACAGCAGAGGCTTAGACAACTATGACCCACGTTTTGGTTTCATAATTTGCACTACTTATTGACTGCAATGTAGTCAGTTGACTGCTTGACAGGTTATTTTTATTTTTCTGTACAATACACAAATACATCTGCTTTATGCCGCAGAATTATGCACTTGGATAGCCTATAGAATGGGCACATTTTGGAGAGAACGCACGCAAGAATCTGTAGACTATTTGTGGCTGGTTACCAGCAAACAATGTTTAATGCATTAACTCAAGACGTCAAACATTTTCTAAACAATACAAACAGAAAGGATGCAGAGAGGCAGCAAATGTAGAAGAGTCATTTCCAGTGGAAGAACAAAATGCTGAATGAAGCCCAAATTTATGAAGGCATATCTGGCAAGTTATTTTTTGAAGACGTAAATGGTTGGGCTATAGGCCTAGTTTGCAAGAAGGAGACATAAAGCGTGAGCATGCCACACTATCCACAGCTGTGGTAGCGGGGGTAGGAGGATTACTGTTAGCGCAGGATTTATATAAAATTCTTCAACAGAAGGCCTGCCTCGATGCAGGCTTGTGGTTTGTGCAGCCTACAGTAAGTAGGTCTAGTGAGTTAGGAGTCCTCTAGACTTCTTTTCAGCTATCTCAGAGGTGGAAAGTTGCGTTCGTTGGGGGCAGGGCCGGGTTAACAATTCATAGACTCTTGGGAACAAATGTCTGATGGCCCCCCTGCCCCCCCAGCCAAATGAATCGGGCGGTCAGTTAATAGGCCTATCGTGAAGATTTGTATTACCATTTAAGGCACGAAGCATCTGTGAGGCCAAGCCTCACCAAGTAGCCCGTTTGTTTACAACTAACATTACATTTAATTAAACTGCTTATAGGCTATGCCGAAATAGTTTCAACATTTTGAATATCAGTGTCAGGTGAATTAGGAAATGCCTTATGGCTGAAAGCTGCTTGGGATCCCCCCCTGTCAAGCAATAACCATACAAAAAGTTAAAAACAGATGACATGATCGCATCACTGGCAAATAATATAGCCTAGATATTCCAATATATTGAATACATGTGTTTATTTTAGAGGGGATATTGAGCGTCATTTTTTGAGCAATTTTGACAGCCCTAGTCCACTGTAGGCTACGCCAATCGTCTATTAACACCTTCCACTAACCCCGGTGAGTGGGGGTTGCTATAATGCGTGTGAAATAGCACAGTAGGCCTATGCTACTCTTTGTGGTTGATCAACTAAAAGATGTATTTGGTGATGACGTTATTGTAGGCCTAGGAGACCTAAATTCTGAGAAATTAAATGGTACGAGAAACGATCTACATAGCGCACCAGACCGCGATGTCTTCAAGGGTTGAATGAAGGGAGTTTGCAAAAATGTGTGTATTTTTCAAGTCAATAAACATTCTTAATTTTCGAATGTCTTTGTCAGGGAACATCTGACTTTTAAAAACCATAGGCCTGGTAGTCGCTCAGACAAGGAGTTATAAGATAAAGGCAATACCATTTGTGTCACCTAATGCAGTTCAGTGAATTAGCAAGATACCATCAGAAGGCAACAATCATAAAAAGTGTTGGTCTTGGCAATGCTCTCTCCCCCAGCATAAAGCTGTCTGCGTGTTGTAGGCTAGATTTGCGTGAGTTCTTTCTATCTGCTTACTTTTGTGAGTTGCGACCACCTAGGCTATGTTATAGACGTTCTATGAGGTACCAGTGTTTAGCTGTGTCACAAAACGATAAGCTTTGTCAGACTACTACTGGGGCTTGTTCTGGGAGAGGCCCAGTATGCTGAAGCGTGATGGTCTCCACCCAAACCAACATGGAGCCAGGCTACTCTCTGACAACATAGCGTCCACACTGAGGCATTGACATTCTGTAGAAAATATTACAGATTCACGCCCCCCAGGTATTGATTCGAATGGCATTATACATGTGGATGGGTCTGAGAATGTTTTCTGCAGGGTAACATACAATACTACTACCATAGATCAAGCTGCGTCATGCAATAGCATGACTTATGCTTATAGTTCTATTCCAACGTTGATTTCTACCCAACGTATAGTAAAAAGAAAAGACAAATTTAAAACTAGAAACCTAACAAATATTCTTTCCATACCTCAGCATATTCCTCAAAAGCCAGAGGCATTTTCAGCTAACATGGGTTTACTAAATATAGGTGCACTTACTACCAAAACCTTTGCAATCAATGACTTTATTAGTGAAAAAAAATTGGATTTTCTGTTTCTTGTTGAAACCTGGCTGACTTCAGACAGCGAAGCTGTTCTTGTTGAGACTTGTCCCCCAAATTATAATTTCTTCCACTCAATTAGACAAGGCAAACGAGGTGGTGGAATTGCCTCCATTCTCTCAAACAAATATAGCTGCACTAGAGTCAACTTTGGCGAATTCGCTTCCTTTGAGTATATTGCTCTCACTCTGAAGGCTGACCCAGCTGTACTTCTATTAACCTTATACTGCCCTCCTAAACTATGGACTGGCTTTCTCGACCAGTTTTCTGAACTTATGTCGCTCATCATCACTAGCTATGATCGGATAATTGTAAATGGCGACTTCAATATTCATGTCAATAAGACAACTGATGCTAAAGCCAGTAAGTTCCTTAATGTGTTGGACAGTTTAGAGCTAAAGCAGCATGTTACAGGACCCACCCACAACCTTGGCAACACCCTCGATCTAGTCATTTCTAGAGGGATAGAAGTCACAGACTTATCAGTAAATGATATAAATATGTCTGATCATCATTGTGTATCTTTTAATATAGTACTACATACTCCAAAAATTCATCCCGAAATTGCAATCAAATCGCGACTCTTGGACATTAGAGTAGAACTGCAGTTCATAGCTCTTATAGACTCCATAAATTTAGATATTTTACATCATCCCATTGATCAAATGGTAGAGGCTCTCAATCGTGAATCAGGTGCTCTGCTTGACAGAGTGGCACCCCTAAAGACTTAAAAAAGGCCCTGTAGCAAACTGACACCTTGGATGAACGAAAATATCCATGATCTAAAAAGATCATGTAGAAAAGCTGAGAGAACATGGAGAAAAACTAAGTTACAGGTTCATCGTGCCATTCTAAAAGAAAAAATAGCAAATTATAATAGAGCTATTCGAATGAGAGGAGGAACCACTTCTCTAAGGTAATTGCTGAAAACAGTGGAAACTCTAGGGTGTTGTTCTCTACCATTGATAGGCTATTGCATCAAACACCTTTTGATACACTCAGTCAGGCATCCTCTCTAAGATGCGAAGAATTTGCAGACTTCTTCAAAAACAAAGTCATTTCTATAAGGGAGGCTATTGGTAACACAAGTAATATGTTTGATAGTACACCCAAAAACAGCCCCCCAAAATTAAGGTCCTTTAGCACTATTACTCAATCTGAGCTTGGTAAAATTATAACTCAAACCGGCTCCTCAACATGTGTTTTAGATCCAATCCCTACTACATTCCTCAAAAAAGTATATGATAGCTTAGCTCCCTTTTTTCTCAAGGTAATAAATACCTCATTAGAACGGGTATATTTCCAACTGCTTTTAAAACCGCTGTTGTGAAACCTTTACTTAAAAAGTCAAATCTTGACCATACCAATCTGAGCAACTACAGGCCTATATCAAATCTATCGTTTTTGAGCAAAAAAAAAAAAAAAAAGTTGTTTGTAATCAGTTAAATACCTTCCTCAACGAAAACAGTATCCTTGAAAAAATTACAATCAGGTTTTAGATCAAATCACAGCACAGAAACGGCTCTAGTAAAATAGTCAATGATCTCAGACTACTGACTCAAACAAAGTCTCAATCCTTATTCTTCTGGATTTGAGTGCGGCATTTGACACCATTGATCATAGCATCCTAATTCACACGCCTTGAAGTGGGTGGGTCTCTCTGATAATGCTCTAAACTGGTTTCAAACCTACATTACTGGCAGAGATTTTTTATATCAGTCTAGGAGATCATGTATCTGAAAAACATGACTTGCCTTTTGGTGTGGCCCAGGGGAGCTGCCTTGGTCCCCTGCTATTTTCTCTATATATGCTTCCATTGGGAAACGTCATAAGTCAGCATAATGTAAACTTCCACAGCTACGCAGATGATACCCAATTGTATATTTCTGTGGAGCCAACTAACCCAGATGGCCTTTGCTCCCTCACTGCATGCCTAACCTCCATTAATCAGTGGATGAGCAAAAACTTTTTGAAACTAAATGATGACAAAACAGAGGTACTTCTGGTTGGACCAAAACTAAAGCGAGATATTATTCTTAGTAATCTGGGGAACTTGGCACACCAGGTCAAACCAAAAGTAACAAGCCTCGGTGTCATCTTAGATGCAGAGTTAAGTTTTAAGCCCCATATCAGTAAAGTTACTCAGACAGCCTATTTCCACTTGAGAAACATTGCCAAAGTGCTGCCTTTTTAACTCAACAAGATGCAGAAAAACTAATTCACGCCTTTATCACTAGCAGGTTAGACTACTGCAATGCACTTTTCACTGGTCTTCCCAAAAAACATCTAAAGAAATTGGCACTCATACAGAACTCTGCGGCTAGACTTTTAACTAAGACTAAGAAGAGAGAACACATCACCCCTGTGTTGGCTGAACTGCACTGGCTCCCTATTTCCTATAGAATTGATTTTAAGGTTATGTTAATTACTTACAAAGCTCTGAATGGCATAGCACCTTCATATATCTCTGAGCTTTTAATATCTTATCAACCACAAAGGAAATTTAGATCATCCAATTCTAATCTAAAGTGGAGAAGCTGCGTTTATCCATTATGCCCCCAAACTATGGAACACCCTGCCTCTGTACATCAAGCAGGCGAGTTCAGTAAATATTTTTTAAAAAGATCTGAAAACATACCTGTACAGGAAAGCTTTTAGTTAACTCCTCTTATCCTGTAGACTACTTTTTTCAGATTATTCTACATCTGCTACTATTGGAGGCGCAGCCAGCCAGAAGTAGATGGGCTCCCCTATTAAGTCAGGTTCTGCTCAAGGTTTCTTCCTGGAATATGGGAGTTTTTCCTTGCCACAGTTGCCATATGGCGTGCTTGTGGGGGTAAGAGGGTTAAGGCTGCCAGTCTTATGACGCCATTTTCTATATTTTTTGGTATGTTGCTGAGTAGATCATAAACAGCAAAGAAAAGTGATTGATAATGACTGACTGACTATTATTGTGTTACATGCTTCAAATGTAAAGCACTTTGAGCTGCATTCTGTGTATGAAAGGTGCTATACAAATAAAGCATATTATTATTATTATTATTATTATTATTATTATTATTATTATTACTTTTAAAATGATATTCAGGGCTATATACATTTTAAACATTAGGGGGCTGAAGATCCCCGATAAAAGCCTTCGTTAATTCTTCAGGTGGGAAGTGTCAGGAATTTTCATATAGAGACGCTCTCATTGGTGGTTAGTATATGAAGTAGGGAATTGACAGCAACATATCCAATCACATTATGAGAGATGCTGAATTTAACATAAACTGCGATGTTTGATTTTAAATGAATGTAAATTTAGCGGGACTGTAAGCTGTCACCGCGTGGGTGCTCGATGTTTTCAGTGGGTGCCCGAGAGACGGAGCATCCACGGTATTGGCGCCTATGACAAGCGTATCTCGCGGTTGCATACATTACAAACAAACATGCCATGTGAACGTCTGGGATTGGGAAGAGCACTAAATGCTCTACTGAATAAGCACAAAGTCAAACCTTTAAATGAAAAACACTCTTTAATAATAAAAAAAATAAACCGCTAATGAAGTAAACTTGTGACCATCAAAAATCGTTTATCGCCTGTAACTCCGTGATAACAGGACGTAACAGGAAAGCATTTGGCTGAGCAACGGAGGTTGATATGCTCTATATTTTGTCCAAATGATGTCTGTCTATCATCGTTGCACTCGGAGAAAACCAGAATGTTTAATTTGTCCTGCGTTTCTTCTACGGCTGCAAACGGGAATCACTCGCAGTTAACCAAATATTTCTTTATTAGGGCAGGGCAGGCATATTTCTGGCTATTAAATTATTTCTAAACCAGTCTGCTAAAGTTTGTAGTGAAGTCTGTGTAGGGTTTTCCAGGCTCCAAATTTTTTTTACGAAACACCCTGCTCACTTGAGCCATCTACCGGTTGTTTGGGTTGTTGCAGCGTCACATTGGGAAAATACAAATTAAAGTCGCGTGATACCGCGTGATCCCACGCGCGGACCGCGAGTGAAGCTGGCCAAGTCGAAGCACTGCCCACTGTAAATGGACCATATCAACCAAAAACTGTGTGGGGGGTTGTGGATCACTTCGTTGGTTCAGGAAGTGCTCGATGGAAATAATGCCCTTATCATGCGGGATGTTCGTATATAGTGAAACTACATCCATGGTGGTCAAGAACATGTTGTTAGTGTCACAATTAATTTGGGCATTGGAAAGCTGTTCGATGAAGTCATTGGTGTCGCGTAGATATGAGGGGAGTTTTACGACCAGTGGTCTTAAAATGCAGTCAACATATAATGAGGCTCCATGAGGCTGTCATTACACGCAACAATTGGGCACCCTGGAGGCTTGACTAATGTTTTGTGCACCTTTGGCAGGATGTATATCACAGGAGTCACAGGGTGATTAGTGGTGAGAAACCTCAGTTCAGTTTGGCTGATGTGACCTCTATTTCTTTGCATTGATGTGCGACTTTAGAGTTGACTAACTCTGGTGATATGCAAATTCCTTGCTGCAGATATGGCAGAGGACTTTATTTTAATCAACACTTTATTTTTATCAACACCATCAGGTTGTTTTTTAAAAGTAAATGTTCCAATCAATGATCTAGGCAGCATATTTTCTTTCTCTTTCATTTTACAGTCTGGTTACTGACTAGAACGGCTCGGGGTCAAGGTCATACGGAATCGATTAATCTGCACTATTTTTTTTAATCAGTTATTTTTTCTCAAATTAATTAGTCGAAATTAATCAGTTATTTTGACAGCCCTAGTTATTATGCTGTATATTCATGTCATTGTTATCCTATGTAGGCTACACTATTATCAAGGGCATGAATGAGACTAAGTTTACACGAAGCAGGATATTTTCCTAAACTAATATCTGGCCATCTACGTTTGCAAATAAAACTGCATTTACACGAGACCGTTTTTTTTTAAAATGTGTTTACACGAACCCGTGTACAAACATGCTGTCATGAGCACGCCAAACCACAGTGGCAGTCTAACGATAAGCTCAAGCTCACATTAACCAATCAGAACCCTGAAAAGTCGCACATGAGAACATGTAAATGTAAACATTGGTCGCACATTTGGTGTACTTCTGTCGCATACTGTGACGTTGGCTGCCCAAAACTCCGTTTACCACAGTTTACAACCAAACGCATAAACAAAGTTTTCCAAAAAAATCACTTTTTCAGTTTTTTTTGGATAACCGTTTTACAGGGCGAATTCTCTGTTTGCGTCTAAATGAAAGGCTCAAACGTAGGGAAATGTCTTTGTTTATAAAAATACACATGCTCGTGTAAACGGGGTCTGAATTTATAGAGGAAAGGAACATTTGCCAGGAACATGTTTATGCAAAGAAAGAGCTTTATTAAAACAAACACACAACTACAGTGGGCATTACTTCAAATTGGCCAGCTTCCCTCGCGGTCTGCGCGTGGGATCACGCGACTTTAATTTGTATTTTTCCAGTGACGCTGCAACGACGCTGCAACAACCCAAACAACCGGCAGATGGCAAACATTGATTTTAGGGCTGGGACAACGCGTCGACGTAATCGACGCAAAAAATACGTAGACGCAAAATATGCGCGTCGATTCGTCAAGCGTAACACCATCAGTGTTTCCCATATGTTGGCTAATCTGTGGCGGGGCACCACAAAATCAAAACCGGCCTATTTAAATTAAAGATAAGATCAAATCCTTTAATTGAGCTGCGCTTTTTACACACGCAGCCTTTCCTTGACCCGCCCGCTCTCTCTCTCTCGTAACGAGCCCGCTGCATTTAACAAAACAGTAACGATTGTTGAAGGATTGTTGTTGCCACATAGAAGCATTGCATAGAAGATGGCTGGCTAAATTGCTATTAAATCCGCTTAGCATCGTGACGATGCAGCACAAATTTGTTCAAAACTGCTGCATTAAAGTTAACTCTGCTAAGGTCTTATCACAACATAGTACATTGAGGAGACTAAACCAGAGACTTTCTAATGAGAAGACACAGCACTCAAAAAATCCTCCATAGACATGCATGGCCGTTGTCTACGCATATCCCACCCCTTCCTCGGCAAAACGTCGACATGTGAATACATTGAGCCAATCATATGGTGTGTTGTGAAGACATCTTCCCAATCATGTGTTGTGATCTCGCTGCTGGAGCAAGATTGGTGTCGCGGAAGCCTTTGCGCACGCCAAGATTTCTGCTGAATAGGATGCCCGATGAGTGCCCAAAAAGCGTTGCTATATGGCCGCCGAGTGGAGGGACTTGCCTAAAAGGACTTTGACTAAACTAAGTTAAATTATGCAATCAAGCAGTATCTCAAAGCTAACGTTAGAATAGGCCTACTGTTTGGATGTCGAGTTTAGCATGCTTACTTACAGCTGCTTGTCAATTTTGTTACTCATGCAGGGCTCATTTTATTGACTCTGACAGTGAATGTTTACAAAATCCCGATGTAAATGGAAAAGTGTTTTCCAAGACTCAATAGTGCTTGTCCCAAGGAGAAGTATGAACCGTTATTTGAACTAACTACGTTATGAACTGCATCCACACATCAGCAGCCTTTTAACTGTGTTAGTGTTACGAACATCTTAAAGTGACAGGCACTCAATTAGACCTATACACTACTGAACTTTATTGAATGCTACCTCTGACTAAAAATGCATTACTTTGCACTTGTATAGTCTTTTATTTTGGAATTTTAAGAGCAATAAACATATATTGCAATGTTAAGGAATTCATGTTTTTTCATTCAGATATGTAAATCAACATGTATAAATTGCTATTAGTCAATTAATGGGGAGATGATCGATAATCGAATAGAAATAGAATCGGACTGAAAAATGAATCGTTAGATTAATTGATGCATCGAAAAAATAATCGCTAGATTAATCGTTTAAAAAATAATCGTTTATCCCAGCCCTAATTGATTTACATCCTTTAATCAGTTGGTTTGGGGTTAAGATGGTGTCAAAATCAAAATAAAATGTGGAATTCTATAGTCATAGTGTACTGTTTATGTTCCCAGATCTGTGTTTGTTATTTCAACGGCACTGTTAATTCTGTAGCAATAGAACACTGGCTATATTTACAGTTCTATAGCTGTAAACTGTGCAAAATCGGCTATCGATATGCAGGTATATTTCCGATGTCTTATGTATTTGTGTATTCAATCAGCAATTGAGATGCAGTATCACATGCATGTAAGATCACACGAGATACCAATTGCTGAGGGAAAATATCTGCTATTGTTGTGCATGAAGGTTCTGAATTTTCATGGAGTAGCTGTATGTACACGCTTTGAAACTATAAATGTTCCACAGGATTGAGTTGCAGCAAAGACACTCTCCCAACACAGTCATTCTCTATCACTTTGTTGGTCGGCCATCTTCTACAAGTGCAGAGCCAGTGCTCATCATCAGGCGCCTCACAGTCAAGGTAAAGCTGTGTAGACAGGCATTGCCACCCTGAAGTGTTTTGTGATACAAATCCAAGAAATATTCTTTGAAGTTACCAAATATTTTAATGCATAGTGCATGTGTTTAATTTATGAGTGACAAGCCTGATGGTTACCAATGTTGTATTTGTGATATATATATATATATATATATATATATATATATATATATATATATATATATATATATATATATATATATATATATACATATATCACATATATATATATATATATGTATGCTTGCTGCAGCTGTTACAGAACTTCTGGTCCATCTCAGGGCTTACCATGGACCCATGCAAGGTCCTGGAAGACTTTCCTCGCTGGTTGGAACGATTATCACCACGTCGTCATGGCAACATTATTATTGTCATTGATTCTGTTGACCAAATACAGGTGCAAATAGTCTATGTCTGGGGTTCAATGTGGTTATGGTCACTTGGGGGTTGATAAAAACAGATATCAGTGTAATAGCAAAACTAATAAATAGGGGATACGCATGTTTCTTATCTATCCCAATATTTTATTACAGTGCATGAAAATGCAGTGTTCTGTTTGCCGAAGTCTTCTTCTTTTTATTATTCTTCTAACCAAAATGTCTGCGTCTAATTTAGCTTCAACCGTTTAATGTGGAAACTTCATTGAAACTTTGTAACGTAGGTTTTGAAAAGGACACTTGAGCAATGCATTTTTCGTTTTTGTAAGCTTTATACTTTTTGAGATAAAAAAACAAGCTTATGTTTCTCCATAGACTTTGCATTAGCATCATAAAAGGCTATTAACGACTTAGAATACAATCAACTGCACCTGTGCTCTCTCACTGACTGCAGCAACTTCAATGAAACCTCTATCTGTGGGTCTGTTCAAAACGGAAGACAGCTGCCTGCTGCCTCTCTCCCTACAGAGAGAGCTGTCTCACTAGAATATAGACATGACTTTGGATTAAATGCATCTTTTAAAAATGAGCGTAGCACTCTAGAATCTTAACACTACAGTAACAGACGTTAAACTAAATTAGCTTACATAAGTTAGCAGGCTAATAGTATAAAATAGTTTTACGGGTGGCAGATATATCAGACCAGACGCTATTAATGGTTACAAAAATGGTATAATCAGATAGTAAATTGTTTATTTCTCATCTCAAATCTACAAATCTTAGCAAAATAATGTCATACAAATTATATTTAAACAGATTCTTCAGCCATTGCCGATGTCATACGCCATCTTTTTTTACTTTTCACAGCTGTTTCAGACGTTGCCGCAAAGGATTATGGGTAGGAGGGAGCATGAAGTGTGCATCGATGCTGCCTCCAAAAATGGCCGTTATTCGGGAAATCTAAGATATCTTAAAAGGCAGCAAAATTAGTTTTTTCGTTTTTGAACCGCACTTGCTGCCTCGCTCCCCAGTTAGATATCTTAAAAGCCAGCAGTTTTACCCATTTCGAACAGACCCTGTGTCTCTCACCATTGAAATGGATAGCTCACTTTTCTCTTCCCACTTTCTTTCACTTCTTTTTCTTCACTTCATCCATTAAACTATCTGTCTATCAACATCCATTAAACTATCTACCTATGCACATCTATTAATTCACTATTAAATAATTTAACTATTTAAACTACTCAACTATTGAACTGTTCAGCCATTCCAACGGTCAGTTGTCATCAACTATGACTCCCACCAACTGTTTCCTCTGCCCACAACTGTTTAAAAATAAAAGTCCTCACTACAATAATTCCCTGTGAAATAACCAAACCAAATAAAAGTTTGTTTTGCATTTTATGTTAATATATGTTTTACATTTTCATGCACTGGTAATTCCTCGGAATTACATTTTCTAGTTTTACATTGGCATGCATGTAACTTCTGAATGAACACTGCTTAAATGAGAAAGAATTGTATACTGTTAAACAATTTGGAATCACCCAGTGTTTCTTGTGCCTAATATTATTTTTATGTATTTCTCTGTCTGCAAAATGAATTGCCCTTTGGGGACAATTAAAGTTGAAATTAAAGACTGATACATTTCTGAGTAAAGATGTAACGGTATGACAATTTAACATCACAAAATGGTTGTCAGGCCCACAAGCCATTTTGCGTGCAGCTGATTTAGGAGACTTGGATGATGCTGGAAAGAATTTCACACATGCTTTTCACACTGTAATAATTCACCGTGGTAATTAAGATAATGAAAGTTAAAACGGTAATTGTTATGGTTGAGAATTTAATCATGGTTTACTGTTACTGATTTAGCAGATGCTTTTGTCCAAATCAGCATACAAATAACAACAATACAATAGTTGAATTTACACTAAACACTAAACTATTTTAAAAAGTTGGTAAGATTACATTAAGGTGAATAGCACTAATAAACAACAATGTCAAAGCCTAATGTAAATAAATACTAGAATATTAGAAACTAAGTGCATGGATACAGCGGATATACAACTCTATTGTTGTTTTGTAATTATTGTTTTTGTAAATTTTTTAATAATATTGTTGTATTGTAATTATTATTAATGTGTTATCAATGTGTTTTCTTCTGTGAGAGTTTATTCATGCTCACATCAATAAGGGACAGCTTCACTTGTGAACTCTATCTATGAAAATAGCCCTATTAGCTTTGGTTGTTTATGCCAAGAGATATGTTATGTTTTTGGTATATGAAAGAACTTGTTTTGACTTAATATTTTTGGTCTTTGTAGAATGCAGAGCGAAACATGAAATGGCTGATTGACCCTCTACCTGCTAATGTTAGAGTCCTGGTGTCGGTCAATGTGGAGACCTGCCCACAGGCTTGGAGGTATATGAATAACACCAATATTTATGGGTATACCAAAGTGCATACAGTATGTACACATTTAAACGTTAACGCTGACAGCCCTAGTTTCCACACATCATTCCATATTCCACAGATAAGAATGTGGGCACAGCAAAATACATGAAGACACATGACATATAACATGTAACATACATACCATCCCCATTTTCAACTTCAATTCCAACAAAGTTGGGACGCCTTGTAAAGTGTCAATGAAAAAAGAATGCTATGATTTACAAATCATGTAAACCCTATATTTAATTGAGAATTGTTCAAAGACAACATATCAACTGTTGAAGGAGAGAAATGTTATTGTTTTTTGGAAAAAAATATGTTCATTTTGAATTTAATGGCAGCAAAGTTGGGACGGGCATTTTTACCACTGTTTTGCATTACCTCTTTATTTAACATTCTGTAAATGTTTAGGAACTGAGGACACCAGTTGCAAAGAATTTTGAGGATGAAATGGGGTCCCATTCCTGTCCGATATAGGATTTCATTTGCTCAACATTCTGGAGACTTCATTAGGTTTTTCATTCCAAGATGCACCCAATTAGACAGGTCTGGACTGAAGACAGGCCATTTTAGCGAGAGAGATACTGTTTAAATATGTGCAGAATTCATGTTTTCCTGAAATATTCCAGGTCTTCCCTGAAATGACTTTGTCTGGATGACAGTTTATGTTGCTCAAAACCTGTGTACATCATTCAGAATTGATTTTGCCTTGGCAGATGTGCAAAATGCCCATGCTATAGGCACTAATGCACCTCTACACCATCATGGATGCTCGGTTTTGAACTGAGCACTATAACAAGTTTGATGCGTTGGACAGTTGAATAGTTTATCTCCTCTTTAGCCAAGAGGAGTCTATGAATTCCAAATGAGCTCAGGCTCAGATAATATGGTAGCATTTCTGTATGATGTCTTAATAAAATGTACAATTTGTGCATGGAGCATTAAACTGTCCTGAGCCCATACAATGATTTTCTTTACAGAAAAAAATCTTGTTTTAATGCAGTGCCATCTGAGGTCCAAAAGACCACGGACATTTTCTCCCCCAACTCTGACCCGTTTTAAAGGTTTCTCTGGATTTGTTATTTGTTATATTTTATTGATATTATGTACTGTAGATGGTGAAATCCACAAATCGTTCGCAATTTCATGATAAGAAACATTATTCTTATATTGTCATCAGTTGCTCACACAGGTTTACACAGAGTATCAGAGGCGTATCAAGCTTTTTAAAAGTGTGCACATGTGGGATAGGAAAATGAAACAATCTGGCCAAATTATAAATAACTCCCTACTGGGACGTTGTAAGTATTTTCTAAGAGGGGTGCGGACTATATTGGTGTCCAGGAGTTTCTCCCCCGAAAAAAAAATTGAAATTCTGATTGCTAAACGCACCATTTTAATGCAGTTTGGGAGGGACAGAAGAAGCAGCGCCCCTCATATGTGTGTAGGCCTACATGATCACTTCACTATTTGACACTACCCTACATGGAGACTATCTCTCATGTTATAAATCAAGAAATCATTTCAGAAATTATGTTTTGTGCATATGGGTTAGCAGGCTACAATAAATTGCCTAACAGACAGCAGCCTAATTTCGAGGTATCTTTTACATTTATTATTAAATAAATGTAAAAGACACAGAATAGTGACAGAACTGTAAGCTCAAATTCAAAAACGTTTGAAGTCTACCCAAACATATGCAAAGGGAATATAAATAAATTGTGTTGCAGCATATAGCCAGCTTAATTGATGTAAATTTAAAGATTATGATTTGCAATTTCTATGCTTTTTTCATTGATAGTTACAGGAAGCCACGTTGTTGTTTAAACTATTGTTGCTTCTAGCCCATGTTAGCTCCATTTTTACTTGCTGCAGGGACGCACACATTGCATGAGCGCTCATAAGCGTTCTCATAAGCGGGGGGGGGTTAGGGTAGACAGGATCCTAGTTTCCTAGTTTCTCTGAAAGTTGACAACAATCTCCTTGGTCTTGCTGACATTTAGCAGGAGGTTGTTGTCTTTGCACCATTTAGCCAGCAGGTCTACTTCTCTGTAGTGTGAGCCTCATCGCCCTTAGTGATGACACCAAATTAATAAGTATTTCTGATTGGGGAAACTTTTAGCCTTTTTTAATTTCGCGGCCACGTGGACCAGTAGGTTAATTGTTGAGGAGGCCCATAGTTTGAGAAAAGCTGCAGATCATAGACAGAGAAAGCATAATGCTCTGAGAACAGTAGCCAAAGGTCTTTCTGCAGAAAGTGCCTTGGTGCACGCACTCCCGCTTTCACTTTGACTCCCTGCATTTCTACATTGTGACAAAAACTGTCAGTCAGACAGTGAATTTTGGTTTACTAAATTAGCATAATGCGGTAACAATTATCATTTCAATTCTACCTGAAATCTGCTCACTGCAGACGTTATAATGCAGACCCAAGCAGCAGCACAGCCTTGAAAGAAGCACACTTTGAATTTGATCAGAGCGGCTCTGATTCTTCACTGGCTTGATGTGATTGGCTGGATGACCGTTCAATCAAATCAACAGACCTATTTGTGTCTGTGTGTACGTTATGGTAGATACGGTTCCAACTCTTTACGTGAGCGTTTATTTCCATATTTTACTTTCGTTTTAATCTGACAAAAAGTGTGGGGGATAGAATCGTGTTCCAGCAAAAGTGTGTACGTTATAACACCCACATCCCCCACGCTTGCTACGCGCCTGCAGAGTATCCACATATTTACTTATGAGAGACTCAGTCTCTCTGGGATGCTCTTTTTTTTCCCCATTCATGCTTCCAGTTTACCTAATTATTTGTGAAATGTGGCATCGAATTGAAAATGTGCTTATATTTACCATGAAATAGTACAAAGTCCACATTAGAGTTTGTTCAGCACTGTGATGGCGGTGAGGACAGAAGTTTTTTGAATAGGGCTTTTGCCCAGTTCAGTGCTCTGTATCTGCGGCCAGATGGAAGCAGTGTGAAAAATGCTAGGCATGTGATGGCTATGATAGCCTGGGTTGGGGAGACTGATAATTGGTTATGTATTTTCATAATTTTCTACTGTTACTTTTTGTAGAGTAACATTTGTCACCATTGGGGTGTCACAAATCTTTGAATCCTTGAATTTTATAGGGGAACTATGCAGGTTTTTAGCTTAATTTACCTTAGTTTAACAGCTTCGGAGTCATTGGAATGGTTATATTACTTTTTTCGGGTTGAATGGTGGTCGTCTCGCTTCCCCCTAGCATCTGTAAGCGGAAAAACCACCCTTGCCACTTTGGGCCGGCGGGCCGACGGCCTCAGTGTCAGAAAGCAACGAGTGTAACAAATTGCTTTACTGCATTTACACACATACACTCCAGGCACCGGCTACAACAATGTAGCGATGGAGTTCACTCAATCATTCGTCATGACGGAGCCAGCGAAAAGAAGCCGAAAGCAAGTAAACCGCTGTCGGAGGAACAGGGAAGAGGAAAATGACAGACTGACCGATTGATGAGTGTCGTAAATCATATACTGCGAGGCTGTAGGGGGAGCTCTGCAGAGAAACCTGTGAGCAAAAAGCAAGAAAACAGCGAATTGCCAAAACTGCATAGTTTCTCTTGTATTACTACTAATGCATTTCTAATTTTTTTTTTTTTACTTTTTTGCCTTATTTCCAGTTCTGTTTTGGGGAGCTTTTGTTTTGAAATCACTTTTGTATTTTGATATTATTATTATTATTATTGTTATTAAAATGTTAATACTATATTGTTATATTAACTATTGAAATAAAAAGATGTATTTCTGATTATTTATTCATGACAGCCAACATTATGCAGATATTATAGCCTAGGTTTTGTTACTATTAAGCTACATAAGGCTCCAACAGCTCTTTCTATAGTCTTGCTGTCTCGACCACTACTTTTCATGTCTTTCTTAAGACATGGTAACTACAAAACTCATTACATCAACCCGTCACTCCATTGACTATGTTTTATTTACAATTATTAAATAAAGAAGGTTTTTTATTTGTTTTAGGAACCCCCTGAATATTTGATCCCCTCAATGTTTTGATGTAATTTTCCTTTGAATTATGTTATTTTTGAGCTTCTTGCGTTGTTCTTAGTCTTGTAAATCACTTTGGATCATCCTGCTTACTTTTAAATGTTATTAATTATAAATGACTTATTAATTGATTTTTAATAAGTCATTTAAATAGAATATTATTTGTTGATTCACTATAGACTGTGGCCTACAATACACCTAGACCCACTGAGCAGCAAAGAGATGAGGAACATGATGACAATGCATTGCATGACAGCTGGGATTAAACTCGGCAAAGAACAGGTGTGTGTGTTAGTTATGGTTTGTATGTACATATTACATATGACATTTGTGTTTTCAAAGATTTAACATGGTTGTCTTTTGCAGGAGAGGAAATTGGAGACACACTGTAAATCTGCGGCAACTTGCAATGCTCTCTATATTTCCGTTTTGGTCAGACTTTTAACAGAGTAAGTAAAGTTTTTTTTGGATTTGGCCAAATAACTTTTTTAAGCTATTAGTCAGACATTAGGGTTATAAGGGAATTAAACAGGCTTTCTAACGGTATAAGATTTGCCAAAAAGCATTGTTATCACAGAGAAATAAACGCAAATTTCTCATTCAATGCGTTTCCTTTATTTTCATGACTATTACTTTGTAGATTCATCAAAACTATTAAAGGAACATGCCACCCAATGTCAGTAGTAATATATGTTCTTACCTTAACTTTCACGAGTTGAGTCATACCTCTCCCGTGTCGGTACGTGCACTCAAACGCTCTGGCGCGCATCTACAATTAGGTGTTAATTAATATTACTGCACTAGGTCGAAGTACTCCTAAGTGCTATTGTGCCACACATTGTAGTTCTCCTGTTTATTCGCTTGGAAAATTGCCACATTTCATGTTGTGTGACCTTACACATTTTTATCAACTACTCGTGCAACTGTATTTAAGTAGGGAAAACGTGGATGTGTTTGATTACTGCTATCTTCCTCCCTCTATGGCTACGGCTGAGCCCGCTAGCAAAGCAACATGCTAACACATTCGCGCCGCGCGCCAGAGCGTTTGAGTGCATGTACCGACACGGGTGAGGTTTGACTCAACTCGTGAAAGTTAACTTATTGAATGCCAAGCTGTTTTCGGGAGCTTTGTCCTAGAGTGCCAGCAATCTAGACCATTGTTGATGATTTTTGTACAGCCACAGCATATTCTGTGTTATAGCTATGAACACATACAATGGCTCGTTTAAAAGGTGAGACTTTAAGCTCTCGGTGGGTGCAAACCGTGTATTTCTACACGCCATCACTGTTTTTTTTCTAGAAATGGAGATATAACGTCTTTCATAAAATATGAAGTGTTGCCTGTTACTTACTTGTGTAAACTTTCCGGGAAGTGATCAGCGAGACCTGGCGAGACTGCCACCTAGTGATAGACCCACGAAAATGGCCTGGTTTTGATCTGACGTGCATGCATCACTGATTCGACCCAAAGCGGCAACCGAGTTATGATAAAATGTCCAGATAAAATGTCCAGATTGTGCGTTTTCATGAGTTTTCGATCGTCATATATTTCATTTCCATTCATCACAGAGTTCCCAAAATCACATATAAGGTGTGTTAGAGTGTCTAGTTTCGTAATTAAAAAAAAAAACTAAAAACGTAATATTACATTTTTGGCACTCAACGCATGGAAAGGAAAAACGTAATATTACGTTTTTGGCACACAATGAGTTAAGGTAAGAACATATATTACTACTGACATTGGGTGGCGTGTTCCTTTAATGAACACATGTGGAATTATGTACTTAACAAAAAAGTGTGAAATAACCAAAAACATGTCTTATATTCTAGTTTCTTCAAAGTTGCTATTTTTAGTGGGTTTGATCCAGCAAGACCACTATTGTTCTTCTTAAGTTTACTTATTATTAGTGGGTTTGATCCAGCAAGCCCACTATTGTTCTTCTTAAGTTTACTTATTATTAGTGGGTTTGATCCAGCAAGCCCACTATTGTTCTTCTTATTTATTTATTTATTTATATTTATTTATTATTCCTTTTCACCCACTTTTTGGACGAACTACTGCTCCTAGACCGTTTGAGCTATCGAGGCAGTTCGAACTCCAAAAATTCAGGCCCGAACCGGTGTAACTTACTTGTTACTTTCGTGTCGCTGGCCCTTGTCGTTTTCGAGGTATTCCCGTTTTTTGGGCCCCATTGAAATGAATGGCAGAATGTTCAAGGATTCTAATTCCGATTGTGACATCACAGCTCTAATTGTTTAAGCTTGCACCTGGCAGAGTTCTGAGCCATCTAATGGGCTGGGCTGGGCTGTCTGTGTATATGAAGGTGTGTGCATGTAACTTTTGACCCGTATGTCTCATGAATGAGGTACCGTTGGAATCCTCGAATGAAGCCCAGTTCAATGCCTTGCCAGCACCATTTCTAAAGGTAATGTTCGCGCTCTGCCATCTTTTTTTAAAGCCAATCCATGTTGATACAGGTCATTAAAAAAAAAATATATATAAAAATATATATATATATATTTTCCAAATCCATTCAGCCCAGTTCAATGCCTTGCCAGCACCAGTTGTAAAGGTCATGTATCATTTTTTAAAGCCAAACCATGTTCATATAGGTCATTAAAAAAAAAAGAAAAAAAAAAGTATTTTCCCAATCCATTCAACCCAGTTCTATGCCCAGCTAGCTCCATTCAAACCTAGTCATGATTACAGTTGTATAGATTATAACATTAAGAAACACACTTTCATACAGATATTTTGCACATCCACGCAACACTACTATTCAAGTTAAGTTACCCATCATTGCCCGAAGTCCACAATCAATTCAATTATCTTGCCACGATCTGTGGAGCTTACAGACAACGTTAAATTACTATAGGTTATGTATGTTATTTAAAGCCGACCTAACGATGAGTCCCTTCATATGAAATGTAATTAAATAGCATATATATACTCTATCAGTGTATGATGCTTGCATGAGGGAAACATCCCATGCATGAGGAAACATCCCAAAACAACGGCACCCATATAATTGCTGTTGTTTTTAGAAGTATTTTTCATGCAAGCATCATGCAACAATGCAAAAACAATGAAACTAGTGTAGGCCTAATTATATTTTACATTAGTAAAGCAGTACTCTGATGTGCATGCTTTCACAAACTTTTGTGAACAATCTTAGCACTTTAAACATTGCAACCCAATGTTGTTACATTATACACACACCCAATTAACGCCCCCGTCCCACACACGCACATATACACGGATAAACCTCCTTTCCCACACACCCCAATAACCCCCCACACATATGCATACCTCAAACATCACCAAATTTATTGTGCGTAGTCAGGTTGTAGTCACGAGTCCACATACCAAGTTTGGTGTCGATACGAGAAAGTGTTGATAATTATAGTGCCTCCAGTGGTCAAATGTCACTAAATATATTGAGCATCTTCAGGATGTGGTCCCGAGTCCATGTACCAAGTTTGGTGTCGATACGAGAAAGTGTCACAAATTATAGCACCCCTAGTGGTCAAAGGTCGCAAAATTGATTGTGCATCCTCAGGATGTGGTCTCAAGTCCATGAACCAAGTTTGGTTTTGATACGTCAAAGCATTGCTGAGATATGACCTAATCATGTGTTACTATAGCGCCGCCCTAGTGGTTGAAGGTCACCAGATTTATTTTGTGTCCTCAGGATAAGATCCCAAGTCCATAACTAAGTTTGGTTTCAATATGTGAAAGCATTGCTGAAATATGAGCCCACTTACTGTGATTATAGCGCCACATAGTGGTCAAAAATCATCAAAATAATTGAGCTTCTTCCTAATTGGGTTCTGAGACAATGTACTGAGTTTGGTGTTGATACGCGAAAGCCTTGATGAGATATCACTTCACTTCCTGTTTGCCGGCTTCGCCGCCAAACGTGATTGGTCGTCACAGGCAACCGGTTTTGAATATTTCTCCAAAAAGCAATGCGTTTATGAGTCACGGTCTGACGATCATCTGCGTCAAGTTTCGTGAAAATCGGCGAAACTTTGTGACCTTTGATGCCTTTTAAATGTTTTTGGTGAAATCCAATATGGCGGTCGAATCAATTATGTTGTCACATGTTGGCATGTGTCGGCCTAAGGACCTCTCAAAGTATTAATAGACGTCACTAATATGTTTTAATTCCAAACACATCACCCGTTACAGGACAAAACGTAATATTGCTAATTATAGCGCCACCTATAGGTCAAAAGTCATCAAATTTATTGAGCCTCCTCCTAATTGGGTCCTGAGGTCATATACTGAGTTTGGTGTTGATACGCGAAAGCCTTGCTGAGATCACTTCACTTCCTGTTTGGCACGCATACATATCCGTTACAAGACCAATGTGGGAGCGTTTGAATGAAGTCAAACGCTTAAGTGGTTTCAGCTGTATTAATGTGGTCGGAAGAAGAGTAATAAGAAGAAGCACAGGGATAACAGTCCATTGCATTTACATGCAATGCAATTATAAGAAGAACAGTGATAACAGTCCATTGCATTTTCATGCACTGTATAATAATAATAATTATAAGAAGAAGACTTTGGATAACAGTGCATTTTCATGCACTGTAATAAGAATAAGAAGTCCAGTGATAACGGTACAGTGCATTTTCATGCATTGTAATAAGAAGCTTAGGGATAATGGTACAGTGTATTTTCATGCACTGTAATAGTAATAATAACAATTGTTGTTGTTCTTGTTATTATAATAAAGTGATATGTGGTGTGTTTTAGCAGTAGGATCAGCTGGTCATTGGAGGAGACTATTCTGCAGTGTGTAATGTGCCATGATACAGTGTCACTGTTTCGATTTTGCCTGAGGATGATGCTAGGCTCACTAAGAACAGATGAAGAGAGAAACATTATGAAACAGGTGACACCCTCTGAACTGACTTGGATAAATAAACAATCTTTGCTTATCTTTAACTGTTAATAAAATTATGATGACATTTTCCCTCCGTTTGTGTGAGTGTGTTTGACAATATTTTTATCTTCACAGTTGCTGGGTTTATTGTATGCCAGTCATAATGGTGTCAGCGAATCAGAGTTGTTGGAGCTATTACCTGAACTGGCCTTCCCCACCCTCTGCTCTATGCTGTTCAGACTGGAATATCTGCTGATCCTGACTCTAGATTGTGGTATCATACACTTCCGACATTTACAGGTGTGTATTCACAAACAATTTGCCAGGGGTGTTGCAAGTGTAAAGGACTGGGTGTTCCTCTGGTGCTCTTCAGTTTAGGGATCCAAAAAGTTTTACAGGTGACCACTTACCTGTTGTTCGTACAATCATGTGATCACTTTTAAAATGTGGAAGGAAGGCAACCATTTTCACATGCGCTTATAAAGGCAGTAATGCTGAAACGTGTAACCATGTTTTAAAGTATAGCCATGTGAGATTTAAACGTATAAACCTCATGAGTGCCATTTGTTAAATTTACAGGTGTTTCAGGATTACTGAAAAAATAAAGGGTATAAAAATAGTAATGCATTTGTTCATGAAAATCCATGATATCATGGGAGGCTCTAGGTGACCCCTGACCTATTCTACAATGTAGTTTCACTTACATGGCATTTGTCTTTTTTTTTTTTTTTTTTTTTAGGAAATTGCAAAAGGTGATTGATTCCCTTCTGTTCACAGTTAACAAAAATCCTGACTATTCCTTTGAGTTTAACGAAATTTTAGTCTTAGGAGTATTGTATTAAAGCCTTTGTTTACATGCAGGCAGTGTCGCCGCTCCCACCACGTACATTACACACATACGGCAAACTGTGTTTCACTCATCCTCGACAACTGGCTTGTAGAAAATAGGTTCATAACTTACATCGCTGAATGTAGGGCTAAGGGATTGGTCATATTGCGAGAAAATTATAATTTCTCTCATAGGAATACATAAACACTGGACCTCTCACTTGACTCCTATATGGGCATGACAGCTTCGAACCCCACGTCACAGCGTGCCAGAATTTACCCTCTTATGAATCGTCTCGCTTTATCAACCGCCTCTGGTTATCCAGTTCCCATACATACCATTTTTAAACTCAGATTGGTTAGAGGGCTCTTTAACATAGGCTGCAATCAATGTGATTTGGAACATGGACAAGAATATAAAGACTAGTCTACTACTGTACTTTGCCTTTGTAGAATGGAATCGGTGAGTCCTCAATAATTTGTTTTCTAAGCATTTACATGAATATGCCGAGCCGACTGAAACACATTCCATTTAGATAGCTAGGTGGCTACTAGGCTCATAATTCAATTATAATTGCAAACAGAAATGTGAAGCAATATGTCATTACACACTTCCATTTCCAAAGCAATGAAGGCTGCTTATAAAAACTTAATATTGTGCATTTTATTGTTAATATTGTGCTATCAATGTGGCTTAAACAAACAAGGCTTGTAAACAAGAGCTGGCAAAAGGGTATTATGAGAACATAAAGACTCAATGGGCCTCATTCACCAATATCTTCTGAAGAATTTTCGTAACTGTGTTCTTAAGAAGGTCCTACGAAAACTCTTAAGCAGATTCACAAAGGTGTTCTGAAACCTAAGAATTGTTCGCAATTTCGTTCTCATCATGCTGAATACCATTTCTTCTTAAGTTGACGGGGTGTGCCAATTGTTCTTAATTAGCATAGGTAAACACCCTGTCAATCCCCATAAAAGGGCATGATACTGCAGGGCATTGTGCACACAAATTGAGGGTGAGACACCACCTTTCATTTCTACCATATGTCACACACTACATGAGCAAGACAATTTGATTACCATATATGACACATGTTTTAAAGTGAAAGCACTGCTGCCAGAATTGAACAGTAAATAGACTAGTAGTTAGTAGTTAGTATAAAAAGTGATAAAGTGTTATTTGTTTTGTTTATTTATTTCAAAATACCTTAATGCTTTGTAAAATAATGGCATTATTTTATTTTTTATTTATTATATTTCTTTTATTATAATTATGACATTTTATTCAAAAATATATTAAATTATAAAATATTTGAAGATATGATGAAAATGCAATAACCATTGATTTTGCACAAACAAGTCAAGTTCTCAAATGTGCGTAAGAGTGCTCTTGAGTGTCTGTAGATTCTGTTCTTACCAAGAACAAGAAAACATTGGTGAATGCCAGAATCTTCGTAAAAACTGCGTCAGTGGGTTTTGAGAACAAATTTCTTCGTAAGAACGGTTGGTGAATGAGGCCCATTGCTCTTAAAGTGACAATGCACTTTCTGAAGAAATGAGTGTTTAACAACACACAGTAATGGTCTGTAAATTATAGGCCTTGTATTTTACTTCAGGTGTTTTGAGTTATCATCTAAATATTTTAACAATTTAAGAATTAAGGGGGGGCACCACAAAGTAACTCGCTTAGGGTACCGAAATGGCCAGCAGCGGCACTGCATGCTGGACCTGTAAGACTTCTGTCATGAATTAGTACTATTTCGTATAAAGTTTGAGATTGAGAAAGGCCCTATACCAGGGGTACTCAATAGGCAGACTCCAGTCCGCATCCGGACTGGAGTGGTTCTCAAATGGGGGTACGTGAAGGCCCTCCAGGGGGTACGTGAGATTTTAACCCTTAGAACCCAATTGACGCAAAGTGCGTCAAAAAACACACCCTTTCTTCTCTGTTACATTGCTCCGCAACTGTTCATCGCAGCTAGATGAAACCTTTCTTGCGTGACAGAGCAGAAGTGGGGCTTTCCAACGAGACAACGCACTTGTCTGTACGATCAACTATGAACATTCTAAAAAATCATGAATTTAAATCAAATTGCATCATATTTCTATACTTCTCTGCGTTCACCTACGCACCCATTACTCTCGTTTGAATTACTCGCGAACCCGTGAACGCATAGATATGGCAAGCATATCAGATGGAATAGGAGACACAGGGCTATCCATTGATAGCAAGTATGTTGATCCTTCTGGCTTATGAAATCAGACAAAGTGACTACAAAATAATCATGTACAAAAACCAATACTGCACAGCCATTACTCTCGTTTGAATTACTTGTGGACTTGTGATCGGATAGATATGCCACACATGTCAGATGAAAGAGGAGACACGGAGCTATCATTTGATACCAAGTACATCCTTCTGGGTTATAAAACGTACAAAGTGACCGCAAAATAATAACTTCATATAGTTCGACTTACCTCACGTTGTTGTCTGTTTTTGTAGCAAAGCATGTTTATAATCCAACGCTATTGTGTGTTTCTCTATGGCAAAGCATGTTCATAATCCGGTTTTGAGATCTTAAACAAATTCCTGCATGGCATCCAATTCAAGGCTCATATATTGCATCCCAATTTGTTCGGCAAAGAAACACCTTTTTTGCCTTTACTTTGTTCATGGCAATGCAGTAAAATGTTGTAGAGAATCATGAGTGCAGACACCATAGGCACACACAGGCTATAATCCGTAAACTCGGGTTAAGTCAGGTCAGATCAGTTTGTGTCACAGATATGGAGCGCAAAAAGGTCATTAAATCACTAAATAAAAAAATGCCATTTATTTCTGTAAGGCACATACCACATATGTCTGTAAATTGCTCAGCCCCAGAGAATTCCTCCACCATGGCAATGATAGTGCCAGATTCAGGACAGTCTGCCCTACACACACACATTTAATGCATGTACAGTGGGCATCGCTTTCAAATGGCCACTTCAGTCGCGCATTACGAGGCGTGAAGCTTTAGTACCACTTTCAGCCACTGTGCGTCGCTCTGCCACTGTACATCGCTCTGTCAGTAGCCTGACTGCCGCCCCTTCTGAAAAAGCAGGAGGCTAGGCTACCTTTAAACGTAATTGTTATCGAGAGGAATCCCAGCCTACGAATTCAATAACAAAATAAATCGTAATTAAACATTACCTCGATTAAGGCTACTTGGGTATGGTTTAAGGCTTGACTACACGGTGGTAGCGAAAATCGAAATCTGCTTTTGATAGCCTACCAGTGCCGCTCCACAAAACAAAAAAATATCTTAATTTGCTGTCTATGTTATTGTCAGTGTTAGGGGTAACGCAACTACGCAAATCAAAACAATTTGCCCTACTTCTTGACTGCAATGTAGTCAATTGACTGCTTGACATGTCATTTTTCTTTTTCTTTACAATAAACAAATACATCTGCTTTATGCCGCAGAATTACATTCATATTTGGCTGACTGCAGACACACCACTTCCCTCCCCATATTCCAAGATTAAGATAGTATGAAGTGCTTTTTGTATAGGCTACTATCATAAAAAAATCGTTAAAACGAATAGCTATTTGCAATTTGACAAAACACTGGTCCTCATTTTGCGAATGCGAGGACGATATGAGCCTGTTGCATTTAGTTAGATGTCCGAGTCACGCATAATGTTTGAAAACCACTGGCTCGTAATCACAATAATTTAACACACACGACAGTTGGATAGCCTACTTCATCATGTCCCCATGCCTACATTTTTTGTGAGTAGCATAGAGATCGTTAAAACAATAAAGTACGGCTCTCCGTTTGGGACATCAGCACGTATATTTTTAATAGACTACCGTCGAAGATGCTGACTTGCAAAAGCCACCGGGATAACGCTATCTCCACTATCATCAGTCATGCCCTTGATCAAAGTGGGGGAATGAAATAAAAGTTTGAGAACTGGCTTAACAAGTTACCTGCAGTCAGAACACAGAATCTGTTGCAATATTCTGATGATCGGCGATGATATCGGCAAATGTTTGTTTTCAAAGTAAAATTTCACTTCACCATGCACCTTCGACAATGAATAGCTCATTACACTTGTTACTGTTAAACGTAGGCCTACCTGGTATCATTACAAACATTATTCTGTGTCCTAAAACTGGCATATTTTATGGCATTGTGTCATGTAAGTTCGTTGCAAAATCTAGAGAAATGTGTGAGGTGGTCAGCGGGGGACAATTGAGACACACATTGGATGTTACTTGAACATTCCACACTATCCACAGCTGTGGTAGGCCTATCAGGGGCAGGAGGATTACTGTTAGCGCAGGCTTTATATACAATTCTTCAACAGAAGGCCTCGAATGTTGCCTTGTTTGTGGAGCGCTTTGCTTCGCTTCTGTAATCTCGGCTTCATTGAAAATGAGGGCTTCCCTCAATGACTCTCCGAGAATAAATAAAGGTTGAATGAATGAATGAATAAATGAATGCAGGCTTGCCCCAAATAAAAAAAAAATAAAAAAAATGTTCCCTCGCGATTGGCTACGCATTTCAAAACATTTCGACGTAAAATGCCACAAAAAAGCTGTTTATGAATAGGTCTTAGTGAGTTAGGAGTACTCTCGACTTAAGCTGTCCCAGACTTAGGTGCTACTTTTAGGTCTAAAATGCTTCGTGAATTACTTTTTGTGAAAAAATTAGTCCTAAAGTTAGCAGTGACACGCCCATTATTTTTTAGGAGTTGCTCCTAAATTAAGCCAGTTAGGAGCTACTTTTAGCCTTAAAATTCTTTTTGTGAATCTGACCCCTGAATAAAAGGCCTAGCCCTAAATGAATCAAGGCAAAACAAAAAGCCTAGTAGCCTAATGAAACATACGGATTGATGTAGTATCTTTGTAACATTATTAAATTATTCTGTTACTATGCCTACGTTTGCAAAAGAGAACATTTTAATTTGATTCACAATAATGTTACATTTAATTTACATGTTGACAATGATTAGCCTATAGTTTTGGTTGTTGTTGGCGGCGTTATTGCATGTTAGTTATGCCTACAATGCAAAATTGCTTCCTCACGATTGGAAGCTCCTGTAGCTGCACAGGATTTCAAAACACGGCAAAATGCCGCAGGTTTGTGAATAGGTCATGAGGAAGGAGTCCTCTTGACTTCTTTTAAGCTGTCAGAGGTGGGAAGGTGTGATTTGTTGGGGGCAGGGACGGATTAACTGGGCACAAATGTCTGATGGCCCCCCTTCCCCAGCCAGCGTGAATCGGGTGGTTAGTTAATAGGCCTATCGTGAAGATTTTTTTCCTGCCATCTACGGGCGCATCTGTGAGGCCAAGCCTCACCAAGTAGCTTGTTTGTTTACAACTAACATTCCATCTAATTAAACTGCTTTATGGCTATGGCGAAATAGTTTTCAACATTTTGAATAGCCTATTAGTGTCGGGTGAATTGAAATGTTCTCAAAAGTAGCCTTATGGCTGAAAGCTGCTTGGGCTCCCCCCCGTCAAGCAATATAACCATACAAACGCTTCCTGCACTCATTGTTTCAAAAGGAGTAATTTTGGCTCTGTCAGAACTGAAGAGCTGTGGGCGGCCGCGACACGGTATGCCCAATGAAAATAAATTAACGCAACGCAACACAACACAGACCCCGCTTCTCTCGTGTCAGTCACTGACATGAACGAAACACAGAACCTGTGTTTTTAGCAGCCCCTGCAACATGCTAGTCCACTGTAGCCTAAGCCTTGTACATAATGTTAAACATAGTTTTGGATTCGGTGGCAAGATTTCTTGATTGTACAGTGTCTGTCTCTCAGTAATGTTTTAAAATGAGAGCTTAGATCAGCTGGCAGTAGGCTACTTTGTCGGTAGTCATGAGAAGTTAAACTTGCTAACAGAACATAAATATGCTGCCCAGAAACCTTGTGAATAGTTCTGATTTTTTGTTACTACACTAACGAGGTTGAAATATAGACTTTGCCTACAGCATCTCCTTAACAGTAATGTTAACAAAATGACAGCATTCATATGACAAAGAAAAACAAATTCGGTCACTCAAGACTGTGCCACAGCAACCAGTGTAGGCTACAGTCCTACCCAATAGGCCTACTCGAAGCAGATAGCGTTGTCTGACGGTCGAGTGGGTTAATGCAGTGTTTCTCAAACTTTTTCAGATGGAGGACCACTTAACCAATAAAAAATGCATGGACCACCTAGCTAAAAAAAAATAGATTAGACCTACTTCAACAGTATATCTGCACAATAGGCCTACTCACTAAACCACCTTGCTTATTGTATTTTCACTTTGCTTATTGTGTCAGAGGATTCATATGATTTAAACTGGCATATCTTACATAGACAGTGTTGCAGAACTGTTTGGATTTACATACAAGTTGGTTCAATATTGCAAACCACTCATCTATATCATATTTTACCACGTCTGCTCGCGGAACACTTGGGATAGCTTGCAGACCACCAGTGGTCCCCAGACCACACTTTGAGAAACACTGGGTTAATACACGTATTTCCAGAACAGGTCTGGAACTTTCAGGCAGTTCTGAGTTCGAATCTAGGCAGGAGCAGAGCCATATGAAGGCCTAGGCCTATTGTTATCATTTTTTGCAAGGTGTTGCTCCTGGCAATACTTGTTTATAAGACGTTTGGTGATTGATAGCTGTTTTTGGGACCGTTAAAGCGTTCTTTATAATGGCGCATCCGGGGAGTAAAAGCGACTGTTACGCGCTGTTACAACTGTAGGCTACAATGATTGCAATACAAAAAAATATCGTGTGTTAGTTTAGTTAGTTTTTGTGATGTTTTGCACTTTTTGCCTCATGTGTTTTCAGGTTTGAGGCTTTTTTTGGCAAGATTGACCTTGGTTAGACTCTGCATATGTTATTTCTCCGTATGGAAAATAAAGTCAATTTTCGACACACGTCTGTTATTAGTTCAATAACAAGTGTTGGTTGTTAAAACATGTGACTAGTGAAACTCAAATGATTTTAGAAATATTTAGCCAAAGCCAAAAAGTGTTTTGTGAGACGCCGGTGCAGCTCAGATGTCTTCTTAATTTTCTTTATTCTTTAGTAAAAGGTGCAGAACATTATTAAACTTGACTTCTTTTAAGCTGTCAGAGGTGGGAAGGTGTTCGTTAGTCAAAAACATCGACACATCGAAATGTTAGTCAAAGTTTAATAATGTTCTGCACCTTTTACTAAAGAATAAAGAAAATTAAGACATCTGAGCTGCACCGTCTCTCTCCTCTAAAATATCTGTCCTGGCCTGGTTGCAACGGATTGTGGCCAAACGACAGAAAGCGGAGAACCCTCCTTTGTCTACCAAAAGTGTTACTTTGTGCCCAGCTCCCCACTGCTTGTGAAAGAAGGGGATGGGGGGGGGGGGGCTTAACGTGAAAAAAGCTTAATGTCACAAAGCGGCAGAGGCGTTTTAGGCTACAGGCCTTCATAATGGTAGGCTACAGGAAGTGGGGGGAGGGTATGGGATGACCAGAGCCGTCATCTCTGGAATTATATCTCGAGCCTATTATAAGGTCCAGTGCGTTATGTCCTGGGATTCGGATGTGCTCAAAAAGAAAAAGAAAAACACTTTTTTATAGATGGTTATGAGGAGCAATGAGAGAGAAATTTGATGATCATTGATCGTTGTTTTGGGACGTTAAGCCTTTTCCATAAGGTCAGTGAAGGAGATTGAAGAATGACCATTTTTTATCACGAAAATATTTCTTAACTACAAAAACTCAGTGTCTAAAAACTCAGTGTCATTCAGACTCAACCCTCTTGTTGTTTTATTATCTTTTTCGTTGTCGTTTGAAAGTTGGCAAGCAGGCATGTTGCGGTTGCAATTTAAGTGAAATTTCTACAGTAGGCCTACAACATGCTGTTAGGCTGGGCTACTGTCAATGTACTTGTACAGGTAAATGTTCAACAATTGCTGGTGTACAGGTTATATAATCAATTAGCTAAATCATTTGTCCAGCTGTTTAAACATTTTTTTCGTGCTACATTCAAACGCAAAAGGTGCTTTGATATATTTTTCGTTTGAACGTCGGCAAGCAGGCATGCTTTGGTTGCAATGAATGAGGATAATTGCTTTTTTTTGCATTATTTTGAATATGACTCGCTCCAGTCTCAACAGCACATACTTTTTCCACACGCTAAGTTCTAACACACATACTGTAGGCCTATCCCCTCTCGCTTTCTCTCTCTCCATCGCTGCACACGGTGCTTTCTTAAAGGAGCTGCACCATTTTACAACAATTGCATCTACATTTTCATATTAGAATGTTTTGTCAAGTGTAAGCTTAAACTACCGTGAAGCAGTAAGTCAGTCGTATCAAAAATAGTAGTGGCACCCAAAGTGACACCTTGTGGTTGTTTGTGTCAACTGCAGTTTGTGCCATTTCTGCTGAGAAAATGGGGTGCGTGATTCATGAAGGAACCCGTCCAAACTTAACGGGGACCCACTGTATCTGAGTAGCCTCAGGTGCGCACGTAGACATAAGGCCGCACATGCAAGCGCCAATGAAGCGTGCTCTCACGACATTCACGCCCGTTAAACTTAAATAGGTTAACATCACTCTAAGTTCGCCTTCAAGCAAGGAAAGCGATGATTTGAAGACATCTGTTTTAGTTGGAAGGGCAAGGGGTAGCAACAGGGCAACACAGAGACAGGCCCGATGGCAGGGCTGTTATGAGAGTATTAAAATATGGGATATTCTACGGGAAAACATTAAAACGGCAAGACAGCGCGGGGGATAGTTAAAATACGTGATAAACACGTAAAAAGTTGGCATGCATTGCACAGGGATTATTTGTCATATTATTAATCACATATGATTATTTGTGAAATTGTGCAAACAGGCGCAACACATTTGAAAAGGAAGGACTGGTAGCATGCAAGCTCCACGGGGAAAGATTGATTTAAGAACGTTATCACAGTGTGTGGCTGTGGGTGGGCGAAGAAGACAGCAACAATTGGCAGGGGAGGGTCATGTCTTTTTTTAACAATTCTGTCGGAGGGTCATTGAACGATTTCTAGCAGGAAAGAGAGGGTCATGCAACTTGCAACTGAAGCACTTAAAATTCCTCCGGTGGCCCCTTCAATAAATAACGAACAGTCCCTAGATTGCTGCTGGGCTATATGTCTTGGTTCATGTCTGTTAACCACTCATTGCTGTCAAATGCATAGCCTATCTCGCGGTTGCATCCATTACAAACAAACATGCAATGTGAACGTCTGGGATTGGGGAGAGCACTAAATGCTCTACTGAATAAGCACGAAGTCAAACCTTTAAATGAAAAACACTCTTTAATAATAAAAAAAAAAAAATAAACCGCTAATGAAGTAAAGTTGTGACCATCAAAAATCGTTTATCGCCTGTAACTCCGTGATAACAGGACGTAACAGGAAGGCATTTGGCTGAGCAACGGAGGTTAATATGCTCTATATTTTGTCCAAATGATGTCTGTCTATCATCGTTGCACTCGGAGAAAACCAGAATGTTTTAATTTGTCCTGCGTTTCTTCTACGGCTGCAAACGGGATTCACTCGCATATTTGTTTATTAGGGCAGGGCAGGCATATTTCTGGCTATTAAATTATTTCTAAACCAGTCTGCTAAAGTCTGTAGTGTGAAGTCTGTGTAGGGTTTTCCAGGCTCCATTTCTTTTTACGAGACACCCTTCTCACTTGAGCCATCTACCGGTTGTTTGGGTTGTTGCAGCGTCTCACTGGAAAAATACAAATTAAAGTCGCGTGATACCGCGTGATCCCACGCGCGGACCGCGAGTGAAGCTGGCCAAGTCGAAGCACTGCCCACTGTAGAGCTATGAGCTTGCTGTGGTGAGATGCATGTCAAAATATAAGAATTTTTATATTATAATTTTTATATTTTAATTCTTTAAAAATCAAAATAAAATCAATGCTAGTACTAATATGAAATGATCTGGATAGCCTAGGCTCTGCTGAAAAAAACAATATATAATATGTGTGTGTGCCACCAGAATAAATCCTTATGAATAAAGGTAGTGAAAATGCCCTTAAAATAGCTTAGGGTTAAAATATACATATATTTAAAAAGTAGAATCCATGCAAAAATACTTTAAAAACAATTATTTAATAAATATTTTTAGGAAAATATAAGTTCATAAAATTAATTGTATATTTCAGTAGGCTATTCAATTTCATTTTCCTAAAAACCCAGAGTCCCCCCCGGATGGTTCGACCCAACCTGTCACATGCCACCCGCCATCACCTGTCAATCACTGTCAAAACTCAAACGATGCAGTCGTGGTTGAAGTTTATGGATGGAGTCGTGGTTCCAAAGTTTAATAAATTAGACACTTATGTCATAGTGCTCTGTTTTAACGTTAACGTTTTTAAACTTACCGTATGTGACATGAACCTCATCAACGACAATCCCCACCAAGTTTTCATGGTAGGCTACACTTCTGAAAAAAGCATATTCCTTCTCGTTAAGTAACTAAGATTCAGGGCTACCAAACACTAACTGGAATTGGCCGTGGAGGATGTCTGTGTCCTTCATTCCTCCCAGCTACATTGCAGAGACTCCTAGATTCCTAGCTTCCCCAGGAATACTCTCTAATTCAGATAAAACTTCAGTGATAGATATACTCATCTCATCCGTGGAAGTCGCCATGTTGTTTAGATTGAACAGTAACTTCTCGTTGCGTCACACCTAAACCCGCCTCAAAACCAACACTGATTGGACGTCCATTTGGCGAACTGCTCCAAATTTTCTTTATCGGAGAGATGCCAGACTGATCTGCGAGTGGAAAACTGAAGCTTGCGAGATCAGGATGGTCTCACGAGGCTGGGTCACTTCTCCCATTAACACCACATTGTTTTGTGTAGTTTGAGACTTTCTCTTTTTTGGAGTTCTGTAGCCTATTTAAAAAAATCTTCTGGAGCTTGGAGTAAATGGAAATTTGATAAGTGGACCTCTCAGGTTTACATTTGAGTACCCCTGCCCTATACCAATAAAACTTGTATTATTATTATTATTATTATTATCTTACCAATAAGATATTATTATGACCGCCGTGGTAGCGAAGTGTCAGTCATATAGGATTATTTTTTTTTTTTTTTCTTCGGATTTTTTCCACCTGTTAGTGGGTGGCCAGTAGGTGGCACTCTTCCCTTTGGTCAAAAAATTGATTGATCCAAAAAGTTGATTCCAATGCCCCAGAGCAGTGACTGGGACACTGTACTGCAGGAGATGCCTTCCTTTTGGATGAGACGTTAAACGTAAAACTTCAAATAATAGCCCAGGCTTTTATTTTCCCAAATCGCCAAACTGCACTGGCTAGTATTTGAGACAGGCATCTATAAGACAGGCCTTTAATTATCTTCACACAGAGCTTTTCCTCTGCAAAGATGGGAAATATTGTCAAATTAATTATGTCAAACACATTGAATGCCTACCCATATTACTAGGCTATCCGATGATAGGCTTCAATTACACATCATTAATTTAGTGTTGAGGTGTAATTCAGAGTGTTAGAGATAATTATAGCAGGGGGAGCCGGGATGAATGAAACACGTTCTAATCAAACGTAATTTACAAAGAGATCGACCCAAACAACCACCAGGTGGCACTTGTGAGCAGGGTTAGGAACGTCGGCTTTTGCCGCTTTGAGTCTATACATGCCAGTATGCTACAGTATGGACCATAAATTTAGCCTACCCAACGTTTGTTTCCACAATATTACCCCCTGATGAGCTTTAATTTTGATGGCTGAACCTAACCAGATACTGCGGATCCCGTCAAACAGACCCCTCTCAACCGGCAACCGGCTAGCACAACGCATGCTCTAACAGGGGAACCTCAGCCTTTGACCATTATAGAATTTTGTAGTCCCCCGACTGCCAATGACACTTTTTATGAACAACTTAACTGGTATTTTGAAAGAATGTAATCATAACAAAGAAATTATTCTCATGGGGGATTTCAATTTTAACTGGGGAGATAAGACTAAAAGGAAAACCAGAATCACAAAATGCTCAAGTACACAACTTGACCTATTTTTCTCTAATAAACATGAAAGTATAACACAAAGTTGTAATCTAATCACCGGTTTGTCTGATCACAATTTAACTCTGGTGACAAGGAAATTAACCAAAAAAGATTTCAGAACACTACACCAACACCACACCACAAATGCCTAAATACCTAAAAATAAACAAGACATATTACATATCAAATCATTTTGGCAGGACTGTGTAAGTCAAAAGGGGAAGCAACAGCAAGCCTTTGGGCTGCTGACACTGGATGGGCAATATTGCCAACCAGGGTTCCAAGGTTCATAAAGGGGTGTGGGGGGGGTGGGATTGTTTTGTAGGGCTTTTGATGGTGGTTATTACACTCTTGTTAAGTACCTGTCACAAAAAACTGGGTAACAACTGGGTTTATTTAGCTGGGGTCAAATTGACCCCAAGGATAAAGCGTGACGGTAAGATTTGAGGATAACACAAGGGTTAAAAAGGCAATTTGAATGTTGCGGGGCATAATCAGTGAAGAAGAAGCAAAGAAAGTGATCTGCACCTTAAGGAACTCAAAACGCAGAGATCCTTTCCATCAGAACACAGTTTTCATCTACTCCCTCTATTGACCGATCCCAAGCCCCTCCTCCCATTGTCAGTCCCATAGTTACTGTTGTGAAGTCGGACAAGTTTGCAGGAAAGTGTGCGAGAACGCGTGTTCAACATGGGTACGCAGCACCATTTAGCAGAGTGTAACAGTGTATGCTAGATTTCTGGGCGTCAAGTAATATTGTAATATTGATATATTCAAAAAACAGAGGCCAGAAGGGCCTTCAGTATTTGGAAGGACACATTCACAATGTCTGCTGTTATCAACGAGGTGGAATACCACAAATTGAGGACAAACCAATCTGGTGTTACGGATCTTAATGGGATGCATGTTAACAGGGGATAAACAATTAGCACGTTATCACAAGCAGGTAGTTTACCTTATTTGCTGCAGATGTGACTGATTCAATAAACAGGTCTGTGCAAACATATGGTGTTGACGTGTCCATAACAAAATCTAACCATATTTCGAGGATTTATTAAAGACGGGTCCAAGTGTTGCAGATCCAAGTTCCCACGCAACTTGGGAGAGTGGCTAGCCTGTTAAGCAGCTCATGTTGGGAGGTGGAGAGATAGCTTAAGCCCGGTAGGCCGATAGCCTACTTATTATTTTGAATGGCTGCTTTAGAAGGAAGAGTTCAAATAAACATGATACAAATGTAGGCTATTGAAAAGAAACCACTAGATCTACCAGTTTACCCATACAGCGCATACGACATATCTGCAGTTTGCAGGCGTGATTTGTCTTGCACAAGACTTCATCAGTGCCCGCTTAGGCTATACTTAATTTAAATGTGGGCAATGTAGTAGGCCTAATATTGGCGATTTCGAGACTGCATAGCCTATACAGCAAGGTTTTCAATCGGCACATGATTTGATCTTTAGAAGACATTGGCTATCTCTCGTTCAGCCATCAATGATGCATCGCAGTAGGTTATTCCGTTTGTTGAAAAAATGGTCATTAGCTTATTTCTGTGAACAGTCTTCTATCCCAAGTTAAACATGGCAAGGTAGCCTATGCCTAAAAGCTGAAAGTATTCTTATTGTGTGTAAAAGGCATACGTGATTGAAGGTGTAGCCTATTTCGCGTACTTCCAATTGTATGAGGGTGAGTTCAGTTCCTGCAAGTTAGGTATAATTTTTTTGCGTAGGCTTATGTTGTCGTTTCAACAGTGGAAACCAGGTTTAGTTATGTTTTTGTATGTAGTTATGAACACAAAAAAGGGAATATTTTCGTACACACTCAGATTTCTTTACTGAAAAGTAGCAGCCTATCAAAGTTATGCAAAGTTAGGCCTATGTCTGTCAACGTTTCACGGTCAGGATATCGGATGTCACTTCTACAAGTATCCCAGGCATATATTTGAACCTTTTGAGCTCTTTAGTTATTTAGTTACTTAGGCTACTTAAAAAGCATTAGCATTCACATAACCGGTATTGTAGGCTATAGAATGGACACTATAAAATTCTAAATTGACCGAGGTCCTCCGACGTCCTCATTGTGACATAGTAAAAGGGGGCGGGGCTTGGGATCGGTCAATTGCTCACTTGGTAAACCTCTCCATTACACACAGTTCTTTTCCTAACAACTGGAAACACAATTGTGACTCCCATCTTCGAATCTGTAGTTCGTATATGTAGATGTAGTCAGTAACTATAGACCCATAAGTATACTGCCAGTAGTCTCTAAGGTTGCAAAGAAAGTGGTTATAAAACAACTAACTGACCACATTAACAGCTGCAACCCTGGCTTAAATCCTGCCCAGTTTGGTTTTAGAAAACACTACTCTACAGAAACAGCCACCTTACACTTAACACAGCAAATTAGATTACATCTTGACAAAGGTGGAGTTGTTGGAACTGTAGTCTTAGACGTGTAAAGCCTTTGACACCGTTTATCACAACGTTCTTATATCTAAACTCGCCAACTTCAACCTTTCGTCTAGTACACTTGCTTGGATATCGTCATACCTATCCAACAGAATACAGTGTCATCAATGACCTTCCACAGTACTGTCATGGAGTAGAGGCACAACTATACGCCGATCACACTGTTCTATATACACATCCTACATCAGCTCAGCTAGCAGCTGATAAACTAGCCAGTGCCCTGGATGTAGTGGTTGAGTGGCTATACCAATCTTGCCTTACTTTAAATGTAAAAGGCATGTTCTTTTCCAAAACCAAGCTTCACACTCCAGATGTAAACATCTGCATTAAGGGTGAACAAATTGTGACTGTCACTGAATTTAAATATCTTGGTGTTGTATTAGACTCAAATCTCAACTTCAAAAAACACATTAAGAAAATGACAAAAACTATTAAATACAACATGGTAAGTTTTAGACAGATTAGATCCTCTCTGTCCACAGAGGCTGCAAAGATATTTCTCCATGCCCTCATTTTGTCGCACATCTCATACTTTATTACCTGTTGGGGGCAGGCAAGTCCAATAACAATCAGGCCCTTAGAATCTTTGTACAAACAGGCTTTGAAAGTATTTGAAAAAAGCCATTAAGGTATCACCATTGTGGGATACTACACAAACATAATCTACTCACTTTTGAACATTTTAGAGTGTGTTCAAATCTGTGTACAGTTTACAAAATGTTTAAAGGCTTGGCCCCTACCTGTTTGCGCAAGTTTGTCTTTTACCGTGCCGCTGGGTCTGTAAGGTCCACTAGAATAGCTTCCATACACAACTACACTGCACTACCCTTTCGCTCTTCAGCCTTTGGGCAGACAGCATTCTCTTTTAAAGCCATTACCCAGTGGAGTACTATCCCAGACAATGTAAAAAGCTGTGGTTTGTTTGGTAGCTTTAAAGCTGATCTAAAAAATTACTTATCTGCATGCACACTGTTAGTTAATCACTCCTCATAACTTTTAGTCTCAATCTTCTCTCCAATCGTGCTGATAAGGTGTGTGTGTGTGTGAATGGGTTGTGTTGTGTGCTGTGCATGCCACTACACCACTTGGATCATGTGGTGCATGTGTGTGAATGTACCTGTGATACAAAATGTAATTCATTGCTATTTGTTACTTGTTTTTTACTTATTGAGCGATGTTTGATTTTTAAAATGTTGTATTTGTATTTGTGCTTCCTGTGGGACTGCAGATGTAAATTAGCCTAAGGCTAACTATGGAGCAATGCATCAAATGGTTACATTTATGTTTTAACTGCACATTGTCCCTTACAAATAAAATTGAAATTGAGAGTATGAGCGCTTTTAGTTAACTTTTAGGTTTTAGTTAACTCATTTTATGTTGTAGACTACTTTTTTCGGATTATTCTACATTCGATTGCTGCCATTAGAACTGCAGCCAGCCAGAAGCAGATGGGTTCCCCCTATTACATACCACAGTATGGAACGCAAATAGGCTTACCTCCACATAGGTCTAGACTTAATTTGCTTCGTTTTCTTTGGTCTTAAAATCTCCTGATAGGCTAACAACTATATTTTTTAACGTCACCCAAGACTGAAATGTACATGCGTTGTCACGGCTACATAAACAAATCTTGCACACAGGTAGAAAGATGTTACGTCTTTTTTTACATTTTATTTTATTCTCAAAAAACAAATGTATGCATCATGTGAAGCAGACCTGTTGGCTACCCTACATAATAAGCTATTTTAAATGTAAAGCTTCCAATGCATATCGCCCCCATGTGTCCGAACCCAACTATAATTTCTAAATATTTGTCTGAACTCGACCCGACCCGTCGGGTCCCGTCAGGCTCGGGTCGGGTAGTCACACTCTATAACAAAGCCTATACTACTGCAAGCACTTGCTGCGTTAGCCTCAAAATGTATTATTGTTATTAATATTTTTTTCTCTATTATTGTGTTAAATGTTTCAAATGTAAAGCACTTTGAGCTGCATTCTTTGCATGAAAGGTGCTATACAAATAAAGCTTATTATTATTATTATTATTGTTATTATTATTATCAGCCTGTAGATGGCGGTGTTGAGTAGGGGGAAAGTAAGATGTGAATGTTGAAATGTACCCCCACACACACACACACACACACACACCAATACCTCCCCCAAATACATACACCAACACCCCATCAACCCCAGACCACCCCCCCTAACAGGCGCACAGTCAGTTCTGTACTTAATTTACACATAATCTAACATTACACTGCAGCTAACAGTTACAAGCCAGTGCACCAATTGCAAAGATTAAGAATGACTGACGACATTTACAGGAAACAAGATTTTAAAGAATATTAGTGCCTACTTTATTTTCAGTCTGTTCTATTTTTCTACATTTTGTTAATGTAAAATAGTATAAAGCATTGCCATATTTGCATTTAGCCTGTATATCAAGTATCCTGACAAATGTAGGCTAATTTATTTATTTGTGAATCCATCTGTAGCTAATCCAGATATGCCCATGGTGACCTATCTGACTGCATCCTGCCTAATACTACTACTAAAACAGTCCATTTTCTCTTCCACAAAACCCAACATAGTCTAATCAAGGATATTTATTTTTATTTGAAATATCTGCATTGATGGGGGCAGTAGGCAAATGTTAGGCCTACTTTCGTTTTGCACTTCAGCTTGTAAACAAGCATGCGTGGAAGCCTGGACTTGTCAGTTGTGTTCTACCTTTGAAGAAAACGGGAGTGTTAGGGGAGGATACTTTTCTGCCTGTTCACTACAGCTATATTTTGCATATTGCAGCCAATACGTCAACTGGGTTAAGGCATGTTGCCTCTCACGTTGCATTCTCAGAATCTCATCCTGTTCCTCCAATATCCAATGAATTCGGTGGATTGAAGAAATTAGTTATTTTGCATGTTGGCTGGCTAACTTACTGTACCGCTTTTTCTGTGCGCTCTTGAATTTGATTGAAGCGACTACTAGCGAGTCACAATGCGAAACTGCTAACGTTGATGGGAGGTGTAGTTTTTATGCTGCATTCGCAATGTGATTCTATGGTTCGCACCAGTAATGTTTCTCGATGTTGCGGTGTATTTTGTAGACAAACATTGACATGGTTAGAAGTCATTCACACCAGTGTGCCTAAATATTTTTTTGCACTCACACGCCATCATTTTTACTCGCATGTGCGAGTGAAATGGGCGCACAGTAGAGCCACCCCCCCACCTCACCCCCCACCCCCTTACACACACACACTCATCGGCATGTAGATGGTGGTGTTGAGTGAAGGTTTGGTGGTAGGGGATGTTGATCCCACATACACACGCCATACTCACCCCACACACACACACACACACTCTCAGCATCGCCAGAATAACAACCATCTTTGAAGGGCTATTATTAAAATCATATGAGGGAGGAGCTGTGGTGCCACATTTGGGTCTCTGTGCCCATGGGGACCCAGGTTTGGTTCTGGCTGTGGTCATGTCCCGATCCCTCCACATCTCTTTCTCTCACATTCACTTCCTGTCTCTCTCCACTTCCCTGTTGATATTATAAAGGCAAAACAAATGTGTGATCTGTGAAATAAGGTTTACAAGGATTTACATGATTGCAGCACAAAATCAGTGAAGTTCTTATTGTGCAGGCATGTGATGCAGTCAGACTTGAACTGATGGATGGAGGGGTAACCGTCTCTATACACAGAGAAAGGCTAATTCACCATTTCAGCAGGCAGCTCAGGTAACGTTTCTATTTGTGTTGTCAACCTAAACTTTTTTGTACAGGGTATATGTGGATATACAGTGAACAGCTGGCAGTTTCTGTGTTCTATAGTCAACACAGGGTAACGTGGCGTGTAGCTGATGAGCTGCCATGGCTGTTACAGCAACAAGAGGATAAGACAAAGCTCCAACTGAGTCTGCTGAACTTATTTGTCTGTCAGAATCTCTACAAGAGGTGATGGGACATTTATTTATTTTATTATATGAATGGCTATTAACTTCTCTTGACTATCTTGAATATTGTCCAAATGGATATCCCTCTCTTTTTTTCCCTTTTAGGGGACATTTTTCAGAGTTGTTGACCTACTGGCAGTTTGTAGGGAAGGATAAGGTATCCATGGCAACAGAATACTTTGAGTCCCTGAAGTGCTATGAGCAAACCTGTGAGACTGAGGACGGCATGAGAAGACTAGCCAACTTGTATGAAACACTTGGCCGTTTTCTAAAGGACCTTGGTCTACTTACTCAGGTTTTGAAACACAACATACTGCACACCTGCCTATGTAAACTCACATAAGATTTTTCTCTGCTCAGCCCATTCATATGAAATAGATTATGGTTGATTATGATTGGTAACGTTCCAAACATTGGAATCATTTTTCACTGTTTGCCTATGTAACCATGGTCAGCAGGTAGGTCTGTGCAGTGGATAAACCTCAAACCACAATCCCTGACACCTTAGGAGACATTCTAGTGACAGAGGCTATACTGTAGGTTTTGGACACTTCCTTAACATGTCACCACGTCCCTTGTCTGAGAATGCAAGTTTGAGTCCACTGTGAGATTGTTCGATCACACAATGCATTGGTGGCAAAGATCTGGCATTGGAATGAGGGAAGTGATTGTTATATGGCCATAAGTGAAATATCTATGGAATGGATAAATCTTAATCCCCTACACATAAATATAAATACACATAAATGTGACAAGGTTGCAGGGGTTTGGATCTAAATGCACGACAAGATGCACCTGTTACAGTCAAAAATGATCTTCACTTACTCAAGTCAAGGATACAAGGAACACGGGAAACATAAGGGCAATGCGGCATTACACAATGGACAAGCAGGGAACACTAAAAAGACAGGGACCTACATTCATCAGGAAGGTAATCAAAGAACACAGGCAATAGGGCAAAAGCAGGTTAGCATAATAGACACTAGAACCAGGCTAAACAAATAACAATCAGTTTATTAAGTTTTCAATGTGTGTTTAAAACAACAGGAACAAATGCAAAAAAGACTGAGGTAGCTATGCTGACACTGTAACATAAGTTTGAACAACAATTGTGTGTGAACTACACAAAAGACACAATGTAGAAGGGATAGGTAGCTCTCCATATACTCTGTACAACTATAAGAGGGACATGGTAAGGAGGATGCAGCAGATTTGGCTGAAGTCAGGAGTGTTATGTGAGGTGTGGAAGATGCTGGATCAACACCTCCCTTTTTGTAAGACTGTCCCATCGTGGGGACCTCAAACATAAAAAATGATCTTATCGGACCATTTCAGTCATATATAGCTCACCCTTTTTGTCCTCTGCATCCATGGTCCTGGATAAGCAGAACAGGCACAGTGGAGAATGGAGGGAGAGAACAGAGCAGGTAACACTTAGTGTATACTTGGGACAACACGGTAAGTAATTAGCAGAAACCTAAAAGAGGCCATCTCCAGCAAGAGGCCAGCAAGAATTTTGCATAGCCTACCCATACACAGCCAACCATTTGCAACGCTGGTTGGGGGTGCCACACATCCACACAAAAACTATAACAAATATAGCTGCAAGCAGCAACGCGGGGGCCAAGCAAATAAGCAGAAGTTGGGATTGGACTGGACTAGACTAAGACTGGATTGGATTGGATTGGATTGGATTGGACTGGATTGGACTGGACTGGACTGTATTGGAATTGGGATTGCAGAGATATGAGCCTACTTCATGTGATTGTTGATTGGATTGGACTGGATTGGACTGGACTGAATTGGACAGGACTGGATTGGGATTACTGAGATATGAGACTACTTCATTTGATTGGATTGGATTGAATTGGACTGGACTGGATTGGATTGGATAGTACTGGACTGGATTAGATTTTATTGGACTGGATTGGGATTGCTGAGATATGAGCCTACTTCAAGTGATTATTGATTGGATTGGATTGAATTGGACTGGATTGGATTGGATTGGGATTGCTGAGATATGAGCCTACTTCGTGTGATTGTTGATTGGATTGGATTGAATTGGACTGGATTGGATTAGGATTGGGTCTTTAGTCCATGTACAAAGTTTGGTTTCAATCCATGAAAGCTCATCTGTGCCAAGTTTCGTGAAAATTGGATGAAATTTGTGACCTGTGAAAACTTTTTAAGTGTTTTTGATGAAATCCAATATGGCGGTCCAATCAATTATGTTAATGTCAAACGTTGATATGTGACAGCCTAAGGACCTCCAAAAGTATTAACAGAGATCACTAATATGTTTTAATTTCAAACACATCACCCCATACAGGCCAAAACGTAGTTTTGTTAATTATAGCGCTACCTGTAGGTCAAAAGTCATCAAATTTATTGAGCCTCCTCCTAATTGGGTCCTGAGTCCATGTACTGAGTTTGGTTTTGATATGTGAAAGCCTTGCCGAGATCGGTCGTGACTGGCGACCAGTTTTTAGTATGGGTGTCAAAGGCAATACAGTTATGAATCATGGTCTGAAGGTCATCTGTGCCAAGTTTCGTGAAAATTGGATGAAGTTTTTGACCTTTGAAAACTTTTAAGTGTTTTTGATGAAATTCAATATGGTGGAACGTCAAACATGGCGGATATTGACGTCATGGGGTGTGTCGAGTTCGGACTTGTCATCTGTATACCCAGAATTCCTTGCATGACCACAACACAATACAAAATCATAATTTACCTGGTAATTTCTTTGATAATTTACATTAGTCCTGAGTGCCTTTTGACTGACTGATTTTGATTGGCTCTGACGGGTGAACGCTTTCAAAAATAAAAAATCCTTCCACTAACTTTTGTGAAGATCATTTACATCAAATTCGGACAAAATTTGTGACCTGTGAAAATTTTATTTCACTTTCGCTAAAATCAAATATAGCGGAAAATCCCATATGGCGGAAATTGACGTCATAGAGTGCTTTGAACTTTGTTTGATCCAAGGATTCCAGCAGTACCTTATTTTTGAATTTTTTTTTTGACATATGGGTCAAAAGTAACGTGCATTAATGCAACATCCAAAACGCCAATACACCTTGGCCGATTGCAGCGCCCCTACCTAAAGCACACCAAATGTATTGTGCATCCTCACAATGGAGTCCAGAGTCCATGTAGCAAGTTTGGTGTTGATATGTAAAAAGCGTTTTTGAGATGATCTACTTCCTGTTTGGCAGCTACACAGATTTCGTTTATTTAAAAATCAAAAATCCTTCCATTATCTGTTGTGACACTTGGACTGAGGATAATGTATGTAAAGTTTCGTGAAGATTGGACAAAATTTGTGACCTGTGAAAGTTTAGTTTCGCTTTTGATAAAATCCAATATTGGGCGGAAGAACGACAAGGGTCAGTGACGCCATCTTCTCAAGCAACATACACCGGTTCCAGCCGCACGCTTTAGCTCAGGAGCAACAGCTGGCCTAAAAAATAGGTGAATGTAAATAATAAGAAGCAGTGCCTGCTTTAGCAAGCACACTAATTTTAGTTTATTACAGGGAGATACAATGTTATCAGCCAAAGGCATTTGCTAGCAAAGATCCTAAATGAGGCAGATCACTGACAGGCTAATAAACTGAATATCAGTCATGGGAAATAAAACATTTCATGTGTATTTCTACGTGTTTACATTAAACACTAAAGAGGAATATTTTTTCCAAGGATATTCGAGGATAGCTCCTAATAATCTCAAGTTGAAAAATACTGGTAGACACATTATTATAAAATTAAACCATTAATAAAAGACCTAGGTTAGCACACGAGATGAATATTCATTTATCTGCTCTTTCTTATAGGCAGTAGCACCTTTGCAGCGTTCCCTGGAGATCCGCGAGACAGCTCTGGATCCAGACCATCCAAGTGTTGCACAGTCTCTACACCAGCTAGCTGGAATCTATGTTCTGTGGAGAAAGTTTGGAAATGCAGAGCAGCTCTACAAGCAGGCACTGGAGATCAGTGAAAGTGCTTATGGTCCAGAACATGGTTCAGTTGCACGAGAACTTGATTGCCTTGCCCTACTTTACCAAAAGAAGAACAAGTACATACAACTTTGTCCTTGTTTTTTGATGAATGTGTCATAATGTGATATGGAAAGGGAAAAGGAGTTAGTTTTTCATTCAGGTTCGGCTGGTAATTAATAATCTGAGATCAGAAATATGTTACTTGTTTAGTACTATTATACTTAAGCAATATGACATGCGTGTGATTGTTGTTTGTAAAGTTGTAGCTCTCTTAGGCTTGTAGTCTATTATAGTTGAAGTTGTAAGGCCTGATCTGTTTACACTAGCACATTGGGATTAAATTAATAAATCTCATTTTGTAGGTATGAACAGGCTGATAAGTTGAGAAAAAGATCTGTCAGGATTCGTCAAAAGATGGCTCACCAAAAAGGCCATATGGTGAGATATAAAAGAAGTTGTATTTTTCTGTTTAAACCGTTGTTTTAATTTGTGTGTATACATGTACTACATTGATAATACTACTATATTTGCCTTTGTAAGTGTACCCATGTTTCCAAATACTTCTCTGCAGTATGGATTTACTTTGTTGCATCGGCGGACTCTGCAGTTGGAGGAGCTGACATTGGGTAAAGACACTGCTGACTGTGCTAAAACCCTCAACGAACTAGGTGTTCTCTATTACCTACAGAATAATTTGGAGTAAGTATAATTTCTCATAATATCACCATCTGCTAGGGAGCCTTCAAAATCTTGTGTTGTCCTGGAAATTTACTTCAACATTTTCCATTTTTAGTTTAGCTGACAATGAATGTATGTACTGTATATGTACTCAGTGTTTCCTCTAGATTTTTTTTTAGCATTGGGGGCAGTCGGATCTGCGCCACTTTTTTTTGGGACATTTTTTGTGTGACATTCAGCAAATACCTCCTCATCTAATGTAAGTTGCTTCGGACAATATGTTCTACTCAAGGTGGAGTTGTCCTCCATCTCAGTTGCATCAGTTATCTGATTTTGAAGGTTCTGAAATATGACGATATGCTGCACTGAATCCTTCTTATTTTCTTTCATTTGTCCAGCTAACTTTTCCATTGAAACATTGAAGCTATTTATGATTGGTTACACAGTCGACATTCTGAAATGTCCTGCATGATCAAGGCCAAATTAACCAGTCATCACACAGCCACTGTGTCAGCAGCATGAGCGCTGACAATGATGGTGCGTTTCTGATGTCAGATTATTATGTACTAGACTGTTCTCACGTTGCAGCGTTTTACTTATATGAAGTAGCATTAACACTTTGAATGCCGCACTGTTTTTGGAAGCTTTGGCCCAGAGTGCCAGCAATCTAGAGCATTGTTGACTATTTTTGTATAGCCACAGCGTATTCTATGTTATAGCTATGGACACATACTACACATACAAACCATTTACTATGAATATATGTAGTAAGTTTGGTGATGATACATGGCAGGGTTGCTGAGATATGAGCTCACTTCCTGCTTGGCGGCTTCGCCACTAATTTTAATTGGCTGTTACAGCCGAATGCTTCTGTCAATTGTTCCAGAAAGCAATGCACTGATAAGGCATGGTCTGAAGATGGTCTCTGCCATTTTTGGTGAGGATCCGTTGAAATTTGTGACCTGCGAAAACTTGTACGTGTTTTTGATTAAATCCAATATGGCGGCCGAATCAATTACGATGACATCTCAAGTTGGCTTGGGTCGGCCTAAGGACCTCCAACAGTATTACCAGACACCACTAGTGGATTTTAATTCTAAGCACAACAGCAGCTACAGGCCAAAAGGCATGTTTCTCAATTACAGCGCCCCCTAGAGGTCAAAGGTCACCAGATTTCTTCAGCGTCCTCCTGATTGGGTCCTGAGTCCATGTACTAAGTTTGGTTATGATAGATGAATGGGTTGCTGAGATATGAGCTCACTTCCTGTTTGGAAATCATAGAAACACAATGGGGCTTCGCAGCTTCGCTGCTCGGCCCCCAAATATAGCTGCAAGCAGCAATGAGGGGGCCAAGCAATTAAGCAGAAGTTGGAAGGATTGGACTGGACTAGACTAAAATGGACTGGATTGCATTGGATTGAATTGGACTGGACTGGACTGGACTGGACTGGACTTGATTGGATTGGACTGGACTGTATTGGGATTAGGATTGCAGAGATATGAGCCTACTTCATGTGATTGTTGATTGGATTGAATTGGACTGGATTGGATTGGATTGTACTGGACTGGATTGGATTGGACTGTACTGGATTGGACTGGACTGGACTGGATTGGATTGGACTGGACTGGATTGGACTGGACTGGACTAGACTGGATTGGATTTGATTGGACTGGATTGGGATTGCTGAGATATGAGCCTACTTCATGTGATTGTTGATTGGATTGGATTGGATTGAATTGGATTGGACTGGACTGAATTGGAATGGACTGGACTGGACTGTATTGGGATTGCAGAGACATGAGCCTACTTCATGTGATTGTTGATTGGATTGGATTGAATTGAACTGGATTAGATTGGATTGGATTGGACTGGACTGGACTGGATTTGATTGGATTGAACTGGAATGGATTGGATTGGACTGGACTGTATTGGGATTGCAGAGACATGAGCCTACTTCATGTGATTGTTGATTGGATTGGATTGAATTGAACTGGATTGGATTGGATTGGATTGGACTGGACTGGACTGGATTTGATTGGATTGAACTGGAATGGATTGGATTGGACTGGACTGTATTGGGATTGCAGAGACATGAGCCTACTTCATGTGATTGTTGATTGGATTGGATTTAATTGGACTGGATTGGATTTGATTGGACTGGATTGGGATTACTGAGATATGAGACTACTTCAGGTGATTGTTGATTGGACTGGATTGAATTGGACTGGATGGATTGTATAATTATATCAACAGTAGCACCCCCAGGATCTTTCAATGGGTCCTCTTCCATTTCATCCACCAAATCTTACATTTCATTGACCGAATCCCCTTCTTCTCCCAACTCGTCTTCAATCTCCTCCATCAACATGGCCAAAGGACGGCTCTTCCTGGCCCATGCATCAGTTTGCTGCTCCTCTGAGCAGTCTCTTATACAAAGAGTAGCTGGGGGAAAGCATTGGCAATCCAATGGCTCACTGCAAGAGCATGATAGTAGTCTGTACCTAACACCAAACTGGCGAAGCCTATGAAGAAGCCGATACTTCTTTAGAACCTTGCCTTTGATGCACTGCAAAAAATGAAATCTAACCAAGTGCTATTAATCATATAATAAGATCAAAAAATCTATTTGCTATTGTTTCTAGTATGAAAAGACTTACCTAGCGCTCTCTTGAAAGATCATTTTGACTTAATTTAAGAAGACTTTGACTTATTTTAAGGAGTCGTATCAAGACAAATTTACTTAAAGCACTGGCAGACAAATTGGCTTGCTTTTAGGACAATCGCACTGGAATAAAAAATATTTTATAAAGCTTATTTTCAGTATGAGATGTCTTAAAATAAGTCAAACATTTCTTAAATTAAGTCAAATGATTTCATGAGAAGGCACTAGGTAAGTCTCTTTATACTGAAAACAATACACTGTAAAAACTGCTTATCTAACAAAATCTAACCAAGTGTTATTAATCTTATATCAAGATAAAAAGCAAATTTGTCTGCCAGTGCGTTGAGCAGATTTGTCTTGATAAGACTCCTTAAAATAAGTTAAAGTCTTCTTAAATTAAGTCAAAATGATCTTTTGAGAGGGTGCTAGGTAAGTCTTTTCATACTAAAAACAATACCAAATAGATTTTTTAATCTTAATATAAGATCAATAACACTTGGTTAGAATTCATTTTTTGCAGTGTACAAACTAGTTTTTTTATCTTGATATAAGATTAATAATAATCTTGGTTAGATTTTATTAGATACGCAGTTTTTGCAGTGTAATGCCAGTTGTCTGTGACCTGATTTTTCAACGGCTCGTTTCTGTGCCACATGAGTTGTATAATTCCTTCTTAGCTCTTGTGGAAAAGAAGATATCTCTTAATGTTGAGTTCCGATGTTGGCTTCCCGTTATCATCCTCTCTGTTTCTGTTCATGGAGAATCTACAATAATTTTATCTTTTAGTTTGACATTTGACTTTTCTATTTGAGCCTTCTTTTTCCGCCATTCCTGCTTTCTTAGTTTGTGTTGCTCTTTTGTTAATTTCTTAACCTTTTCTTTCAATGCTTTTATCTCCCTTGCATGTCTTTCCCTGTTTTTTCTCCTCTCACTCTCTGCTGTAAGAAAGAAAAAAATATATACCCATGCCAACATAATAGCTAGCAAACTCATTGTGGGATTGTTGAATAACATTAGCACTTTGGTAACATTAGCTTGGATTCATCTGCAGAATTGCTAGCTGATCAATGACATATAGTACCAAAATAGCATTATTATTATTATTATATTATTATTTACTGCCTTGCATAAAAGTTATTGCAGAATTACATACCAAATGATTAAATAAAATTTCAACTTCACAACATTAGCTAAACTAACGAACCTCATCACCCGAAGAAATATCCAACGAGGTCGTGGTGGAAGACATCTTAGACATCTAGTTATCATACTATAAATGAGGCGTCGCTAAGGAGGTTGGTTGCAATATAACACCTAACCACTAGGTGCGAGAAACTCTCACAGAGAGAACCTTTAAGCATGAATGTTTGTTGGGTGTAACACCCATAACCAATTAGAAGAAAAACAGTAAGAGTGCCATCTCCCATTCCCTAAGAGCCAGTAGTGCATGTACCATGGCACAGTGCTACCATACGGACGAGTAAACACATTTCTGCAGAAGGGATCTGCTGAAGTCTTACACTTAGTTATATACAATCACAATACTGACTGACAAGGGAGTGACAACACTTCAATCAAAAATCAACACTTACCCCTATTAGGTACTCACATAAATGTGAAAGGTATGACACTACACTAGTGTCTCTAGGTATGGTGAAGGGGATGTGATGATGTGGGTCTATTTTAATTCCATTCAATTCCTCATTTTTTTAATTAAGGCATTAAGATCCATGTCCAAAAGATGATTTTTTTTATTCCTCTTTTTATTCAACTTTAGCATGGGGCTGAATACTTTTTATAGGCACTGTAATGTACAATGTGCTCTCCAGACTGCCAGTAAATCTTCTGGGTTGGTCAGTTAGAAAGACACAGCTGTGCACGGTTTCACCCAAGTCATCATTGCCCTTGGACATTTTTCAGCCAGTTAGATGCAACCAATTGGACTAATTTAACATGAAATTTTCTTTTTAAATTTATTTTCTTTTTTACCTTTTATTAATTCTTTATTTGTTTGTTGTATGTCTTGGTGTCACGGGTATGCTGGCAACTACTACTGTACGCCACTCCGTCCGCCATCTTGTGTGTCATTTGTTATTTTGTAAATTTGTTTGTCATGTTTTGGTGTCAAGGGTATGCTAGCGACTATGCCGCTCTGTCCGGCATCTTTTGTCCTGTGTGTCAATGTCTATACATATATGGAGCGCTTTGGGTTGCACAAAAATGTGCTATATAAATGAAAGTGACTTGACTTGAGAAATTACTTGTGGCTTCAGACTGCGCTGCCTTCCAGAGCTATCTAAACAGCCAACAATGCTACTGGTGTTTTGTGTTGCTATCAGAGGTCTGTCCATGGATCTGCTGATCTGCAGCCTGACTTTTCAGCGACTCTGACCTGTGCTTCCGCTGCACTCATTGACTGTTCAAGAGCAACATATGTCAGAGAAATGTTATGTTTATGTTTTATGTTTTTTGTTTTTCACATGGCAAGTTATCAATGCCCATGTGTTTATTTCTTAATGTGTTTGTAAGACATGATGGTGCAGTTAATGCAGCAATGCAGCTTACAATGTGGAAGCCCCAGGTTCAATTACCAAGTGTTGCAGGAGGTACCCATGTTCAGTGTCACAGAGGCCTGCTGTTGCCACTGTGCCTAGTCATAACTTACTTAACTGAACAAATACCATGGTCATCTGTTGTACAGTGTTCCGCCTCTGCATGTACCCCATTCATAGCCAATTGTGGCGATATATTTTTAGAATGATGCAGTTTTGCCCTTTCAGTGTTGTGAGCATCTGTGTGTGCATTTCATTTTTCCCAGTGCAGCTAAAATGTTCCTGACTCGTTCTCTGGAGATGCGGCAGCGTGTACTAGGGACAGAGCACCCAGACTGTGCCCAGTCACTCAATAACCTAGCAGCACTGCACTGCGAATGCCATGAATATGAAAATGCAGAAGACCTTTATGAGCAGGCCCTGGATATTCGCAAGCGGGCCCTTGCTCCAGACCATCCCTCCCTGGCCTACACTATCAAGCATCTTGCCATACTATACAAGCGCAGGGTAAGTGGGAAATTGGATTGAATATGCAGCATAATTACTGATTGCATGAACTAATTCAGCAGTAGAGTAATATATATCTGGTCATACTGTTTAATTCAAAAATTATATGTTTAGTTCTCCTCACAAGCCTCGTTGGTTACAAAACACCCATTATGTGGTGCCATGTGGAGGTCAATGGTTTTAAATCCAAAAACATGATTTTAAACACAGGAGTTCCCCAGCTCTGTGTTTTATCCCCTATTTTATTCTCAGTCTACACAAACATAACTGTCACTGCAAGCGCCTCATGCTTATTCATCCTTAAGCACACTATGTGGATATTTGTTTTAGTATATTTAGTATTTTTAGTATATTGGTATTTTTTATCTTCTACTGTCTTTATTGTTCAACTGTTTTTTTTTTATATGATATACTTTTTCTGCTGTAAGTGCATGTTGTGTGTGATGTCTGTATGCTACTGAGACCTTGAATTTCCCCTTGGGGATCAATAAAGTATCTCTCTCTCTCTCTCTTTCTCTCTCTCTCTTTCTTTCTATCTATCTATCTATCTATCATCACCTGCAACAACAAGGACTTTTCACTGTTTAAGTATGCCGATGACATGGCCCTGGTAGCTCACATCAGGGATGTGAATTCCCTCTCGTCATACAATTAATAGGTTGGCAAGCTCATGAACTTAACTTCCAAGAAGCTGTGCTGTGGGGGGAAGCGAACATCCAATTCCCCCCACCCCTCTTTGAACCCCTGATGCTGCATGGACAGGCAGTTGAGCAGGTAGAGGCCTGACTCAGTGTACAAGAAGGCACAGCAACACCTGTTCCTGCTGAGGGATTTTAATGTCAGGAATGACATTTTAACAGTTGTTTACAAAAGCGTTTGCACAAACGTAAAAATGAGCACCACCTTAATAGCATCCATGATCAGTAGCCAAACAAACTGTAAACATAGGGCGCTCACATGACGTTAAGAATTTTCTGGCGCGTAATGTGACATTTGAGAACCTAAAACCCCATTTCTTCCAGTTGATACGACAACACATAACCGGTGTTATCAGAAATCTCCACTTTGGTCAGAGTTTTTAGAAATAATCGTTTTCTGTGATAAAAACGGGATTTTCGTGTAAATGAGAGGTCAAACCGGAGGGAAATATCTGCGTCTTCCCTTCGTGTAAACGGGGGCAGATAGTGCAGATTAATCGATTCCGTATGACCTTTGACCCCGAGCCGTTCTAGTCAGTAAAAATTAGACTGTAAAATGAAGGAGAGAGAAGAAAACGTGCTGCCTAGATCATTGATTGGAACATTTACTTTTAAAAAAACGGCCTAATGGTGCTGATAAAAATAAAGTGTTGAAAATAAAGTCCTTTGCAATGTCTGCAAGTGTTGACATTGAGGGGAGTGTCCCCTAGGTTATATCTGTGGCCTGAAATGCCTTGTATGTGAACAAAAAAACTTGAAAACCCGAAGCACTTTTGAATTTATTTCCTCAGCATATTAGGTCATATCATAGATTATTATGGCCATTATTTGAACAGTGAAAATAATAATAAAAGAGTTTTTGAACTTTAATGTCACTAATGCTGATTATTCAATTATTCATTTGAATTTAAATATTTAAAATACTTTCACAGCAAAAATTATATATGCAATTAATTTAGATTAATTAATCACAGAGTATGTAATTAATTAGATTAATTTTTTTAATCGATTGACAGCCCTAGTAAAAAGTATGTTATCCTGTATTTATGACTTATATTCAATGTTTGCATGGTAGGGTAAGCTGGAGAAAGCGGTTCCTCTATATGAACTGGCACTGGAGATTCGTGAAAAGAGTTTTGGACTGAAGCACCCCAGTGTGGCCACTGCATTGGTCAACCTAGCAGTCCTTTACTGCCAACTGGTAAGAAGCAACAGTTACTGTTCATTTTAAACAAAAGTTGTTATTCTTCTTTGATTGTAATTAAAATGGTTGCTATGTTAGTTGCTGGGTTGTGGTGGTTGCTATGTTAGTTGCTAGGTTGTCATCATAGAAGTGGTAGATAGGTTGTTGCTAGGGTACTTGAGGTGGTTGCTAGGCTGTTGCTAGGTTTGTTGTGGTGGTTGCCAGGTTAAACACATTGGTTGCTAGGTAACTGTGGAACTGTGGAAGTGGTTGCTAGGCTGTTACTAGGGTATTTAACTTGGTTACTATGTTGTTGCTAGGGTACTTGATGTGGTTGCTAGGCTGTTACTATGATAGCTATGGTGGTTGCTATGCTGGTTGCTAGGCTGTTGCTAGGGGAATCATGTTGGTTGCTAGGTTGTCATCGTAAAAGTGGTTGCTAGGCTTTTGCTTGGGTATTTAACATGGTTGCTATGCTGTTGCTAGTGTACTTGAGGTGGTTGCTAGGCTGTTGCTAACTTAGTTGTGGCCGATGCTAAGCTGGTTGCTAGGTTAATCTCATTGGTTGGTATATTGGTTGCTAGGTTGTAACTGTGGAAGTGGTTGCTAAGCTGTTGCTAGGGTATTTGACATGGTTGCTATGTTGTTGCTAGGGTACTTGAGGTGGTTGCTAGGCTGTTGCTAGGGTATAGGACTTGGTTGCTAGGCTGTTGATAGGGCACTTGATGTGGTTCCTAGGCTGTTACTATGATAGCTATGGTGGTTGCTATACTGGTTGCTAGGCTGTTGCTAGGGTAATCATGTTGGTTGCTAGGTTGTCATCGTAAAAGTGGTTGCTAGGCTGTTGCTTGGGTACTTGATGTGGTTGCTAGGCTGTTACTATGATGGCTATGGTGGTTGCTATGCTGGTTGCTAGGGTAATCATGTTGGTTGCTAGGTTTTCATCGTAAAAGTGGTTGCTATGCTGTTGCTAGGGTACTTGAGGTGGTTGCTAGGCTGTTGCTAGGTTAGTTGTGGTGGTTGCTATGCTGGTTGCTAGGTTAACCTCATTGGTTGCTATAATGGTTGTTAGGTTGTAACTGTGGAAGTGTTTGCTAAGGCTGTTGCCAGGGTATATGACATGGTTGCTAGGCTGTTGCTAGGGTACTTGAGGTGGTTGCTAGGCTGTTGCTAGGGTAATCATGTTGGTTGCTAGGTTGTCATCGTAAAAGTGGTTGCTAGGCTGTTGCTTGGGTACTTGATGTGGTTGCTAGGCTGTTACTATGATGGCTATGGTGGTTGCTATGCTGGTTGCTAGGGTAATCATGTTGGTTGCTAGGTTTTCATCGTAAAAGTGGTTGCTATGCTGTTGCTAGGGTACTTGAGGTGGTTGCTAGGCTGTTGCTAGGTTAGTTGTGGTGGTTGCTATGCTGGTTGCTAGGTTAACCTCATTGGTTGCTATAATGGTTGTTAGGTTGTAACTGTGGAAGTGGTTGCTAGGCTGTTGCCAGGGTATATGACATGGTTGCTAGGCTGTTGCTAGGGTACTTGAGGTGGTTGCTAGGCTGTTGCTAGGGTATTTGACATGGTTGCTAGGTTGTTGCTAGGGTACTTAAGGTGGTTGCTAGGCTGCTGCTAGGCTGCTGCTAGTTGTGGCCGATGCTATGCTGGTTGCTAGGTTAATCTCATTGGTTGGTATATTGGTTGCTAGGTGGCTATTGGTAACTGTGGAAGTGGTTGCTAAGCTGTTGCTAGGGTATTTGACATGGTTGCTAGGCTGTTGCTAGGGTACTTGAGGTGGTTGCTATGTTGGTTGCTAGGTAGTTGGTGGTTTGATAGTTGGAATGGCTGAAGTGGATAGTTTAAATGGTTAAATTATTTAATAAGGAATTATTGTAGTGAGGACTTTTATTTTGAAAGTTCTGGGCAGAGGAAACAGTTGAGCAGGATATGTAGTCTTAAGAGAGCCAGATTGTATGCTTAAATCAGAGACGGTTGATAAAGCGAGACGATTCATAAGAGGGTAAATTCTGGCATGCTGTGACGTGGGGTTCGCAAAATTTAGCAGTCTAGCGGGAGGTCCAGTGTCTATGTATTCCTATGGGAGAAATGAAAATGTTCTCGGATTATGACCATTCCCTTAGCCCTACGTTGCGCAATGTAAGTTATGAACCCATTTTCTACAACCCACATGTCTGCGTAACATTGACATTGAAATTGTATTTTCGAACGAAACAAAGACAAAAATAGCTTTGTTTGTGATCTGTCACTGTCTCAGCAAAGCTCTCGTGCACAGCCACCTGTTCTCAAAGGCCCTAGACTCAGAGCAGTTGATAAACTAACCTAACATATTTTTTGCTAGAACGTATGTTATTTCAGGTTAGTTTGCAACAATATATAAGTTTAACCAAAGTCCTTAGCTGCTAGCTAGGTAGCGAACATAACTAGCCGTTCCCATTCACTTTCCGTTTACTGTGCTAACGTTAGCTAGCTAACTAGCTAGCTCGGTTAACGGGCAAAATTAAATTATCCATTCCATGTCCGAGTGTTGCATTGGCATATATGTTCTTATTGCTTATTCAGAGAAAAGTTTACGTTTTGACACGCCTATTTAGGAGTCCGGAACTAGTGCCATTTCGTTCCATTGGTGAATCCTCTTAAGATTCATCTTAATTAACTATAGAATCTTTGCTTAAAGCCTGAGACTGGCAGTTGCTGCAGGTGGCCTGGCCACCTGGCACAGGATTCTAATTGCTTAATGGACGTATTGTGATGTCATAATTGCCAATGTTAAGTCTATGGGAAAATGTTTAATAGTTTTTAATTCCTAGTTTAAAAAGTATAAAAGTTACAAAGATGAAAAGTACATAGCAGTTGTGTCCTTTAAAGTTAAACGGTTCAAGACAGATGACCTTGTGGTTAACTTTAGGCTACTCCAAACTGCTTTACACTCTTCTTAGAGAACATTTACAATGTCAATGTCAAAACAGCTTGTTACATCGAGATACATAGTATCTCCATTGCAGCAGATCTAACTACGTTATGCTACTCCATTTAATTGGGAACGCATTTGAGCGTGCACGAGAAAGAGAGAGCATTGTCATTGTTGTTAGGAAATTGCGATGGCAACAGTAGTTCCCACTACTGACAATTTATAAACTGTGGGAGAGTACAGCCATATGCACAGCACTAGCCATAGACTATATTTGAATGGAGCTGGCAAAAGAATGTTAAAGTGACAGCGCACCATTTATAAATGAATTAAACAGCATCAAATTAACAGTATTTCTTAAGAAATTAACAAAATTACTTTGTCATTTAAATGATAAATATATATTATTATAAAAATAAATATATATTATTTTTTGTGTGTGGCCCGCCGGCCAATTTTGAAAACCCAATGTTGCCCTTGAGTCAACAAGTTTGGACACCCCTGGGTTAAACAATCTGCCTATCAACGAGGCAGATTGACGGCAGGTGAAAGCATTGTTTTTTCATGAACTGGTCAATTTCGAGATTTTGTGCTAGATTGCTACCTTATGTATTCTGTCACACTACTACAACAAAAAAGTCTGATTTACACATTTAAGTGTTTATTTCATTACATTGTGTTTACTCACACCTGTATATTTCTCCTAAATTCACCAAAAGTTAGCATTCTAACCTTGCATGTACTACCGCGACCGTGCTCCAAAACACATCATGTGTAGTACCGTTGGAAAGCTCTGTTTTTCCTGTATCACGCTATGTGATACATATATGGACACTTCCTTTGTATCAGCAACTGATCGCGAAAGTTCAAAGGCGAGTCTAGGCTGAGAATAGAATCTCATTGGCTGTGTTTGAAGGCTGTTTTCTCTCCCACTCTGAGCATGCAAATTAGCATATATTTAATTAGATAATGCCTAATTTGCATATGTAAACATTAAATTACATATTAATTCACAATTAATTTATTTAATAAAGAAAACTTAAGAACAATGGTGTGCTTTGCTTTAGCAAGCACCCTAATAAAGAAAACTTTAGAAGAACAATACTCTGCTTTGCTTTAGGAATTATAGTGCTTTTGTGTGTTGATCCGATTTTGGTTGTTTGATCCATTATGTTTCTTTGTTGATCCCAATGCAGAAAAAGCATAATGAAGCACTGCCCCTATATGAGCAAGCCCTAAGAGTGTATGAGGACAGTCTGGGGACTTCTCACCCTCGTGTTGGAGAAACGTTGAAAAACCTTGCGGTGCTCAGGTACTGTATGTGTTTTATCATATAAATATGAGCAGCATAGGAGACCCTATGGGACAATGAAGTATTGTATCGTATCATATAATCAAGAGTAAACAAACTGATTAAAATGAAGAATGCAAAAAACTAACCAATTTCTTACTATATGATCATCCTTCCCTCAGTTATGAGAAAGGCGACTTTGAGAAGGCTGCTGAGCTCTACAAGCGTGCAATGGAAATAAAGGATGCAGAACCGTCACTGGTCTGTGGCAAAGCTGCATCTGTCCATTCATTCAACGGTGACACTTTCAGCCTCAGAAGCCCTAGCTTCCATCCTCACACACCCAAGTGACATTCACCTTTGGCCTACAGCTTCTGACAACGACTAGAAAAAATGTAGTAGTGATCAGTAGCTTATACTTATTAAGGGAAAATTAGTTTCTTGTGACTCAAGTTGAATATTGTCACTAGCTATCATTTTTATACAAAACTATATTTATCTTTTGTCCAGTAATGATGTAAAATATGAGACATTGGGCTCTAATTTATAAGTGCAAAGTCTATTCAACCAGGAAATTTCTTGTGCATTAACTGTAGCTATAAAGTGGCATGTGGGAGCATTGAGCTGATTCATCAGTGTTGATGGTTATGGTGGTAATGGTAAACTGCTGGGGCACAACTGACTACACCATTTCCGGATCCCACCCCATCTCTCCCTCCCACTCGCTTCTTGTCTGCCTCTTATATGTCCTATCATAATAAAGGCAAAGAAGCCCCAAAAAATATACTTAAAAAAATAGCAAATTGACATTACCTATTTATTAGGACCGCCACTAACATAGCAAGCGTAGTGGTCATATAGGAGTTGTCAAGGTTAAATTAGCTCTAGTTAGACTTTGCAGTTTGCCAATGAAAATGAAAACTGTTTTTACAATTTCCATCATATTTTCAAACAAAAAATGTTTGCCTTGGTGCTGTCATTTCTGATCAATCAAATACATACACATATTATTTATTACATGAACAATTTGCAGCTAATGATCCTAACACTTTGCACCTATGTCATGTGGCTCCATTAAAAAGGCATCTCTGGTCTCACCTTGTTTCAATACACTTTCACTTGCATGCTTGTCTGAAGGGTCATGGGCTGTTTTATGGTTTAGTTGAATTGGTTAGAACTAAGGGCACAGCATGTAATATTACATGCTCTTGTACAAATGTATGCATGTGTATTTACAGTAGAACATGTGTCAGTGTTTCATTTGTAGTATAATTATGTAATAAATAAAGACTTTATTGACTGTAAGACATGGCACAATTTCAGTGATTATTTGATGGGTTCACCATTGTCAATATTTCCATTGAGGATTGGGGCTAACCCAAGGCTTTTCCCCAGGATTACACACCAGATAATAGTGGTCTCCTGTTGGGAATATACACGAACAGAGAACACCTATGCACTTTTAAAAAATTATTTCTCTTACAGAGTTACGGTTTGTATGTATGTTTTTCGTAAATATGAAAACTATCATTTTTAACTAATGCAGTGTTCATATACTTTAAGTCGCTTTGTGCAAGGTGAACTTTGTTGCATGCTTGCAATTTGTCACACGGCGGCTATTGTGTAAACCAAAGCGAGGCTACAGGGTAAACCGACTATATCATTAATGTATTTTCGCCACCTACAACAATCATATGGTTTGTGTACCTTGTAGCCTTGTTTGGTTTACAATGCCCGCCGTCTGAATAAGGTGGATGGAGTCCTGAGTGAGTCCATGTCCCAAGTTTGTTTTTAATATGTGGAACCGTTACATGATATGACCCTACTTCCTGTTTGGTGGCTTCATCACCGATTTTGTTTGGCTGTGACGGGCGAATGCTTTCGAAAATCAAAAAATTCTTTTGGTAACTTTTGTGAGGCTTGATCTGAAGATCATTACATAATTAGGTTGTTAACATCACACAGTCAGCTGACAATAAAAGGCTGCCCGACTAAACCTGCATGGGAGAGAGCGTCAGCCAGGTGCACACAAACGCCTATGATATGTGCCGGGAGCGTGAGGTGTCTACAGGTTTAAACAAGTTAAATTTAAGACTTTCATACCATTTCTTGGGGGCCAGCCGTGGCCTACTGGTTAGGGCTTTTGGCTTGCAACCGAAGGGTTGCCGGTTTAATCTCTGACCAGTAGGAAAAATGTGGGTGGGGGAGTGGTTGAGCACTGCTCTCCTCTGCCCACATCCACGCCTGAAGTGCTCTTGAGCAAGGCACCTAACCCCTCACTGCTCCTCGAGTGCCGCTGTAGCAGGCAGCTCACTGCTCCAGGTTAGTGTGTGCTTCACCTCACTGTCAGGGATGGATCATGGCTTGTGCTAAATGTTCACGTGAACAGGGGTCCTGAGCCAATGGGGGCCCCAAAAAAAAAAATGCCATGAATTTAGGCTAGATTATGCTCTGTCTGTTAATTTGCAGCACAACTGAATGGTGTTATGGAACCGCGGACCGAAAGAAAAATAAACTAAATGTTTTCCTGGTCAATAAATACTTCTTAATTCATAAAATATAGAGGCATAACATTAGGTGGAAGTGGTAGGCTATGAGTGCTCATTCAATGTGTATGCGTGTTTTCGAAAGTGAAACTGACAAACTGAACCACTCGTGGATAGGTGAATGAAGTTGATTCCTGCAATGTTCATGAAAACAGCATAGCGATTGGGTAGCCTAATAAATCGCGACTTGTAGGCCCACATTTATTTCACTCGTCTCGCTGGAGTGAGCGCATATTGTGGGCTGTTTAAGAATTAATTAAGAAATTAATTAGGAAGATGATCTGCATCTCCATTTACCAAACGCTATAGTTTTGCTAACATCTCCACTGTTAACGTGAAATATGTCTCCATGCAAGGTAGTGTCAAGCAGCAGTGAACTGAAAACCTTATCATGCAGGTAGCCAATGTTCACGTCACCTGAGTCAGACAGAAAACGGGTCCTGCTTGCTCTGTTAAAGTTTGTATGCCCCTTCCAAACTGCGAGCCAGAATTTCAAAATTCTCCTCATTTTCATGAGTGCTGAGGAGTGAATGAGTGCAAAGTCAGTATAGTGTGAGTTCAGAGTTGGGAAATGTTTGAGAGTGCTGAGGAGTGAATGTGTGCAAAGTCAGTATAGTGTGAGTTCAGAGTTCGGATGGCCTGGGGATAAAAACTTCTTCTGAGTCTCTCAGTTCTGGCTTTGTGACTACATAGGTGTCTTCTTGATTTCAGCGGTAGGAATAATCCATTGTTAGGATGAGAAGAGTCCTTCAGAATATTTTGGGCTCTTAGGAGTACTCTTCTGGAATAGATATCTTGTAGAGCAGGGAGTTGAGTTCTTATAGTACGTTCAGCTGAGCGCACTACTTTCTGCAGAGTACTACAATCTCTAACTGTGGAGTTCCCATACCAGGTGATGATGGTACCAGTTAGAACACTCTCAACCGCTGAAGTGTAGAAGGCCTTCATGATGGATGTAGAAACTTTGAATTTCCTTAGCTGACGAAGGAAGTAGAGTCATTGTCTGGACTTCTTCAGAACATATTGAGTGTTAACAGTCCATGTTAAGTCTTCAGTAATGTGGACACCAAGGTATTTAAAATTTGTGACTCTCTCTACAGGTTGCCCGCTGATCATTAGTGGGGTGTAACTGTAGTTCTGCTGGCTGCCTTCTGTAATCCACTACCATTTCCTTGGTTTTAGTGATATTCAGTGTCAAGCTGTTAGATTGACACCACTGTGCCACCTCATCAACCTGATCCAAGTAGAGCTGTTCATTGTTGTTACTAATCAGGCCCAAGATCACTGTGTCATCTGCAAACTTGATGATGGAGGTATGACTACTGTTGGCTTTGCAGTCATGTGTGTAGATGTTGTACAGCAGTGGACTCAAAAAAACAGGCACATGATGATGAAGTACACATTCTGTCAATGGCTCTCTGTACCCCCAGTTCCCAAGCAGCTGCACTTTTGGAGCAGCTCGCTGCGTAAAGTGACAGAAGACCCTGATAAATTTGCGAGACCAGAACCTCGGAGTAGGTTTGAGTTTAAAGAAGTCTTCCCATGCCTGCTTTGGGGGTGGAAAGGGGAATTCAGGAAACATGTTTGAGACAAAATGCCTAATTTGAAAGTATCTGAGACGGTAAAGTATCTGTGTGTCGTGGACAAGTCATGCAGGGCAGAAAGGTTAGAGAAGCTACCAAAAACTCTGTCTTTATATAAGTCACTGAATGTGTGTATGCCATTCCTCTCCCACAGTCAGAATGCATGGTCCAGAAAAGAGGGTGGAAAAAGATGGTTACTGGATATAGGCATAAGAGAAGAGGGAGAGCATGACTTAAAATGACGTCTGAATTGATCCCAAATTTTCAAAGAGGCACAGACAACTGGGTTGTTTGTGTAACGAGTGGGAGATGTCGGAATGGGAGAGAAGAGCAGGAAGAGAGGACGACACACATGACCTCGACTCAAGTTGGCACCACAGGGTTTGCGGGCTATGTACCCAAGACAAAAACTTTTGGATGTTTGCTGCCCAGTAATAATACATACAATTTGGCAGTGAGAGCCCTCCACTGAGTGAGCCCTGCTGCAGTAGGGATTTCCTAATTCTAGGTGTCTATCCTCCCAACGATAGCTTGATCAATAGATTTAAAATATGATTTAGGCAAAAATAGTGAAAAGTTAAAATTCAACTTTATTATCATGTACTCAAATAAGTATTTATCAGCATTGAAATTCCTTGTGCTCAAGTGTCCATTCAACTTCAAGAATAAATTAAAAAAATATCATAACAAATAGGATGGAGAGAGGAGGAGGGAGAGTGTAAAACAAAATAAAAAAAACGAAGTGCCATTATGTGGGGATTTCCAAGGACGGTTCAGCAACCTGATGACTTGCGGGTAGAAACTCCCTGTATCTGCTGGTACGGGTCCTTATGCTCTTGTATCGTCTGCCAGAAGGCAAGAGGGTGAAAAGACGGTGGCTGGGATGACTGGTGTCAGAAACTATACGCTTGGCCTTTCTTCTGCAGCGCTGACTGTAGAGGTCCTGGATGGATGGTAACTCAGTCCTTGTAATGCACTGTGCTGATCTGACAACTCTTTGTAGCGATTTTCGATCCTGGGCAGTGCTGTTACCATACCATGTCAGATTATGCCACCAGTCAGAATGCTCTCTATTCTACAGCGGTAAAAGTTGGTCGATATTTTGTAGTCCATGCCAAATTTCCGCAGAAAGAAGAGCCGCTGTCTTTGTTACCACACCAATATGGTGTGTCCAGCTCAGATCCTCACTGATGTTTAAACCCAGGAATCTGAAGCTTTTGACTCTCTCCACAGCTGCATTCCCGATGTGAATGGGTGCGTATTCTTCTCCCAGCAGCCATCTGTAATCCACTATCAGCTCCTTGGTTTTTGTTACATTGAGCAGCAGACTGTTATCCTGACACCAAGATATCATTGTTGCCACCTCTGCTCTGTAGGCAGACTCATCACCATTCTTCATGCAGCCAATTATGGTGGTGTTATCAGCAAATGTAATGATGGTGTTGGAGCGGTCAGTGGCTGCACAATCATATGTGAACAGTGAGTACAACAGGGGGCTTAACACACAACCCTGTGGAGCACCAGTGCTGATACTGTTGGCTGATTGACGTCGATAGACTAACCCATATTTTATGTATGGAATAAAACAATTCAACTATGTCTACCAAAATTTGTTTGCAGCTCATGTTTGATCGTACACTTTCACAAACTTTTATTTTAACCACTACTCGGGCACATCCACGGATACTTCTAGTCATTGACCCAATCAGAACAGAGTACCTAACGTCATTGATTCATGTCAGCCAACCATGTACAACTTAAACAGGACCGCAAACTGTAAAACTGTATCGAAATGCCGGAACTACATACAGCGGCGGTATGAGCAGCTGACAAACTTTCCTCAGATCCTGACTTCATGGTGACATTATTGCAAGTTTTTAAAAATACAATTATGTATTACAAATTCGTTGTCTGCCTCTTACCTGGTTCCTTTGTGCACATGTTGTAGTAGAATGTTTCTAAAAATAGTAACGGTCAAATTCTCTGAATACTGAACGAAGATGTCTTAAAACATTGAGTGCTAATGCATGTAGGGTTTAGTGGCTTTTGGTAGTGGTAAAGTACACGGCTAAGTTAACCTGGATGTGTTAACACTGAGACAGTAGCCTAGTAAACTTAATAAATCAGAAACACTGGTAAACTTAAATGTTGAATTTATGTCTTTATTAAATGTATCTTTATTTGTGTTACAAAGGATGAAATCATTGACAATGAGGAACACAAAACAACAGTGTACAAGACAAAATAAACAACAAAATACTAATAGTCTGGCAGCCTGGAGAATTTTAATCAAAGGAAAAGATCATTTGAACACATCAAATTCAAACTGATGACACAAATGAGAGGAGACTTACAGTCAACCCCTAAACTCACATGGCCACCAACAGCAGAACAGTTAACACTTTCCTCTGCCTCAAGCCTAATACCAAATAAGCTCTTCAACTTTATTGCCTGGCTACAGGCATGATAACAGATCATTGCATTGGCAATGACCAAGTGAATGTCCGTGAAGAGGAGGCTGAGATAATTGTCTCAACTTGTCAGGACATTTTGAGTCTGTCCACAAAGGGGAGATGGCTTATGCCTAAACATTGTGTACTAGCTATGGCAGTGAGTCACCTGAATGGATCAGCACAGCTGATAGGCATACTTAATGGTCTGGGCCACTGTTCCTCCCCTTTTATTATTCTTTGGCTAAAGCGCTATGTACAGCACTTTGGTCAGTGCGAGCTGTGTTTAAATGTGCTCTAAAATTTAACTTTACTTACTTACTTAAAGGAAAATTCCGGTATTTAGCACTTTGAGTCCTTTTTCTGGTTTGTTTTGGATAACCTAGAGTGGTGGACACCGAAATTTTGACGATTGGTCCTTTCTCGACTTTTCTGACTTGTTTTGAATCGCCTTTAACTAGTCAGAGTGGCTGCCTACAGGCATGCTCAAACATGTCCTACAACAACCCTTAACGTTCGTTTTCAAAACTATGCAACTCACCGAGTGGTTAGTGGTGTTCGTTGATTATTAAAATCAAATATATCGGCGCAATGTATGATTTCCAGCCGTCTTATTTGCTATTGTGGAACTATTTTTTCAGACACCTCACAACCGCGTATAAACTTCCGCTCAATATTTGAGCCTGAAGCATAGACGTGGTAACCTGACTCTCGCCAGATGAATTTCGTTCCGCCTAGCTCCACTCATCCATCTGGGATCGATCCATTGGAGTGGTGCTTCAGAAGGCTGGGCCTTGTTAAAAAATCCTTGTATAAGATTGGATAAGCCACTTGTCCGTCATCTATTGACGTGCTACTTTAACCACTCACATCGAAGCCAACCCGTGACGCTGAGAACAGTCTCACAGTCGCTTCTACGCCACGCCACATCTATGAAACTCCCCGCCCAAGCGCCCTGATTGGCTCTACCATACAGTCTTGTGCTGAAATCACTCTCAACGGAACCAATCCCAGATGGATGTGAGTGGAGCTAGGCGGAATGAAATTCATCTGGCGAGAGTTAGGTTAAGACGGTGGCGCAGTAATATCAACATGCAATGAGTCTTCCAACAGAAATCAATGGGATTTTACAAAATGCCAAATAAAACACGACAGAAACTGTATTTCGCTATGCTACTTGTTTTGGAACATCAACGAGCACCACTAACCACTCGATGAGTTGAACAGTTTTGAAAACGAACGTTAAGGGTTGTTTTAGGACATGTTTGAGCATGCCTGTAGGCAGCCACTCTGACTAGTCAAAGGCGATTCAAAACGAGTCAGAAAAGTCGAGACAGGACCAATCGTCAAAATTTCGGTGTCCACCACTCATCCAAAACAAACCAGAAAAGGGACTCAAAGTGCTAAATATCGGAATTTTCCTTTAACTGGCACAGCTGCAATTAGAACTGGGTGAAACATACATCCCCAAAATATCCAAATCACTCTAGTTTGGAATAACAATGATTTTGGAGAGGAAACATTGTCTGGAAAAGGTACGACAACACAAATGGCACCATAATTCAAAAAACAATTCAATTTGATAAACCTACCCCTATCAATCAGAGAAAGAAAAAACAATGAGATCTCTTGATCCACACTCTACTAGCATTGAGACTACTAGCATTAGAAAAAAGAGGACAGGCCCTGAACATTTTGAAAAATGTGTGGATTTTAAAATCTAGCAATAGTCTTTGATAAAGTTAACTATGCCAAAGCTCAAGAGATACGGTGGAGTAATGACGCATACAAGAAAAGACTGGGTGAGTTTCATACCTGTATTCTTTAACACAAACATATGTCACAGACCACTTGGGGGTGCAAACAATATCAGATTTTTGGTTGATTTGACCATCAGTTAACTTTGAAACAGGCAATTTACTTTGGATAGACAATAACAATACATCATAGGAGTGATTAACGTCAAAAAATCTAGACTGGAGTAAGTCAATATTTGACACCTCCGATATGTTTAGTGTTCTAAAGATGTCAAATAGCCCGTTATAGTTACCAAATTGATAGCCAAGGAGCCAGAAGTGAACACAAGGACGGCTATAAAAACAGTACTTTCATTATACAACTAAACACGACAAAATACTTTTTATAACCCTTGAGGCAGCTCCTTATTATGTGATCTCAATGACGATGCAGCGTTTGTTTGCACCTCCAACAGCATGCCGTACCTGGTTACCGCCCAAAACACCCTCAAATGCCTGTATGTTTGTGTGAAAGAATGGCTTGTCCTGCATTGGCAAGCGTTTTAGGGATGCTGGCTTACAAGACATTCTCATCGAAGCTGATGTTGGTGCTGGCACTGTTGGGGGAGTTCTAAACAGGTCACCAATGATTAGAGGTTGAAAGTGGATTCCTTGGCATTGACTGGATGACTCTTCCCCTAGCACCACACAGCATCTTGGAACTTGTGTACTATTCCTGAAAAAAAAACAGTGTTTGAGAGGGAGATCAATTTCATGTCAAATGGAAAAATACCCTCTTGCAACACCATATTCTGATTTTAGTCATGCATCTTTATTTATAACATGATTAATCATGATTATCACTTGACTTACTTGACCTAATCCTCTTCTCCCCTTCAGGAGCATAGGGCCTCAGCGAAGTGTCTCCACCGTTTCCGGTCATGTGCGGTCTTCTTCACCCCCTGCCACGAGGTGTTGGTTCTGGCTAGTTCTTTGATGACACCTCTCCTCCACAACAGCCGCGGTCTTCCCCTCCTTCTCTTCCCTTGAGGGTTCCACTCCAGAGCGGCTCTCGTGATGGACGCAGGAGGCTGTCTTAAAGTGTGGCCTATCCATCTCCACTTTCTTCTTCTGATGGTGACTTCCACTGGCCTGCTTTCTCCAGTAGAACTTGATTATTGATCTTCCTGGGCCACCAGATTCCAAGCATGAAGCGTAGTCTTGAGTTGATGAAAGTTTGGAGTTTCTTGATGTTGAGTTGTGTAAAGCCCCATGTTTACATCCGTATAGAAGGTTGGATTTCACATTGGATTCAAGGATCCGCAGCTTGGTTTTGAGGGAGATGCTCCTGGCCCTCCAGACTGGTTTCAGCTGGGCAAATGCAGCCTTTGCTTTTCCTATTCGAGCCTCGACGTCTTTGGTTGTCCCTCCATCATTGCTTATGACACTCCCAAGGTATGTAAATTCCTTCACTGTCTCCAGCTCTGTTCCTCTGCAGCACACAGGTTTGGCCTTCCCAGCTGTTTTGACCCGCATCTATTTTGTTTTAGTTGCGTTTATTGCCAGTCCCACTTCATTGTCCAAGATGTTGATCAGTTTGTTCAGGGTCCTTTTGTCAGATATTGAAGTGATGCACTCCAGTTCAGCTCCCACTACAGAGCCAGCCTTCCTTAACAGCCAGGATGCAGAGCTGGAGAGACTGGGAGACTGGGAGGTGGGGGTAGGGCGGGCACGCAAACAAGAGTAGTACTTGGAGCTGGTGCAGGGCAATCGAACCTGTTGTAAAAGTGGTTCAGCTGGTTCGCCCTGTCCAGGTCTCCCTCCTCAGAGCTGCTACTCTTCTTAAGGCCAGTGATGGATTTCATACAGTCCCACACCTCCTTCATGTTGTTTTCTTGCAACTTCTGTTCCATCTTCCTTTTGTAGTCCTCCTTAGCCTCTTTCAGCTTATTCTTGAGTTTCCCCTGTACTCGCCTCAGCTCTGCCATGTCCCCCTCTTTAAACGCCATCTTTTTCCTATTGAGAAGGGTTTTGACATTACTGGTTATCCAAGGCTTGTTATTTGGATAGCAGTGTACAGTCCTTGTGGGAACAACAATGTCCATACAGAAGTTCAGATAGTCAGTAGTGCAATGTGTGACCTCCTCTAAGTCCTCTCCATTCAGTAGCACACTCCAGTCAGTGGACTCAAAGCAGTCTCTCAAAGCTTCATCCGCTTCTGAACTTTTGGCTTGTACATTGGCTGAAGATGAATGAGGTTATGGTCCAATTTCCCCAGTGTTGTCCTGTTTTTCCTAGTTGGGCAGTCAACAAACTGGTAAAAGTTTGTGAGGGTGGAATCCAGTGAAATGTGGTTGAAATCACCAGAGACCGCAAAGAAGGCATCACTGTGCTGAGTTAGGAGCCTAGCGACTGTAGAGTGAATGACGTCACGCTGTGTCTGGGAGGGCTTGAGGCGGAATGTAAACACAAACAACAATGGCGTGCGAGAACTCCCTCGGCATGTAGTATGGTCGTAGACTGACCGCTAGTAACTCCACATCCTTACAGCATACAGTCTCCTTCACTGTAACATGTCCGGGATTGCACCATCTGTTGTTTATGTATAGCACCAGTCCGCCTCCCTTCTTTTTGCCAGAAAGTTTATTGTCTCTGTCCAAACGAGCTACACTGAAGCCGGGCAGTTCAACGTTAGCCGGGGGGATATGGCTTGTTAGCCACGTCTCCGTAAAGCATAGCAAACTACAATCCCTGTACAACTTCTGATTTCTTACCAGGGCAGCCAGTTCGTCAGTCTTGTTGGCCAGTGAGTTCACGTTTCCCATAACCATCGAAGGAACTGAGGGCTTGTGTTGCCACTTCTTCTCCCGACGCCTAGTCCTCACTTTAACTCCCGCTCTGCACCCCCGAAAGCACCACAGCTCCTCCGGGATGTTTACGTGAACCCTACCAGCATTCCGTCATATTGCAAGCAGCTGATTCCTTGTGTACACAAGTTTGTTGCCGCTGGAGCATTGTAATAGATCCATATCCATAGGATAGAATGAAAACACTCCTCAAAGTGCGTAATCCAAAAAAGTTGCTTAGTAAAAAGTAAACAAAAGACGGTAAAAAAACACAAAGACACGGAGCTACCTCGACATGCTGGAAAACGTGAATGTTTTTGATTAGTGCTATCTTCCTCCCTCTATGGCTACGTCTGAGCCCGCAACATGCTAACACATTCGCGCCGCGCACCAGACCGTTTGAGTGCATGTGCCGACACGGGAGAGGTATGATAAAGTTAAGGGAAGAACATATATTACTACTGACATTGGGTGGCGTGTTCCTTTAAGGATGCATTAGTTCTAACCCTCTCACCCATGTCTGAAGTTAGGCTGAATAAAAAAACAAGGCAGGCGTAATAAAACAGCTGGAAGGACAGCACCTACAGCCAGGAGTAACCAGAGAGCCTGAGCTAAAATAAAGACATAATGAAAACCATACAAAAAACACATAAAAGGAGTAACGAATACATAGAAAAAACAATAAAACCAAGTCACATTCACACACGCACAAAGGTAAAACTCTCCCCCATTCTCCCCACTATCCAAGTCCCTAAATCCTGTCCCTTCCCTATTGAGAGAAATCGCAGCTAAAAACACAAGTCGTCTTCCAATGCACCTAAACAAAACAATTCACCTCCACTGAACAGAGAGGCTACCCGGCGAAAAATACATGTAGTCTAGTATGAAATTGGAATGATCAAAACACACCTGTGACAAAAAAAGCGAGTTAGAACAGTAAGCATGAACGGAATGCAGAATCTTAAAGTATCTTAAGAACCGTCATTTGTACACTGTACATTAAAGTTTAACACAATGCAAACACAGTCATATGGACTGACACCAACGAGTGTCAAGTAAAAACAAAATTCCACGAATTCCACGGATGCCATTTGAAGCGAGAAAGTTTGAAAAAGTAAAGAAATAAAAAATATGTGTTGTAATTATGTGCCGGAGATATTAAATACGAAAAATTGCACTAATCTGTTGATTATTTTTTCGATTAGCAAGGATGTCTGGGAAATATTGTTGTCAAAGATTCCAAAGCTCACCCACGTACATGGATTGACTGTTTCCCATGTCGTTGTTTAAAAGCAAAGCATAATAACTATGAAAACCTTTAGTAATTTTTATCTGTATCAGCTTCCGTAGATAGAACATTCGAATACTGACTGAGCCCACGAGTTTACTTGTTCGCACAAAGTTAACGTTAGTAAAGAAATGAATAAATACTTTTGAAACTATGGCTGACAAACGCTAAAATGACAGTGACAGCTCAGCTAGGGTGAAAAAGAAAATTAGGACCTACCACGAGAGCTACATTATGATGGGGTTTACACAGGGAACGGACAGCCGACCAGAGTGCGTTATATGCGGCGAAAGGCTAGCTAATGATAGCATGAAACTCACCAAAATGAAGCGCCACCAGGTGACAAAGCATCCTGAAACGATTGGGAATGATTGGGGTTTTTTTCTACTGAAAGAACAGCTTCTTAAGGCAAACAAGCCAATGGATAACAGAGCCACATTTAATAGGACTGGCAGTGATATACAAAAGGCTACTGAAGCTTCTTTTTAAGTGTTCGCTTTTAATAGCAAAAGCATAAAAAACGCACAACATTGGCGAGCAGCTCATCAAACCAGCTTGCATTAAAATAGTTGAGAAACTGTGTGGCCCACAGGTGGCGGAGAAACTAAAAACTTTGCCACTTTCGAACAACACAGTGAAAGACTAAATTGATAAGATGGCAAATAACTGCGAGCAGCAGCTGGTAGAAAAGGGGTTGTTCGCCATACAGCTTGATGAAACTACAACTGTAGCAGATGAGGCTGTGCTCATTGTTTATGTACAATTTATAGAGGGGGAAGATCTGAAGGACATTCTTATGTCTGTCAACCTTACCACCACTACCAGGGGTGAGGATATTTTTACAGCAGTGGATTCTTAGTTCTCGTCCCAAAAGCTTCTCTATGAGAATGTAGTTGCATGTTGTTCAGATGGCGCTGCCTCGATGATGGGTAAAAACAAGGGATTTAACAGTCGCTTGAAAGAAAAGGCCCAACACTGCATAATATTTCACTGCATGATACACCACCAGGCACTGGCCAGCAAAAAACTGTCTGACAACCTCAGTGAAACACTCGCGACTGTAATTAAAATTGTAAATTTCATCAAAGGTCGCGCCACCAGACAGTGTCTGTTTGCAGATTTATGCAAGGATGAGGCACATCAAACACTCCTCCTGCACACAGATGTGCGCTGGTTCTCACGTGGCCGAGTGCTGGTGTGTTTTGGGGAAAAAGTAGATGAATTTCTCAAAACTCACATCCAGAGACGTGCACAGGAATTTTGAGGGGCAGTTGCTCCGACCTGGAAAAAGGGCACCCCCACAAAAAAAAAAAAAACAACCTCACGGGCTATATGCAGGACTGAGAATAACAGCGTCTTTTTTAAAATATATACACAAAGAAGTAAAACACTGAAATACAGCACTCAATCACCTTAACGTATTGGGGGCCAAGCAGCGAAGCTGCGCGGCAACCCATAGTGATTCTACCTTTTCTTATTAGGGGTCTGAGCAGCGTAGCTGCAGGACCCCTATTGTTTCTGTACCGTTCATTTTTGGCCAAAATTCTGTAAAAGTCATACTGCAGCCTAAACCGTAACTCTAAAACTCTTCAAATTTTCAGGTATGGTTACCAGTACCCCCCTCTACCCATAACCCAAAATGTGGGGTACTGCACCCAAAGGTGGCGCTATTGGAAAAAAAGTTAATTATGCTAATTTCTCCTTACCAGATTGACCTAGACTCAAAATTCTTACATAATATTAATCTCTAAACTCAGATGCATCTTTTTGGCCCTGGTCTTATGGTCTAAAAATGTTTACTTTTGACACAATTTCATGGAAAAGCCAAACATTATAAAAAGTTTCACACTCTTCAAAAATAATCAAATCTTCACCAAAATTCTCACAGACAATGTTTAGACCAAGCCTCACAAAAATTATCGCTCAGAATTTTGATATTTTGTTCCATTTCAGAGATATAGGCCAATAAAGTTAGACCACTTAGACCATTTTTCCTAGATCACCTATATTCCTATAAACCGTTAGTCCTAGAAACTTCACATTTTCAAGTATTGTTACCAGTACCCCCCACTACCCATAACCCAAAATTTGGGGTACTGCACCCAAAGGTGGCGCTCTTGTCAAAAATGCTTATTTCTCCTTACCAGATTGACCTAGACTCAAAATTCTTTCATCATATTAATCTCTACATTCAGATGCATCTTTTTCAACCTGGTCTTATGCTCTAAAACTGTTTACTTTTGCCAACATCATAAAAAGTTTCACAGGCTTCAAAAATTATCAAATCTTCACCAAAATTCTCACAGACAATGTTTAGACAAAGCCTCACAAAAGTTATCAAAAGAATTTGGATATGTTGTTCCATTTCAGAGATATAGACCAATAAAGTTCGACCACTCAGCCCATTTCTCCTATATCACCCATATTCCTATATGAGTACATTTTTTTCCTTGGAGAACAACCATACAACCATCATTATGTGGATACCATTAACAGTGCACATTTTCAGACCTGCACTCTTTTTTATTCTATTGTCAAATGTATACTAGGAATTTTCTTGATGTTGTGTGTTTGCCAACACACATTTTCACCACGTGAATGTGACTGCCAAATATGTAGGATTGTCAGTGGCTCAGTGGGATAATGCCTAGTGCTGGTGTTTGTTAGGTTGAGAGTTCAAATCCCCCGTAGTGATTTAGGCTCTAGGTCGAATACTATTGGTTATTGAAGATTCACACCATTGAACAGCACCTGAACGACATCAGGCAATCAACATACACAGTCATTAGTTGCCAAGAATCAGAATGCCGAGACACTCTGACATTTAGGGGAACTTCTTTGTTTACTATTTTTCCTTCATCATATTTACACACATTTTCACCATGTGAATGTGACTGCCCAATGTGTATGATTGTTAGTGGCTCAGTGGGATAATGCCTTGTACTGGTGTTTCTTTGGTTGAGTGTTCGAATCCCTGTTAGAGCTTTAGGATTTGTCATTTAAGATTCACACCATTGAACATCAGCCAATCAACATTCACACTCATCAGTTGCCAAGAATCAGAATGCCGGGACTATCTATTACATTTTGGGGAACTTCTTTGTTTACTATTTTTCCTTCATCATTACGTCTATCTTATTTATATTTCATCCATTAGTGTTCATCTCTACAAATGTCTAATTGCCCCAGAATTTCAAAACGTTTTCAGGTGTACTCTTTTAGGGAAGCCCTTTATTTTATTGTCAAATGTATGCTTGGAGTTTTTTTTATTGTGTGTTTACCAATACACATTATTACTATGTGAATGTGACTGGCTAACATGTAGGGTTGACAGTGGCTCAGTGGGATAATGCCTTGTACTGGTGATCCTTAGGTTGAGAGTTCAAATCCCACTTGAAGCATTAGTGTTAGAATACTGTTGGGTTGTGGATGTTAGCATACTACAATAGAATGCTGTACGGTTGTGGAGGTTAGCACACTATAACATTACAGCTACTTGTCAATATGGACTTGTAGTGCAAGGCAAGTATAACTGTATAATTATAGGCTGTTTATCTTATTGACTCCGACACAGCTGTAGCCTATAATTATTTGTTATTCTTATAATATTTGTCATTTCTTATACATATTTAGTCGGCTCTTCCACTTGACAGAACAACTCTATATCGGTTAAGGATGTCACGCATGAAACAATGCTGCAGAAACACGAAAATATGACTTTGAGTTTAGTAGGCTATAATTTTCAGTTCCTCTTTATCTATTGCACGATGGGTAATAATTTAAAGGAATCGTGTTGCAGTCTTGTAAATAGTGACCCTGCAAGATCCCTAGTCATTGCAAAATCATAGGGTGTGTTCCAAACGGGAGACAGCTGCCTACTGCCTCCCTCCCTACATAGAGAGCTGTCTCACTAGACATGACTTTGGATTAAATGCATCTTTTAAAAATGAGCGTAGCACTCTAGAATCTTTGGTTAACACTACGGTATGACGTTAGCAAAGGCCTGACGTAAAACTAAATTAGCTTACGTAAGCTAGCAGGCTAACGGTATAAATTAGTTTTACGGCCGGCAGATATATCAGACCAGACGCTATTAATGGTTACAACAATGGCATAATCAGATAGTAAATTGTTTATTTCTAATCTGTAATCTGCAAATCTAAGCAAAATAAGATCACACAAATGACATTTTAAACAGATTCAGCAGCCATTACCGATGTCATCCACCATGTTTGTTTACCTTTCACAGCTGTTTCAGACGTTGCCGCAAGGGATTATGGGTAGGAGGCAGCATGAAGTGTGCATCGATGCTGCCTTCAAAAATGACCGTTATTTGGGAATTCTAAGATATCTTAAAAGGCAGCAGAATTTGTTTTTCGGTTTCGAACCGCACTTGCTGCCTTGCTCCCCAGTTAGATATCTTAAAAGACAGCAACTTTACCCGTTTCGAACACACCCATAGTCTGTGACTTAAAACTCTACTACTTGTCTTTAGATGAGAGAGGGTCTGAGACTGTAGTCTTTCAAAAATCTTTTCCAAATCTTTGCAAATCTTTCCAAAGTCTGTCAGTGTAAGGAGGGCTTGAGGTGAAAGTGCTGTGGAGAAATTGCAGGATTGTCTGGCTCTGCCACCTAACCACACCCAGTTTACCTGCTGGGAAACCCTGTAGCTCCGGAGCAGGGGCTCAGACCAGGATAAATTGTTTGCTCGCCTCAGTTGACTCTTTTTGTTCATCTCAACCCAGCACTCCAGTGTGTCCTGCTCTGTGTGCGTCTTTGAGTTAACGTAAGTCATCACTTTAATGACCCTCACTATGACTTCTGTGATGTTTATCAGTTTGTAGAGTAGCTCTGCCATCATGTGTAAAGTTAAGGTCTTTGTTTGTTGGTTTGGTGTGTTGGAGTCCCATGTGAGAGATGATTAGGTGATGTTGGTTGACTTGGGATGTCAAGTATTGTTTAGTTGTACCTTATATAGCCATATGATTTCAGTTTATTGTTCAAATGTCAATTGGGTCGTTTGTGAGTTGGGATCTGTACTCATTTACCCCATTTCACTGATTACTCCATTTTCTGTTTGTTTCCTCTTTGATGCAGCACACATACAAGGAAAGAACAAAAGAACAGATGAATTGAAACTCAAATAAAGTTCACTTGTGTTGCACCGAAACCTGCCATCTCCGTGTCATCACTCCATACCATTGAGCCTTCTGACCGAGGCTCTGCCTGCTCGCCACACACTCACTCTACCTCAACCCACATCGCCCCCTACAGTTCCTTCAGTTGGGTTGTGGAAGTTAGCATACTAAAATAGAATACTGTTAAGAATACTGTTAGGTTGTGGAGGTTAGCACACTATAACGTTACAGCTACTTGTCAGGACTTGTCGTGCAAGGCAAGTATAACTGCGTAATTATAGGCTGTTCATCTTATTGACTCCAACACAGAACCCACCCCCACCCCCCTTCACCTACCACCACAAATACAATCCTATTCTGTGGGAAACACTGCCTTCTATTATCAGACCCTTCATCTTATCCATGACAAATGCATAGTCCTGTAGAATAGAGTATTGTTAGAATACTATTGAGTTGTGGAGATTAGCGCACTAGAATACTACTGTTAGAATACTGTTGGGTTGTGGAGGTTAGCACACTAGAATAGGGTATTGTTAGAATACTATTAGGTTGTGGACGTTAGCACACTATAACGTTAAAGCACAGGGTAATCCTAATTTTATGCATCAAATTTATTCCAATCCAACTCAAAAGTTTTGAACAACACAAAGTGAAGGTTTTATCCAGATCAAAACCAAGAATAGATTATGTGATCTAACCCAATTTCAGGATCCTTGTTTCCCTTTGAACAAGCCATTTTCAAGATTTGATCCAATCCGATAGCCGAAATCCGGTAACTGAAATCCGATAACCGAAATCCGATCACGTTTCTTTTGAACAATTGGGCCCAAACAATCAAAGCATATGTAAAACTAAAAAGGTATGCTACCTCATGTTCGTTTTGCTCGGATCCCGTAAATCACCGCTTGCGGTTATATTTGGGGGCCAAGCAGCGAAGCTGCGAGGCAACCCATAGTGATACTACGTATTCTTATTGGGGGCCAAGCAGCGAAGCTGCGAGGCAACTCATAGTGATTCTATGTATTCTTATTGGGGGCCAAGCAGCAAAGCTGCGAAGGCACCCATTGTGTTTCTATGTTTTCTTATTGGGGGCCAAGCAGCGAAGCTGCGAAGGCACCCATTGTGTTTCTACTGTTTCTTATTATTATTCCTCTGCCATTGAAGTCTATGGCAGCCCATAGAACCGTCTGGTGAAAAGTTGTGAAATTTGGCACACTAATTAGGCTAGGAGTCCCATGATTAATGTCACCAAGTTTCATGTCGGCAACTTAAGCGCTCTAGCGCCACCAACAGGCCAAAGTTGGATGTGCGTTCACGCACGTAACTTTTGACCCGTATGGCCGATTGTCAAAAATTAGGTATCGTTGGAATCCTTGGACCAAGCCGAGTTCAACGCACCCTATGACGTCAATTTCTGCCTTGATGGATTTTCCGCCATATTGGATTTCATCAAAAACACTTAAAAGTCTTCACAGTTCACAAATTTTGTCCGATCGATACCAAACTTCAAAGATATCATCTACTGACCATGCCTCATTAATGCATCGCTTTTTGTCTTCGGAACTAAAAACGTTCACGCGTAACAGCCAATCGAATTTTGCGGCAAAGCCGCCAAACAGGAAGTGAGCTCATATCTCAGCAACCCATTCATCCATCATAACCAGGGGGTCAGGATTTGAAGGGTTAGCGTCAGCCAGTTAGCATGGCATTTGGCCGCTGACATTTTTGAAAACATGGCATTACATGGTTGCAACTTCCAGCACCAGTTTGCACATGCTGATTGGTAGATGACAGCTCATGCACGAGTTTAGTGTTGGGCACGGCGGCCCTCAAGACGTCCATGTTGGTTTGGATTTCTGGAATACGACAAATAAAACAACTAACTACTTGGATTAAGCTACTGATATTTGACTTAATGCCTACATGGTTTAGTCTGTATTATACCGGACTTTGTCGTTAATAAAAGAAAATTGTAAATGTTGTCATATTAGGCTATTATTTGCCTTATGTGTGGGTTGACAAGGTAACTGACTATGACCATACATTTTAGCAGATGCAATGACCTATATATATATAGGTCATTGCATCTATTACATATATTATATATATATATATATAATTATTAGCCTACTCATTGCATTGTGCATGAAAACTATTTTAAAATGCACAGGCTGCAGTTCCTACCTGTAGTCCATGACAAAGCAATATCTGGATGTAACCTATGTCTCCCCAAGTGTTTTAAAACGAAACAAATGTCAATGACTTATTTAGTTTGCTTTCTTGCAACATTGACATGATTAGGCTATGCATTTGATTTAAATGACCAGGCTGCCAGTTGAGGCAAAAGCCAAATATCCAACAACAGTTGCAGACTCTTTGCCTGCTCAAACCACAATACCCGAGGGATGTGCACTTATCGGTAAGTCCAACTTGCTTTGGCTTCATTTTGTCTGCCTGCAAATGTAGCCTAGGTTTAACCGGGTTTAACAAGCTGCAAATGCACACTGGGTGCAGCAAATATTTCAGCTATCCACAAGTTTCTTACATCCCATATGTCTCCTTAATTTTAGTAATTTTCGTTGGCTAGCCTATTGCGTAATACAACCTGTCCAAATATAGCATTTAGGGTTCATTATTGGTGTAGCCTAAAGTGACTCAATATTGATTCACATTGTTTATTATCACATATGAACATCACATTAAATAACCTAGGACTTCAGAGACAGGGCAAACTTCTACCGCCATTCCCAAAATGTTATCCCAACCAATTTAATAAATTTGTTTTTTATAACGAGGTGAAGCGCGTTCCCAACAACTTCTTTTCCTCTGAGGGAATGTCCAATCTTCATCAACGACATACCGTTGTACCTTATGTTGTCTCCGTCTGTAACGTGGAATCTAATAGGCTAATTCTAGCTGGTGCTGGAAACGAACACCCATGAAACGCCATTTTTGCAAAGATGGCTGCGGTCAATTTCAAACTTTTTTGGCTGAAATAGCTAGCCTAGCATGGTACATTGAAATGAATGGGGGCGGGACTTAGTCACTCTCTCCAGTTATATATAATACCTCCATGATCATAAACAAACTTAGTCCATGGACTAAGGACCCAATCAGGGGGACGCTCAAGAAATCTGGTGACCTTTGACCTCTAGGGGGCGCTGTAATTAAGAAACATGCCTTTTGGCCTGTAGCTGCTGTTGTGCTTAGAATTAAAACGCACTAGTGGTGTCTGGTAAAGAACGGGCTCGGTTGGAGGTCCTTAGGCCGACCCAAGCCAAATTGTGATGTCATCATAATTGATTCGGCCGCCATATTGGATTTAATCAAAAACACGTACACTAGTGGTGTCTGCTAATACTGTTGGAGGTCCTTAGGCCGACACAAGCCAACTTGTGATGTCATCATAATTGATTCGGCCACCATATTGGATTTAATCAAAAACACGTACAAGTTTTCGCAGGACATCCTGAGGACAGACAATAATTTTAGCAACCTTTGACCAGTAGGGGTGCTATAATTTGCAAAACTTTCTCGTATCAACACCAAACTTGGTATGTGGACTCGTGACTACAACCTGAGGATGCACAATAAATTTGGTGACTTTTGACAACTAGGGGTGCTATAATTATCAACACTTTCTCGTATAGACGACACAACTCTGGTGGGTCTCATCACCAAGGGCGACGAGACTCAATACAGGTTGGAGGTCGACCATCTGACCACGTGGTGCAGGGACAACAACCTCCTGCTGAACGTCAGCAAGACCAAAGAGATTGTTGTTGACTTCGGAGAGGTCACACCCAACACCTGCCACTGACCATCGACGGTGCTGTGGTGGGAGAGCGAGCAGCACCAAATTCCTGGGGTGCACATCAGCGAAGACCTCTCCTGGACCACCAACACTGCATCACTCATTTAAGAGAGCTCAGCCGCCTGTACTTCCTGCGGAAACTCAGGCGCAGCAAGTGCTCCACCAGCCATCATGACCACATCCTACCGAGGCACCATTGAGAGCATCCTCTCCAGCTGTATCGCTGTGTGGGGCGGAAGCTGCACTGAATACAACAGGAAAGCCCTGCAGCGCATAGTGAACACAGCTGGAAGGATCATTGGTGCTTCACTCCCCTCCCTGAAGGACATTTACACCACCCACCTCACCAAGAAGGCGACCAAAATTGTGAGTGATGCAAGTCACCCCGCTCACAATCTGTTTGATCTACTGCCCTCTGGGAAGAGGTACAGAAGCCTGCGCTCCCCAAGACTACCAGACTCACCAACAGCTTCATACACCAAGCTGTAAGGATGCTGAACTCTCTCCCTCCCTCCCCCCTCCACCCTCAGCTACATAACATCCTGGACATTGGACCCACAATGGGCCTGCACTACTCCACTTGCACACTTGAACACTTGCACACTTGTACACTTTACAACTTGGTGTTGTTGTCCTGAAAACACAACACTTCTGCTGCTCTTACATAACTTGCACCACTATGCCACTTTCTTCATTACTCAGGTCAAACAGAACTACCCAAGCCTCTTATTGGCCTGACTTTGCACTAGTTTTTTATTGACTGTCTATGCACAATTTCAACAAAATTTTGCTGCTCTTATTTTTTCATTATTATATGTGCCCTCTTATTTACTTATTTACTTACTTTTTTGTTTACTTGAATGTTATGTTTGTCTGTGGACTTAAAATTGGTAAAATATGTCTTGTCTTCACCGTGGGATAGTGAGAAACGTAATTTCGATCTCTTTGTATGTCTGGAACATGTGAAGAAATTGACAATAAAGCTGACTTTGACTTTGACTTTGACTTTGTATAGACACCAAACTTGGTATGCGGACTTGTGACCACATCCTGAGGATGCACAATCAATTTTGCGACCTTTGACCACTAGGGGTGCTATAATTTGCGACACTTTCTCGTATCGACACCAAACTTGGTACAAGGACTCGGGACCACATCCTGAAGACACTCAATATATTTAGTGACATTTGACCACTGGTAAAAAGTTGTGAGATTTGGCACACTGATTGGGGACAGTCCCATGATTAATTTCACCAAGTTTCACCAAGTTTCATGTTGGCACCTTGACCGCTCTAGGGGTGCTATAATTTGCAACATTTTCTCGTATCGACACCAAACTCAACAGGGTCTTCTTTCCCCGCTGATTCTGCCAAGCCTGTTCCCTTGGCTGTGGTTTCGCTATATAGTAGGTAGGGACAGTGGGAATCTCGTTCATCCATTCATGCGCGTCACTAATTAGATGACGAGGCATTTGGCTACCTCAAGAGAGATACAGCTATCCCCCGCCGTTCACTCGCACTTCATTGCATATCTTCACATTGACATACAACCGTACGAGTGTCTGTACAGGGATTGGGACTGCTGTTGCTCACCGCTAGGCATTTAACGAGTCAAGCCGCTCGGGTCCCAAGTCGCCCTATCGGAGCTTGGCCACGGTGGGATGTCCAACGCATCGTGATAGCGACATCAGGCGGTGGGACCCCCGCCATGGCAACTTCCGGGCACAGGGGAGTCTTCCAGCTTCTTAGGGCTCTGGACCCCCCATCCGGTTGCACCATAGATCCACTGTGCCTTCCCGCCCTGAGAGGAGTTCCATCCAAGCCAGCATCTGTACAAACCACCCGCGAGTACCGCCGAGGGGGGAAGGAGTGTTGGAGGACTACCGAGGGGCGGGAAAGAAGGGAAAGAGGGGGAAGGTTGGGAGCCTCCTATCCTGAGCAGTATGCCCTGCTGCAGACGGGAACAGGAGAACTATATCAGCACCAGCAACGCCAAGTACTGACTCGCTCGCCATCCATCCACAACTGGGGACCACCGTGCACCTGCCCAGGGTTGTGGAGAGGGGCGGATGTGACAGGAGGGAATACCTTGTCCCATTGGGCAGTTGCACCGCCAGGGAGGAAGGGGAGGGAAGTGGAAAGGGGTCCCCCCCTGCGCACAGTTGCAACACAGGTTCAAGGCGTATATCTCATCTTCACCACACCCACGGAAACGGGTCGCTAAAGCATACGAGGCCAGACCGATTCAAGGGCTTTCCTCCAATCACGGCACAAAGACCGGCTGTCGGTCAGTACCATCTAATCAGCGGACAAGGACTGTCCATCAGCCAACCTCTGGTACCTTGATGACCAGTCGCCGTCTTATGAATGGGTGGGGTTCAAGGATCGCAGTGCCTTTACACATAAGCTGGGAACGGCCCACTGGCCCGCGGGAAGTGCAAGTTGGGACCAGGACTTGGAATCCTCTACCGCTTATCTCTGTAAGTTGCCCTTAGTGTGAGTAATCCAAAGCTCCAATGGAGCTTCTCAAGGGGTAGATACCACGGGACCAGGTACCCACCCGACCAGAGCAAAGTCTTGCCGCCTACCCCACCCCCAGAGGCACCTCGGATTGGCTTTATAACCATGTGGATAGACCGGCCTACATGTGGCTTTGGAGAACAACAGGATATCAATTGCCCCAGCCCTCATTCTCTTGATATGGCACATGAGGCTCCCTTCAAGGATCACACCTCAAACAGACCACTTTGGGTGCTCCACTTCACCCTGGGTGCCCTCTCACCCAATCATGTAACCTAGGGCTCCTGCTCGGGTTCCCCTCATCCTTTACTCCATTGGAGCTATCGCCCCAGCCACAAGGGTGAACTCACCCTAATCACGCTCTTTGGGTAATTACCCAAGGGTGCTGGGCTCACCCTTGATCCACTTCTAGGTTACCCATCATTCCTTGCCAGCCCCCGAGATGTAGGAGCTGAGCTCAACAGGTCTGATTAGGCGGCCTCCCAAACCGCATATCCGTAAGCACATAGCCCATTGCACTCGCGTCTTAAGAGTCATAGTTACTCCCGCCGTTTACCCACGCTTCATTGAATTTCTTCACTTTGACATTCAGAGCACTGGGCAGAAATCACATCAGCGTCAACACCGCTGGGGGGCCAGCGATGCTTTTGTTTTAATTAAACAGTCGGTTCCTCTGGTCCGCACCAGTTCTGAGTCGGCTGCTAGGCGCCGGCCGAGGCCACGTACCGGGTGAACCCCCGTCCGCCCGGGCCGAGGCCCAGACGAGGTGAGGGGCCCAGCGCGCGCCGTAGCTGGAGAGATCCGCGAGAACGGCCCGGCGCGCATCCAGAGTCGCCGCCGCGCACCGCCGCTACCCGGCCCCGCCAGAGCCACGCACGCCGTAGGCGGCGCGCGACGGGCGACCCCGCCGACGACCGCCCCCGAGAGGGCGGCGCGATGATGCGAGGACCTGTCCGTAGCGCCTTCCGGGCGGCGACTCACAAGGCAGAAACCGGGCGCGGGACGGCCGCTCCTCCAGCTGCACGGGCCCAGCCCCGCTTCGCACCCCAGCCCGACCGGCCCAGCCCTCAGAGCCAATCCTTATCCCGAAGTTACGGATCTGACTTGCCAACTTCCCTTACCCACCACCTTACCCACCTTGTTCTAACATGCCAGAGGCTGTTCACCTTGGAGACCTGCCGGATATGGGTACGGCCCGGCGCGAGATTTACACCGTCTCCCCCGGATTTTCAAGGGCCAGCGAGAGTTCACCGGACGCCGCAGGAAACACGACGCTTTCCAGGGCACGGGCCCCTATCTCGGGGCGAACCCATTCCAGGGAGCCCTGCCCTTCACAAAGAAAAGAGAACTCTTCCCGGGGCCCCCGCCAGCTTGTCCGGGTTCGTTTGTGTTACCTCACTGGACGCCTCACGGCGCCTGTCTCCGCCACTCCGGGTTCGGGGATCTGAACCCGATTCCCTTTCAATCGGCCGGGGGCGACGGAGGCCATCGCCCCACGCTTCAGAACGGCGTTCGCCTATCCCTTAGGACCGACTCACCCATGTTCAAATGCAGTTCACATGGAACCCTTCTCCACTTCGGCCTTCAAAGCTCTCATTTGAATATTTGCTACTACCACCAAGATCTGCACCCGCGGCGGCTCCACCCGGCCCCGCGGCCTAGGCTTCAGCACCACCGCGGCGGCCCTCCTACTCGTCACGGCATAAGTCCCCAGGCCCGAAGGCCCCTCACTTGCCAGCGACGGCCGGGTATGGGTCCGACGCTCCAGCGCCATCCATTTTCAGGGCTAGTTGATTCGGCAGGTGAGTTGTTACACACTCCTTAGCAGATTCCAACTTCCATGGCCACTGTCCTGCTGTCTATATCAACCAATACCTTTTCTGGGGTCTGATGAGCGTCGGCATCGGGCGCCTTAACCCGGCTTTCGGTTCATCCCGCAGCGCCAGTTCTGCTTACCAAAAGTGGCCCACTGGGCACTCGCATTCCAGGCGGGTTAGGCGTTCCGACTTGAGCGGGGGAGGTAAGACGTCCACCGTCGCCGAGGCGCATGAGGCGCACCCGGGTCTGGATTTAGGGGGACGAAGGCGGGTAGCCTGCGACGCCCCAGCTGCGGAGCCCCGGCAAGCGGAGCTCCGATTGATGGGAAAGCGACCCTCAGACAGGCGTAGCCCCGGGATGGACCCGGGGCCGCATGTGCGTTCGAAGTGTCGATTTATGTGTCCTGCAAGTCACATTAATTCTCGCAGCTAGCTGCGTTCTTCATCGACGCACGAGCCGAGTGATCCACCGCTAAGAGTTGTACTCTTTGTTTGGTTTGTTTAGGCCCTGAGATCCGGGGATGAAAAGAATGTGGGTGAGTCTTTTCAACCGAGTGCCCCGGGCTGGGAACTGGGGCTCTCGGAGGTCCCCTCTCGGGGTCCTCCGTTCCGGCGGAGTTGGTACTCAGTCAGCCCCCCGAGAGGGGGCTTTTAAGTGAGTTCCCGGGTAGCTTTTCGCCCGCCAAAACGGAGCGAAAAAAAAAGAGGGGAGGGAGGGATCGGTGGTCCTGACACCTCGGCAGCCCGAAGCGGGCCTCCCCAGGGTTTTGAGCGAGTTTCTCCTTTTGGACTTAGGTTTTGAACGAAAACCCATGGAATACCAAGCTACCCATGGTCTACCTGGCTACCCAGGGTGTACCTGCTTAATTCTGTGGCCCACAGAGGGCATAGTTTCTCACATTTTTTCATTTTTTCCATGCCTATGGTCAACCTTAGGGCTAATTCCTGGAAGGTGACATTGCTTTTTTGGAATTATACAGGTTATATTATATAGGCATGGAGCCCCATGGCTGGGTGCTGTAGTTATGAAGCCTTGGAAGGCATGCATCTGTCGGGTAAGGTAAGCTCATGGGAGGGGTGCTTAAGCCTGGTGCTGTCAGCTAATTCCTGGAAGGTGATGTCTCTTTCTTGGAAATATTGGAAGGGACCCTCCACTGAATGTCTGCGGGGAAATGAGCACCTAAAGTCGGGGAGTTGATATTCCGGAATATAGACATCCAACTTTTTGACTTAGATCCAGGCAAGGACTCTCCACTGCATGTCTGCGGGGAAATGAGCACTCAAAGTCGGGGAGTTGATATCCAGGAATGTGCACTTCCACATTCCATCTTTCTGACTTAGTTCCAGACAGGCACTCTCTACCACATGTCTGCGGGAAATGAGCACCTAAAGTCGGGGAGTTGTTATTCTGGAATATAGACATCCAACTTCCAACTTATTGACTTACAGTAGGTCCCCGTTAAGTTTGGACGGGTTCCTTCATGAATCACGCACCCCATTTTCTCAGCAGAAATGGCACAAACTGCAGTTGACACAAACAACCACAAGGTGTCACTTGGGTGCCACTACTATTTTGATGCGACTGACTTACTGCTTCCATGACGAGCGGGGGCACGGAACTTAAATTGATCACGGTAGTTTAAGCTTACACTTGACAAAACATTCTAATATGAAAATGTAGATGCAATTGTTGTAAAATGGTGCAGCTCCTTTAAGAAAGCACTGTGTGCAGGATGGAGAGAGAGAAAGGGAGAGGATAGGCCTATGTGTGTTAGAACTTAGCGTGTGGAAAAAAAGCACGTGCTGTTGAGACTGGAGCGAGTCATATTCAAAATAATGCAAAAAAAAAGCAATTATCCTCATTCATTGCAACCAAAGCATGCCTGCTTGCCGGCGTTCAAAGCGAAAAATATATCAAAGCACCTTTTGCGTTTGAATGTAGCACGAAAAATTTTTTAAACAGCTGGACAAATGATTTAGCTAATTGATTATATAACCTGTACACCAGCAACCGCAACATGCCTGCTTGCCAACGTTCAAACGACAACGAAAAAGATAATAAAACAACAAGAGGGTTGAGTCTGAATGACACTGAGTTTTTAGACACTGAGTTTTTGTAGTTAAGAAATATTTTCAGTATAAAAAATGGTCATTCTTCAATCTCCTTCACTGGCGCCTATGGAAAAGGCTTAACGTCCCAAAACAACGATCAATGATCATCAAATTTCTCTCTCACATTGCTCCTCATAACCATCTATAAAAAGTGTTTTTCTTTTTCTTTTTTGAGCACATCCGAATCCCAGGACATAACGCACTGGACCTTATAATAGGCTCGAGATATAATTCCAAAGGGGCAGATAGGGGCCACTGCACTTAAAACTTAAAAGATGAAGCTTTCGAACTTTGAAATTGCGATCAGTGATTGGCATCGGGTGAATGAAGCTTTTCGAAGTTGAACAGGCTATTAAAAACTATTTGCGCACCTCCATGTCACAGGAGAGACTGGGCTCTCCCTTCTATGAAAAAGACGTTAGGCTACCTGCAAACTGGCCTATGATTTCATTGCTGAGTTTGCGTCAAAGCAAGAAAATGTTTTTTTTCCTGAGTCAGTATATGGCGAGTCAGTGTCATTTATTTGTCCAATGTTAGCCTATAGATACAGACCAGTACATCTTATCAATAGTTTGAATGTCGTGTGTGTTTCTGCTCATTGACAAATACCGTTCAGCACAATGATTCATGCCCAATTAATTCCCCCTGTTAAAGTGTTCGCCTTTGTTACACTATTTGGTTTCGTGATGTAGCCTATGATAAACACCATATGGCCAAATATGTGACTCAGCTAATGTTATAGGCTATACAATTGAATTTCCCCTCTTAAAGGCAAGCTGGTGTAGCTTATTAGACTAGGCTACTATTAAAATACACCGACGGTAGCCTTGGCTATGTGTAAAGTAAGCTATCGCATGATTTCATGCACGTAAGTGAAAAGGGCCTTGCATCTGTCAAGTTCGCACAGGGCCTCGCATCCCCTTGCGACGGCCCTGCAGCTCCTCCTAAGACAGCGAGGAAAAAAAAGTTAAAATCACAGCGATAAACCGGGGAAAAGTTGACAGGTTTGTTTAGGTCCGGTGATTATTTGTGAAATTGTGCAAACGACAGCCTTTTCAAGGCATTTCAAGGAAGGAGTCGTAGCATGCAAGCTCCCAAATTGACCCAGTAGCCTAAGGCATCAATAAATTGTTGGGACTGGGGAGGGTCATGCGTTTTTTCTCAATCACTTTGGAGGGTCATAGAAAAAATTCTTGCTGGCGAGGGAGGGTCACGTCTTTTTTGACTAACGCTCCCAAAACTCCTCCGGTAGCCCCTTAATTAAATAAATAACGAACAGTCCCTAATTGATTAATAGCCTAGGCCTACACCAGCAATTGTTGAACATTGACCTGTACAGGACATTGGCAGTAGCCCAGCCTAACAAGCAAATGTTGCAAAATACATCAAAAGGCACCAATTAATCAGAAATAAATAATGTAATCTGCATCGCTTTATTTAACAAACTGCAAGCAACAAGAGCATTGAGTTGGCTGTAAGGCCAAACCAAACAAAGCCTATCTGTTAAGGCAGTCGATAGGCTATATAACGAGCTGTGTGCCTGGAAATACGATAGATGGCGGCTCTGGTCATCCCATACCCTCCCCACTTCCTGTAGCCTACCATTAGGAAGGCCTGTAGCCTAAAATGACTCGTTGCCGTTTTGTGACATTAAGCTTTTTTCACGTTAAGCCCCCCCTCCCCATCCCCTTCTTTCACAAGCAGTGGGGGGCCTTGGGGGCCTAAAGTAACACTTTTGGTAGACAAAGGAGGGTTCTCCCGCACTTCTGTCGTTTGGCCACATTCGTTGCAACCAGGCCAGGACAGATATTTTAGAGAGGAGGCGCCCGGTGCAGCTCAGATGTCTTCTTAATTTTCTTTATTCTTCAGTAAAAGGTGCAGAACATTATTAAACTTTGACTAACATTTCGATGTGTTGATGTTTTGACTAACGAACATCGAAGCGTTAGTCAAAGTTTTAATGTTCTGCTACTTTACTAAAGAATAAAGAAAATTAAGAAAATCTGAGCTTCACCGGCGTCTCTCCTTCTCTAACACTTTTGGCTTTGGCTAAATATTTCTAAAATCATTTGAGTTTCACTAGTCACATGTTTTAACAAGCAACACTTGTTATTGAACTAATAACAGGCGTGTGTCGAAAATTGACTTTATTTTCCATGGAGAAATAACATATGCAGAGTCTAACCAAGGTCAATCTTGCCAAAAAAAGCCCTCAAACCTGAAAACACATGAGGCAAAAGTGCAAAACATCACAAAACTAACTAAACTAACAGCATATTTTTTTGTATTGCAGTCATTGTAACCTACAGTTGAAAGGGACCGTTCGTTATTTATAAATGGGGTCACCGGAGGAAAATAGGGGAGGGTCATGTCTTTTTATTCTTTGTTGAGGGGAGGGTCACCTAACTTTTTTTTGTCTAGGAGGGGGGGTCACCCATCTTTTGTATTAATGAAAACAGCAAAAAATGAAAGTGGCTTGTTTGATTGTTGATTTCTGTCATTTCAACATATAACGTTCTCTTTCGTTCCATAGCTCTGTCAACATTGAACAATGAAAATAAGTGAGATTTCCCGGGTTTCTCACGCAAAATACGGAAAATGTCAACATCCGTCCCCATTAACGTTGGAAGGGTTGGAGCAACAAAGTAGCCTACTTTATTCACGCCTAACAGCCTATATCCATTTGGTCAACTTAATCCAGCCCTAAAAAAGCTAAATTTAACTTTGGTTTGCTTGTAGTTTACCGTGTAGTCTAGCCTAACTTTAAACAGTGTGCATGCTTATAAAGCATACTTGTGCTTCATTCATCCACACATCCAGCTCCTAACGTTTTGACAAGCATTTCTACCAATTTACCTTGTTCCTGCCCATCTCTAGCTTTGCTGTCTCCATCCTTTCTGTTTTTGTTGTTTGCAAAAAAATATATAGTAGGCCCTATTTATTGGTAACCAGCAACAAGTGCAATTTGTTAATCGCTGTCATTCTCTCTCCTGCCAACAAAAATGTGTTACGTTCCAAGTAGCAGTGCGTAATTCTGCTTCATAAAGTTTAACAAATACATTGGTCATATAAATAGCCAGTTTATGGTCTACAGTGTAGAGTTGGTAAGTTATGGTAGACCAACTTGGAGTGAATATACAGGGGATTTCTTTGGCTCTTAGCCTGGCAGGTGCATAACGTAGACATAGCCTATGGCCGAACACTGCAGCGCCAATGAATCGTGCTCTCCACGACAACCCGTCGTTAACTTAAATAGGCCTGTAGGTTAACATCACTCTGAGTTAAGCATTCAAGCAAGCAAAGCGATGATTTGAATAAATCTGTTTCTCTGGAAGGGCAAGGGGTAACAACAGGACAACACAGAGACAGGACAGAATGCAGGACTAATGTTATTGAGAGTATAACAGTAATATGGGATATTCTACGGGAAAATATTAAAACGGCAAGACAGCGGGGAAAAGTTAAAATGATAGGCCTAAACCCAGAAAAAGTTGGCATGTTAGGTATTTTTCGGTCTCTGTGATTATTTGTGAAATTGTGCAAACGGCCTTTTCAAGTCATTTGAGAAGGAAGGAGTGTAGCAAGCTCCCAAATTGACGCTCGTCTGAGAAATTGAGTTTTGGATAATGTTCAGCTTCGGCAACTTTACAATGACTGAGGAAGCCTAGAGATGAGTCCATAGCAACAAGTTCATGTGTTGAATTTGTTATTACCCAGTGTGCTTTGTTGAATGGTCTCAATGTTTTATTTCATGTGAATATTTAGAGGAGTAACTTATTTCAAGTAGGCTAATGCAGTTGCAGGAAGTGTGCATTTAGTTTCCATGCTTATTGTGTTTCCACAACAATGCTACTGAGTAAATCTACTGAAATGGCCACCATCTTGGTGAAGTGTGATGTGTAAGATCAGAAAGCAGAGGGTGAGTTCAGAACGACAGCTTTAATCGATGTGTTTTCATAGCGCTTTATAGCGTGGGTGGAAAGTATCGTCAATTGGCCGGGGAGGGTCATGTCTTTTTTGAAAAGGATGCTGGAGGGTTGTTGATAATTTTCTTGCAGGCAGGGGAGGGTCATGCAACTTTTGATTGAAGCGCTCAAAATCCCTCCGGGGACCCCGTTTATAAATAACAAACGGTCCCTAACAGCGCGTAACAGTCGTTTTACTCCCCGGATGCGCTCATTATAAAGAACGTTTAACGTGTCCCAAAAACAGCTATCAATTAATCACCAAACGTCTTATAAACAAGTATTGCCAGGAGCAACACCTTGCAAAAAATGATAACAATAGGCCTAGGCCTTTATATGGCTCTGCTCCTGCCTAGATTCGAACTCAGAACTACCTGAAATTTGCAGACCTGTTCTGGAAATACGTGCATTAACCCACTCGACCGTCAGACAACGCTATCTGCTTCGAGTAGGCCTATTGGGTAGGACTGTAGCCTACACTGGTTGCTGTGGCACAGTCTTGAGTGACCGAATTCGTTTTTCTTTGTCATATGAATGCTGTCATTTTGTTAACATTACTGTTAAGGAGATGCTGTAGGCAAAGTCTATATTTCAACCTCGTTAGTGTAGTAAAAAAAATCAGAACTATTCACAAGGTTTCTGGGCAGCATATTTATGTTCTGTTAGCAAGCGAACTTCTCATGACTACCGACAAAGTAGCCTACTGCCAGCTGACGAAGCTCTCATTTTAAAACATTACTGAGAGACAGACACTGTACAATCAAGAAATCTTGCCACTGAATCCAAAACTATGTTTAACATTATGTACAAGGCTTAGGCTACAGTGGACTAGCATGTTGCAGGGGCTGCTAAAAAAACGCACTGAAAACTCGGCCAATCACAGCCCTTGCTGTCGAATGCGCCGTCTGGTTCGACTGTGGAACTCCACAGCGGACTATGCTGCCCCCAAGCGGCTGCAGTTGTACTTACATTTCACCATTCACCATGATCGTGAATGAAGTGTCAATTTTTAACTGGGACCCACTGTAGTTCCAGACAGGCACTCTCTCTACCACATGTCTGCGGGGACATGAGCACCTAAAGTCGGGGAGTTGACATTCAGGAATGTGCACTTCCATCTTCCATCTTTCTGACTTAGTTCCAGACAGGCACTCTCTCTACCAGATGTCTGCGGGGACATGAGCACCTAAAGTCGGGGAGTTGACATTCAGGAATGTGCACTTCCATCTTCCATCTTTATGACTTAGTTCCAGACAGGCACTCTCTATACCAGATGTCTGCGGGGAATCGAGCACCTAAAGTCGGGGAGTTGACATCCAGGAATGTGCACTTCCATATTCCAACATTTTTGACTTAGATCCAGACAGGCTGTGTCCACTGCATGTCTGCGGGGAATGAGCACCTAAAGTCGGGGAGTTGACATCCAGGAATGTGCACTTCCACATTCCAACTTATTGACTTAGTTCCAGACAGGCACTATCTCTACCACATGTCTGCGGGGAATCGAGCACCTAAAGTCGGGGAGTTGATATCCTGGATGTGCACTTTCATCTTCCATCTTTCTGACTTAGTTCTAGATAGGCACTCTCTCTACCACATGTCTGCGGGGAATCGAGCACCTAAAGTGGGGGAGTTGACATCCAGGAATGTGCACTTCCACATTCCAACTTATTGACTTAGTTCCAGACAGGCACTCTCTCCACTGCATGTCTGCGGGGAATCGAACACTCAAAGTCGGGTAGGTGATATACCAGAACTTGGATCCAGGTAGGCACTCTCTACTACATGTCTGCGGGGAATCGAGCACCTAAAGTCGGGGAGTTGACATTCCGGAATGTGCACATCCATATTCCAACATTTTTGACTTAGATCCAGACAGGCACTATCTCTACCACATGTCTGCGGGGAATCGAGCACCTAAAGTCGGGGAGTTGATATCCTGGATGTGCACTTTCATCTTCCATCTTTCTGACTTAGTTCCAGACAGGCACTCTCTCTACCACATGTCTGCGGGGAAATGAGCACCTAAAGTCGGGGAGTTGATATCCTGGATGTGCACTTCCAAAATCCATCTTTTTGACTTAGATCCAGGTAGGCACTCTCTATCACATGTCTGCGGGAAATGAGCACCTAAAGTCGGGTAGGTGATATACCGGAACTTGGACATTCTAGGGTTAGTTCCAGGAACTATGCCTGGTTCTCAGTCTTAGGCAACTCTTCACTTACCTTACCCAATTGATGCACACCCTCCAAGGCATTTTACCTTCAGCTTGCAGCCTGGGGATCCACCACAAATTTCCAACAAAGCAAACATCAACTTCCAGGAATTTGACATGCAATGATGCCACCTGGTGGCGGTTACTGGTTTTACATCAACTTATTTTCAAAGCTTTAAAAAAAATACTAAATATGATTTTTTTTTAAAAACTCTTAAAGTTCTGAGCAGTACACATACCAAAGATTATGTCAATTTTTTGTTTAATTTCATCTATAAAAAGTTCACTTTCTGTATTTCTACGTTAGCATGCGCTAAATTTATGAGCCCACATTGACTTAACATAGGAGGGCGAGGTCACATTCGCTAACCTGTGGAAGAAAAGCACAATGTTGGAAATTTTCCAGTAAAGCCACCGTTTTTTCGGTTTTAGTAAACGGATTCCATAATTGCAACATCATGCACATAACCCTAATCAGTACTACATTACTTAACCCTTTAGGCGCCAGAGGTTTTTTTCCGAAACGATCAATTTTGACATAAAATATCATAAAAGTGATAAGAGATAGAGACTTTCTGTAAATTAGAGAAATATTAAGGATGACCCAAAGTTTATGTAGAGATTAAATGTTTATATCTAATTTGCATATTATGACATCATATGGTGGCGGCCATCTTGGATTATAGAATTTTCATGAAAAGTCGCATGTTTGAATGATAAAATATACCACTTCTTTCCCCCCAAAATGTCCCTCACCTTCTGTATGCTATATTGTACAATACTGAATGCTCAGGTAAATAGTAAGTAGTGAACAACTGTGTAAATCATTACTAATAAATGGCAGAAACAAACCAAATGCATGTAGCGGTAGACTGGCCTTTTGCTGTAGAGATTTTCCATTTACTACATACAGTAGGCACTCTGATTCCATGTATGGGGCACATATATATTATTCAGATGACACACAAACACAAGTAGACAAGACCTGTTTAGTTCAAAAGCTCATTTGCCACGGCAAGGCACAGATCAGGAGTGAGATGACGAGACAAGACAAGAGACAATGTTAGTATTTTTTTTTCTTTTTGTTGTTTTTGTTGATGTTTTTTTGTTTTTTTTCTTAGCTGACAAAGACACACACATCACAAGGACATGAACACACAAAAAGGAACACATAGTGTATGTCCTACAATCAACAGTGTAAATCATTACTAATAAATGGCTGACATTTTTTTTTTTATGTAGCAGGCCTTTTGCTGTAGAGATAATGACTCCCTATCCCTATCCATACAGGGCCGGCATTCCCATCATCTTGTGATAGACTTTGCATGACCTAATGTGTGTGTGTGTGTGTGTGTGGAAGAGGGAGAGAGCGTGTTACCACCTCCACCATGCGAGCAGCATGGCCAGATCTGCCTCGCGCGCGCCGAGTGGAGAGAATTTGCGCAGCTCGGACTAGGCCTACTGTCATTCTCATTGCGACTCCCCACACTGCCACTACGTTCCCCCCTAACTGTCCTATGAGCACTTCGACCTCGTCTAACATACCCAGTGGCATTAGACAAAGGCTCCACTGCGCTACTGTCACCGCAATTGTGGAGAGGCACACGTTCAGAAGACAGAAGCTACGCTATGGACATTAGGCTACCTCCAGCCTCGTTTGCCACACCACTAACACCCTGCTAACTTCCCCGATGAACACCAACCCGCGGAAACTTTATTCCCACCAGTGACATTGGGCAAACGATTCAACGTTTGTGCTTGGTGTAAGCTAAACTATGGAGTAAACTCTCACTTTGTCCAGCTGCATCATTGCAAGGCAGGGACGATCTGAAGCCCTCACTAAACGAATCACCGTCATTTTCTGAAGGCAGATATTCCCCTTCAGAATCAGGGTCCGCGAATAGAAGACCCAACACTTCATTTCAGGTAAACTTTTTTGATGCCATTAGACGATAATCTAATGCAAATACTCGCTGAAGTTGACAATATCGCTCTGATAAAATAGCTCACACGCACACTAGCTCCGGTATTGCACGCACTGATTCACTGCAGCTGTAGCGCGAAAGTTTAGTTTAAAGCGTGACTTTTTTCCGACTCGGGGATGACGTATGACATGTCTGCCATCTAGTGGAGTGGAGGTCGAACGAAATATGACACCCTATTTGACTAAATCGGCCGTTTTATTCAGTACCGCATCTTGTCGACTAAAGTCGACTGTGGCGCCTAGAGGGTTAATATAGCCTTGGTTGCAATAACGTGAACTACACAAGGCGGTTAACATTACAAGGCAAGTGACGAAAGTGACTATAACGTTAGCATGCCAACAACTGCATTTATATCTAACGTTACTCCAAAGACCATTTTCGCTAAGTGTAACCCAGTAGCTAACGTCAGTAAGCTATTTGACTAACGTTAGACGTTAACGTTAGAAAAATTATGTCCAATATCAAAGTTCCACTACATTACAACTTAATTGTTCCTTGGTTGAAATGAAATATGACAAGTTACGAGCGATTACCAAAAGCTAACGTTAGCTAGAACCAACAGACAAGACTTAGTTAACTTAGATACCGGGCACATTTTAAGACATAATGAACATTAAGGCTACATTCAACTTCAGAAATGATGGTCTCTAAATAACCTACCTTGGATGTGGTGTGAAAATCTTGAGAACAACGTCAATGTAAGACTGGAAAGCCGCACTGCACAGTTCAAAGATCTGGGCACTGAATGATAAGTCTTAGGAGATGTGTTCGAGGCTTCTACAATTGGCGCGAATGACAAGGTTGCATGTGAACGGACTGGCCAAATGAGTGGCTAACCATTGATCAACTACATCAGCACACTGGTGTAGTGTTTCTTGAGTTAGTCGTGAGAACACGTTTAAGAGTTATATTAACATAAAATAATATATTAATGATAGTTTAAAAGTAGACCGTTTAAAAGTTGAATGTAGATAGTTTAAAAGATGTTGATAGACAACTAGTTTAATAGATAGATAGTTTAATGGTAGTTTAAAAGTAGACAGTTTAAAAGTTGAATGTATATAGTTTAAAAGTTTAAAAGTTGAATGTAGATCAGGGGTGGGCAAACATTTTGGCTCAAGGGCCACATTGGGTTTTGAAAACTGGCCGGCGGGCCGCACAACAAGTTTTTCTTTAATAGTTTAAAAAGTATAAAAGTTTCAAAGTTGAAAAGACATAGCAGCTTGGTCCGTTTGAAGACCTATGTTACAAAGTTTGAACGAAGTTTCTAAGTTAAACTGTTCAAGAGAAATTGCGTACGGAAAAAGTGGTAAGCGGAATAATAATAATAAGTTGTTGGTACAGTGCATGAACATACACTGTACTGTTCTTCCTAGGCAACTTCAACAACTTCTTCTTCCGCTTACCACTTTTTCCGTACGCAATTTCTCTTGAACAGTTTAACTTCGTTCAAACTTTGTAACGTAGGTCTTCAAACGGACCAAGCTGCTATGTCTTTTCAACTTTTCAACTTTTACACTTTTTAAACTATTAAAGAAAAACTTTTTAAAAATCCCCATAGACTTAACATTGCCGATTGTGACATCATAATACGGCCGTTAAGCAATTAGAATCCTATGGCAGGTGTTCAGGCCACCTGCAGCCTCAGGCTTTAAGCATACAATCTGGGTCAATTAAGACTACACATCCTATTCAACTGTTTCCTCTGCCAAAAAATGTTTCAAAATAAAAGTCCTCACTACAATAATCCACTGTTAAACAATGTAACCCATTAAGCTACTGAACTTTTTACATTCAACTTTTAAACGGTCTACTTTTAAACTATCTATCTATTAAACTAGCTGTTTATCAACAACTTTTAAACTATCTACATTCAACTTTTAAACTTTTAAACTATATACATTCACTAGCTGTCTATCAACAACTTTTAACTTGTCATCAACTGTCAACACTTTTCATCAACTATGACTCCTACCCACTGTAGCTAGTTAGCATGGTTAACAAAGTTAGCATGTTAACATTGCTAACATTGTTAGCATTTTTAGCAAAACTGCTAAAAATGATTAGCTAGGTTAGCTAAGTAACATGGTTTACATAGTTAACATGCTAGCATGTTAGCATGTTAGTTAGCATAGTTAGCATAACTACTAAAAATGATTAGCTAAGTTAGCTAAGTAACATGGTTAACATAGTTAACATGCTAGTTAGCATAGTTAGCATTACTATTAAAAATGATAAGCTTGGTTAACTAAGTCACATGGTTAACATAGTTAGCATGTTAGCATTGCTAGCATAGTTAGCATGTTTAGCAAAACTACTAGAAAATGTTTAGCAAAACTGCTAGAAAATGTTAGTTAAGTTAGCTAAGTAGCATGGTTAGCATGTTAGCATTGCTAGCACTACTATAAAACATTAGCTAAGTAGCATGGTTAACAGAATTACAAATCTTAGCATAACTGCTAGCAAACATTAGAGCCATTCCAACTTTCAGTTATCGTCAAATATCTACCTATACACAGCCATTAAACTATTTGAATATCAACATTCATTAAACTGCTAGAAAACGTTAGCTAAGTAGCATGGTTAGCATTGCTAGCACTGCTATAAAACATTAGCTAAGTAGCATGGTTAGCATAGTTAAAAATCTTAGCATAACTGCTAGCAAACATTAGATCCATTCCAACTTTCAGTTATCGTCAAATATCTACCTATACATAGCCATTAAACTATTTGAATATCAACATTCATTCAACTTTCAGTCTGTCAACAACTTTTAAACTATTTACCTTCAACTTTTAAACGGTCTACTTTTAAACTATCATTAAACTATCTATTAAACTAGCTGTCTATCAACAACTTTTAAACTATCTACTGTCTATCAACAACTTTTAAACTATCTACATTCAGCTTTTAAACAGTCTACTTTTAAACTATCAACTTTTATTAAGCTATGCAACCACCATGTCTATCCTAGCATCACCGTAGTAACCATCTCTGTATTATCTGTTTTAACTATCCATGAAATTTTACATCACAACTTTAGCATTTTCATGCACTGGTAATTCCTTGGAATTGCATTTCTAGTTGATGTTGTTGCCTTGGAAGAACAGTACAGTGCATTTTCATGCACTTTAATAAGTTGCCTAGGAAGAACAGTACAGTGCATTTTCATGCACAGTAATTAGAAACCTATGCCAGGTGTTCAGGCCACCTGCAGCCACTGTCTCAGGCTGTCTCAGTCTTTAAGCATACAATATGGCTGTATTAAGACTACAGATCCTGTTAAACTGCTTCCTGTGCCCACAACTGTTTCAAAATAAAAGTCCCTTTAAACTATCCAACTTTTTAACTGTTCAACTACTGTCAACTGTTCAACTGTTGTAACTGTCAGTCAACTATGACTCCCATCAACTGTATCAAAGTCTTTTAGGCAAGTCCCTCCTTTCGGTGGCCATATACCAACGTTTTTATGGGCTCTCATCGGGCACAGTCTTTGGGTCGAACTTCTTGGCGCGCGGCGCTAAAGGCTTCCACGACACCAATCTTGCTCCAGCTAAGAGATCACAACACATGATTGGCACGATGTCTTCACAACACACCATATGATTGGCTCAATGTATTCACATCACACCACATGATTGGCTCAATGTATTCACATGTCGATGTTTTGCAGAGGAAGGGGTGGGATAAAAAGTTCACTTTCTGTATTTCTACGTTAGCATGCGCTAAATTTATGAGCCCACATTGACTTAACATAGGAGGGCGAGGTCACATTCGCTAACCTGTGGAAGAAAAGCACAATGTTGGAAATTTTCCAGTAAAGCCACCGTTTTTTCCCGGTATTAGTAAACGGATTCCATAATTGCAACATCATGCACATAACCCTAATCAGTACTACATTACTTAACCCTTTAGGCGCCAGAGGTTTTTTTCCGAAACGATCAATTTTGACATAAAATATCATAAAAGTGATAAGAGATAGAGACTTTCTGTAAATTAGAGAAATATTAAGGATGACCCAAAGTTTATGTAGAGATTAAATGTTTATATCTAATTTGCATATTATGACATCATATGGTGGCGGCCATCTTGGATTATAGAATTTTCATGAAAAGTCGCATGTTTGAATGATAAAATATACCACTTCTTTCCCCCCAAAATGTCCCTCACCTTCTGTATGCTATATTGTACAATACTGAATGCTCAGGTAAATAGTAAGTAGTGAACAACTGTGTAAATCATTACTAATAAATGGCAGAAACAAACCAAATGCATGTAGCGGGTAGACTGGCCTTTTGCTGTAGAGATTTTCCATTTACTACATACAGTAGGCACTCTGATTCCATGTATGGGGCACATATATATTATTCAGATGACACACAAACACAAGTAGACAAGACCTGTTTAGTTCAAAAGCTCATTTGCCACGGCAAGGCACAGATCAGGAGTGAGATGATGAGACAAGACAAGAGACAATGTTAGTATTTTTTTTCTTTTTTTTTGTTGTTTTTGTTGATGTTTTTGTTTTTTTCTTAGCTGACAAAGACACACACATCACAAGGACATGAACACACAAAAAGGAACACATAGTGTATGTCCTACAATCAACAGTGTAAATCATTACTAATAAATGGCTGACATTTTTTTTTTTTTTTTTGTAGCAGGCCTTTTGCTGTAGAGATAATGACTCCCTATCCCTATCCATACAGGGCCGGCATTCCCATCATCTTGTGATAGACTTTGCATGACCTAATGTGTGTGTGTGTGTGTGTGTGGAAGAGGGAGAGAGCGTGTTACCACCTCCACCATGCGAGCAGCATGGCCAGATCTGCCTCAGCTGGCACCGAAAGTGGTGAGAGAATTTATGCAGCTTTCGGACTAGGCCTACTGTCATTCTCATTGCGACTCCCCACACTGCCACTACGTTCCCCCCTAACTGTCCTATGAGCACTTCGACCTCGTCTAACATACCCAGTGGCATTAGACAAAGGCTCCACCACGTTACTGTCACCGCAATTGTGGAGAGGCACACGTTCAGAAGACAGAAGCTAGCGCTATGGACATTAGGCTACCTCCAGCCTCGTTTGCCACACCACTAACACCCTGCTAACTTCCCGATGAACACTCCGAACCCGTGAAACTTTATTCCCACCAGTGACATTGGGCAAACGATTCAACGTTTGTGCTTGGTGTAAGCTAAACTATGGAGTAAACTCTCACTTTGTCCAGCTGCATCATTGCAAGGCAGGGACGCATCTGAAGCCTCACTAAACGAATCACCGTCATTTTCTGAAGGCAGATATTCCCCTTCAGAATCAGGGTCCATGAATAGAAGACCCAACACTTCATTTCAGGTAAACTTTTTGATGCCATTAGACGATAATCTAATGCAAATACCGCTGAAGTTGACAATATCGCTCTGATAAAAATAGCTCACACGCGCACACTAGCTCCGGTATTGCACGCACTGATTCACTGCAGCTGTAGCGCGAAAGTTTAGTTTAAAGCGTGACTTTTTTCCGACTCGGGGATGACGTATGACATGTCTGCCATCTAGTGGAGTGGAGGTCGAACGAAATATGACACCCTATTTGACTAAATCGGCCGTTTTATTCAGTACCGCATCTTGTCGACTAAAGTCGACTGTGGCGCCTAGAGGGTTAATATAGCCTTGGTTGCAATAACGTGAACTACACAAGGCGGTTAACATTACAAGGCAAGTGACGAAAGTGACTATAACGTTAGCATGCCAACAACTGCATTTATATCTAACGTTACTCCAAAGACCATTTTCGCTAAGTGTAACCCAGTAGCTAACGTCAGTAAGCTATTTGACTAACGTTAGACGTTAACGTTAGAAAAATTATGTCCAATATCAAAGTTCCACTACATTACAACTTAATTGTTCCCTTGGTTGAAGTACGAAATATGACAAGTTACGAGCCGATTACCAAAAGCTAACGTTAGCTAGAACCAACAGACAAGACTTAGTTAACTTAGATACCGGGCACATTTTAAGACATAATGAACATTAAGGCTACATTCAACTTCAGAAATGATGGTCTCTAAATAACCTACCTTGGATGTGGTGTGAAAATCTTGAGAACAACGTCAATGTAAGACTGGAAAGCCGCACTGCACAGTTCAAAGATCTGGGCACTGAATGATAAGTCTTAGGAGATGTGTTCGAGGCTTCTACAATTGGCGCGAATGACAAGGTTGCATGTGAACGGACTGGCCAAATGAGTGGCTAACCATTGATCAACTACATCAGCACACTGGTGTAGTGTTTCTTGAGTTAGTCGTGAGAACACGTTTAAGAGTTATATTAACATAAAATAATATATTAATGATAGTTTAAAAGTAGACCGTTTAAAAGTTGAATGTAGATAGTTTAAAAGATGTTGATAGACAACTAGTTTAATAGATAGATAGTTTAATGGTAGTTTAAAAGTAGACAGTTTAAAAGTTGAATGTATATAGTTTAAAAGTTTAAAAGTTGAATGTAGATCAGGGGTGGGCAAACATTTTGGCTCAAGGGCCACATTGGGTTTTGAAAACTGGCCGGCGGGCCGCACAACAAGTTTTTCTTTAATAGTTTAAAAAGTATAAAAGTTTCAAAGTTGAAAGACATAGCAGCTTGGTCCGTTTGAAGACCTATGTTACAAAGTTTGAACGAAGTTTCTAAGTTAAACTGTTCAAGAGAAATTGCGTACGGAAAAAGTGGTAAGCGGAATAATAATAATAAGTTGTTGGTACAGTGCATGAACATACACTGTACTGTTCTTCCTAGGCAACTTCAACAACTTCTTCTTCCGCTTACCACTTTTTCCGTACGCAATTTCTCTTGAACAGTTTAACTTCGTTCAAACTTTGTAACGTAGGTCTTCAAACGGACCAAGCTGCTATGTCTTTTCAACTTTTCAACTTTTTACACTTTTTTTAAACTATTAAAGAAAAAACTTTTTAAAAATCCCCATAGACTTAACATTGCCGATTGTGACATCATAATACGGCCGTTAAGCAATTAGAATCCTATGGCAGGTGTTCAGGCCACCTGCAGCCTCAGGCTTTAAGCATACAATCTGGGTCAATTAAGACTACACATCCTATTCAACTGTTTCCTCTGCCAAAAAATGTTTCAAAATAAAAGTCCTCACTACAATAATCCACTGTTAAACAATGTAACCCATTAAGCTACTGAACTTTTTACATTCAACTTTTAAACGGTCTACTTTTAAACTATCTATCTATTAAACTAGCTGTTTATCAACAACTTTTAAACTATCTACATTCAACTTTTAAACTTTTAAACTATATACATTCACTAGCTGTCTATCAACAACTTTTAACTTGTCATCAACTGTCAACACTTTTCATCAACTATGACTCCTACCCACTGTAGCTAGTTAGCATGGTTAACAAAGTTAGCATGTTAACATTGCTAACATTGTTAGCATTTTTAGCAAAACTGCTAAAAATGATTAGCTAGGTTAGCTAAGTAACATGGTTTACATAGTTAACATGCTAGCATGTTAGCATGTTAGTTAGCATAGTTAGCATAACTACTAAAAATGATTAGCTAAGTTAGCTAAGTAACATGGTTAACATAGTTAACATGCTAGTTAGCATAGTTAGCATTACTATTAAAAATGATAAGCTTGGTTAACTAAGTCACATGGTTAACATAGTTAGCATGTTAGCATTGCTAGCATAGTTAGCATGTTTAGCAAAACTACTAGAAAATGTTTAGCAAAACTGCTAGAAAATGTTAGTTAAGTTAGCTAAGTAGCATGGTTAGCATGTTAGCATTGCTAGCACTACTATAAAACATTAGCTAAGTAGCATGGTTAACAGAATTACAAATCTTAGCATAACTGCTAGCAAACATTAGAGCCATTCCAACTTTCAGTTATCGTCAAATATCTACCTATACACAGCCATTAAACTATTTGAATATCAACATTCATTAAACTGCTAGAAAACGTTAGCTAAGTAGCATGGTTAGCATTGCTAGCACTGCTATAAAACATTAGCTAAGTAGCATGGTTAGCATAGTTAAAAATCTTAGCATAACTGCTAGCAAACATTAGATCCATTCCAACTTTCAGTTATCACAAATATCTACCTATACATAGCCATTAAACTATTTGAATATCAACATTCATTCAACTTTCAGTCTGTCAACAACTTTTAAACTATTTACCTTCAACTTTTAAACGGTCTACTTTTAAACTATCATTAAACTATCTATTAAACTAGCTGTCTATCAACAACTTTTAAACTATCTACTGTCTATCAACAACTTTTAAACTATCTACATTCAGCTTTTTAAACAGTCTACTTTTAAACTATCAACTTTTATTAAGCTATGCAACCACCATGTCTATCCTAGCATCACCGTAGTAACCATCTCTGTATTATCTGTTTTAACTATCCATGAAATTTTACATCACAACTTTAGCATTTTCATGCACTGGTAATTCCTTGGAATTGCATTTCTAGTTGATGTTGTTGCCTTGGAAGAACAGTACAGTGCATTTTCATGCACTTTAATAAGTTGCCTAGGAAGAACAGTACAGTGCATTTTCATGCACAGTAATTAGAAACCTATGCCAGGTGTTCAGGCCACCTGCAGCCACTGTCTCAGGCTGTCTCAGTCTTTAAGCATACAATATGGCTGTATTAAGACTACAGATCCTGTTAAACTGCTTCCTGTGCCCACAACTGTTTCAAAATAAAAGTCCCTTTAAACTATCCAACTTTTTAACTGTTCAACTACTGTCAACTGTTCAACTGTTGTAACTGTCAGTCAACTATGACTCCCATCAACTGTATCAAAGTCTTTTTAGGCAAGTCCCTCCACTCGGTGGCCATATACCAACGTTTTATGGGCTCTCATCGGGCACAGTCTTTGGGTCGAACTGCGCGTGCGCAAGGCTTCACGACACCAATCTTGCTCCAGCGGCGAGATCACAACACATGATTGGCACGATGTCTTCACAACACACCATATGATTGGCTCAATGTATTCACATCACACCACATGATTGGCTCAATGTATTCACATGTCGATGTTTTGCAGAGGAAGGGGTGGGATATGTGTAGACAACGGCCATATTGGCGTGACAAACTAGCCCTATGCATTTCTATGGACTATTTTTTTGAGTGCTGTGTCTCCACATTAGAAAGTCTCTGACTGTGTCCTCTGCCTTCAACTATTTCAAAATAAAAGTCCTCACTAGCTAGTTAGCTAGTTAGCATTGTTAGCATAATTAGCTTTTTAGCATAACTGCTAAAAATGATTAGCTAAGTTAGCTGAGTCACATGGTTAGCATAGTTAGCATGTTAACATTATTAGCATGTTAGCATTTTTAGAGGAACTGCTACAAATGATTAGCTAAGTTAGCTAAGTAACATGGTTAGCATGTTAGCATTTTTTACAAAACTGCTAGAAAACATGAGCTAAGTTAGCTAAATAACTTGGTTAACATTATTAGCTTTGTTAGCATAACTGCTAGCAAACATTAGAGCCATTCCAACTGTCAGTTATCGTCAACTATCTACCTATATAGAGCCTTTAAACTATTTGTCTATCAACACACATTAAACTATCAGTCTATCAACAACTTTTAAACTATCTACATTTAACTTTTAAACTTTCAACATTCATTAAACTATGTATATCAACATCCATTAAACTATCTGTCTATTAAACTATCTGTATATTAACAACTTTTAAACTACAAAACTATCTACATTTAACTTTTAAATTTTCAACATTCATTAAACTATGTGTATCAACATCCATTAAACTATCTGTCTATTAAACTATCTGTATATTAACAACTTTTAAACTATCTACATCCAACTATCTGTCTATTAAAACTATCTATCTATTAACAACTGTTAAACTATCTACATTCAACTTTTAAACTGTCTACTTCTAAACTATCAACTTGTATTAAGCTATGCTATGTCTGTCCTAGCTTCATTTTCATGCACTCGTAATTCCCTGGAATTACATTTTCTAGTTACAGTGCATGAAAATGCACTGTACTGTTCTTCCTAGGCTTCTTCTTCTTCTTCTTATTATTTTTTTTTCTTCTTCTAACACAGTTAATGCAGCTTCAACCGTTTGACTAGTTCAGTCATTCCAACTATTAAACCTCATCTACCTAGCAAATAATTTAACCTTTTAAACTATCCACCTATTTAACTGTTCAGTCATTCCAACTATATTAAACCTCATCTACCTAGTTCAGTCATTCCAACTATATTAAACCTCATCTACCTAGCAAATAATGTAACCTTTTACACTATCCACCTATTTAACTGTTCAGTCATTCCAACTATATTAAACCTCATCTACCTAGTTCAGTCATTCCAACTATATTAAATCTCATCTACCTAGCAAATAATTTAACCTTTTAAACTATCCACCTATTTAACTGTTCAGTCATTCCAACTATATTAAACCTCATCTACCTAGTTCAGTCATTCCAACTATATTAAACCTCATCATGTTGGTTGCCAATTAGCACATCATCTGTTTTAACAATATATTTCACACCATATGTTTTGCATTTTCATGCACTGGTAATTCCCTGGAATTGCGTTTTCTAGTTAATATTTTACTATTTTATTCCTGATTATTTTTCTTCAATTATTGTAGATTCGTTAATTTAGCTGTACAGTTATAGATAGCCTTTTTTATTTAAACTGTTTATTTTGTTTTTCCACACTTTTATTGCGTTTTATGAAGTCTGCCTCTAGTCCGAGTTCTACCTGCGCTGTTTTTTCGCCTGCTGATCAGCTGTTTTTTTTTTTCCCCTGCCGATTGCAATCAGCAAGGCCTTCACTGCTATCGGACTTGCTGTCTGCTTGTGTGGTGGAAGCTGTGCTGGATTCGAGCTTGCTAGTGTGTCTCTCCTTTTCTATCCTGAATACGCTGGGTTCATATAGTCGGTGACTGTCCAGCTGCTGGTTTAGTCGGTTGACTGAGATTGAGGCTTCGTGCTAGCTAGGTGATTAAATTGCACACTTTGGACTGGCTGATGCATCAAGCCGTGTTGGAGTTTGTGTTTTGGCTATGGGGGGCTTTCAGTACACACCCCTTGAACTTTGACAGTTCGCCTCCACCGACACCATCAACATCGAGGTGCTCCACCTTTGCCGGGCAGCGGGGATCCTCCGGCGGAAACGCTACTTGCACAGAGGCGCACGCCGCTCTATCATCCAAAAGGCGACAGACCAAAAGCATCTCTCCATCATTTCCATGGGATTTCTTGCCTAATCAACGCGGTTTTCCAGAGCAGTCCGCTCCCGCAAACAACTCGCTCCCTACAATGTCAGTGGAGAATCTACAGCGACCAACAACGCAGCGAGAATCTGTCTCTCACATCTTGGACAACTTCACTCAGGGTGCGATTTGTAGGGGGGGATGGTTAGGATTTCCCCCCCTCTGGTTTTCCTATCCCTACCTCTGCTAAATTATTTTTATCGTCGGGGGGGGACAGCATTTATCCCCCTCTGCCCCTCATATTGATTAATGCTACTTCATATAAGTAAAGCGCTGCAACGTGAGAACAGTCTAGTAGGCTAGCCTACATAATAATCTGACATCAGAAACGTCTAATGCTGCTGACACAGTGGCTGCGTGATAACTTAATTTGGCCTTGATCGTGCAGGACATTTCAGAATGTCGAGTGTGTAATCCATCATAAATGGCTAGGTTCAATGGAAAAGTTAGCTGGACAAATGAAAGAAAACGAGAAGGATTCAGTGAAGCATAATAATGTTTTAGAACCTTCAAAATTAGAAAACTGATGCAACTGAGATGGAGGACAACTGCACGTAGAGTAGAACGTAGGCCTATTGTCCGAAGGAACTTGCATTAAATGAGGAGATATTTGCTGAATGTCACAAAGTGCTACAGAAATTGCTTGGCATCGCTTATTCAATGGCTCTCTACAGAAACACCTGTAGTTTGCGGAAGACGAACGAGAAAGCACTCGTTTGATAAATCATCCAGTAGTAGACAAATAACTTTTAGAAATAATCTGTACTGCAAAAACGAATGTTGGTGGGTATTTAAACTATCTAGCGGGTGTTTTAACAGCTGCAAGAAATAGAAGCTTCATGGTCTTTATGTTCTGGTTCGTAAATTATTTTCATAAAACTTCAAGTTGCCCTATAACTTTACTCTCCAAACTCTTCACTGCACTGTAGGCAATTAACTGACAGTATGATAGGCTATTTATTTTCTGTAGGCTACAATAAACACATTTATTTTTTCAACTTTTGCAATATTACGACTTGGCTACTGAACACAAATCAGCAGGGAGAGAATGCACGTAACCTCCATGGCGTGTGGCGCAATGTGTAGGCTATTTGGTTACCAACTAACACTGTTAGCCAATTCACTAACTTAAGACTTCAGTGCCATCATATACAACGTTTTTTTACACAACAAATACAGAAAGGATGGAGGCAGCAAAAGTAGAGAAGTAGAGAAGAGAAGTATGCTTGTCAAAACGTAGTCCTACCCTGCATTAGAGGAGCTGATCATCATACCAAGCACACTCACTGTTTAAAGTCATACACCACAGTGAACTAAAACTAAAATGTTACAAAGGTGGCAAAAACAATATAGGGTATTATTAGCCATGACATTACTAGGCTATGAATCGTTCGTTCATTTTTTATTTTTTTTGGGTGGGGGGATCCCACCCCCCCATCTGGTTTTTACACAAATCGCACCCTGGGGGGGTATTAAGGGTATTAAGGTAGATTAAAAGCTTGGGAGAAAATGAAAGTCTTTAAGTTAGACTTAAAGCAGTCAATGGTTGGAGAGGACTTAATATGTACAGATAGACTATTCCAGAGTTGGGGGGCAACAACAGAGAAGGCTCTATCACCCTTAGTTTTAAGGCGTGTTTTGGGGATATAGAGAAGATTCTGAGATGAAGACCTAAGTGATCTTGGAGTGCTGTAAGGAATTAGTAGGTCACCTATGTAACTAGGTGCCAAACCACTGAGGGCTTTGAAGACAAAAAGTAAAATTTTAAACTTAACTCTGTGCTCCACAGGTAACCAGTGCAGCTTAGCCAACACAGGAGTTATATGCTCATGTTTCTTAGAGCCACTTAATAATCTAGCTGCTGCATTTTAGTGGGTCAGGCCTGCATATAATGAATTACAATAATCTAGTCTAGATGAAAGCATGTATAAGAGTTTCAAGATCGGAGAAGGGCAAAAAGGGCTTCAGTTTTGCAATGGTTCTTAACTGGAAAAAGCTGCCTTTGACCACACTATTTACTTGCTTATTAAAATTTAAAGAGGAGTCAAAGAAAACCCCAAGATTCTTTACTTCACTGTGGCAGTTTGCAGAGAGAGGTCCTAGTGCATTTTTCAAGATAGAAACATCACTTGGAGGGCCAAAAATAATTATATCAGTTTTACTTTCGTTCAGTTGAAGAACATTTCTTGCCATCCAGCATTTGATGTCACTGAGACAGTTAAAAATATTCTCCAAGGAACAAATGCCATTAGTGTTAACAGGCAGGTAAAACTGAGTGTCATCTGCATAGCAGTGATACTGAATGTTATACTTAAAAATTGAGCCGAGGGGTAGCATATAAAGAGAGAATAAAAGAGGGCCCAAAATGGAACCCTGAGGAACACCACACTTTATAAGGGCAGAGGAAGAGGAGAAATTGCCTAAACTAACTGAAAATGATCTATCACTAAGATAAGAAGAGAACCATTGCAAAACAGAACCCTGGAGACCAACTTCATCCTCCAAGCGTTTTAATAGGATGTTATGGTCAATGGTGTCAAATGCTGCACTCAGATCAAGAAGCACCAAGAGGGCGCAAGATCCAGAATCAACTGCTAAGAGAATGTCGTTTTGGACTTTAAGCAAGGCCGATTTAGTGCTGTGCAGAGATCTAAAACCTGATTGGAATTTATCACATATATTGAACTCAGATAAGAAGAAACCTGAGAGAGGACAACCTTTTCTAGTATCTTTGACAGAAAAGGTAATTTAGAAATATGCCTATAATTCTTCAGGTCACTGGGCTCAAGGTTAGGTTTCTTAAGTAAAGGTTGCACAATTGCACGTTTAAAACCTGAGGGGACCACTCCATTGGTTAGTGAGTGATTAATTATGGCCAATACAAGAGGGCAGATGATTGGTAAAAACTTCTTTAAAAAGGCGTGCAGGTAAAACATCTAAGTGGCAGGATGTAGATTTCATATGGGAGACCACCTCAGAAAGCTGGGAGGAAGATATAGCCTGAAACTATTGGAGGCAGCTAGGTGAAAGTTCTATCACTGAGGGATTCGAATCTGGAGGTGAGATTTGAGATTTTATTTTGTCAATTTTATCGATGAAGAAGTTGAGGAACTTCTTACAGATTTCTGTTGAAGGGGCAAGAGTAGATGACGCAGAGGCAAGATTTATAATAGAGTTAATGGTATTAAATAAAACTTTTGGCCTATGAGCATTATTGTTGATAAGCTGAGCATAATACTCAACCTTTGCTGCCTTAACAGAGTTTTGGTAGGTCTTTAGAGAATCTCTGAAAAGGTCATAGAAGACCTGAAGCTTCTCTTTTTCCATTTAGCTCTGCTTTCCTGCAAGATTTTCTGACAGAACGGGTCGTGTCATTTAACCATGGAGTGGTGATAGTTTTGACACACTTTTGTTTTAGTGGGGCAACACAGTCTAAGGCATAAAAAGTCCTTAACCAAAGGTTTTGATGGGCAACAGATGTGAATGTGAATCCCCTAAAATCATGAAATTGTCAGAGCGAGAGGCCATAAAAGATAGTAGATCAGCAAATTCTTGAATGAAATTACAATTAAACTTAATTTTTGGTGGTCGGTAAACTAATGCACAGAGGAGGGTGGCATTTATCTTTACAAGCTGTACCTCAAAAGTGGAGAACATATCAATTTGTACAATTCTACATTTAAAGTTGTTATTATAAACAGTGACCAGACCACCTCCACGACCAGTAGCCCAAGGGGAATTCATGAAGCTGCAGTGAGGAGGGCAGAGTTCACCAAGTGGAATGACATCATTACCGCTGAGCAAGACTCCGTTATAAACAAAAAGTCCAGGTGATAAGACGTGAAGCGGTCATTTAAAATGAAAGTCTTGTTACAGATAGATTGTGCGTTCAATAACGCAAATTTGACGGGAGGAGGGTCTTGCGCATGCTGCAGAACTTCCTGCGGTGAACCAGCTGTGAGAACTTTTACCTTCGGATGAAGGTCTTATGGGCGGGTTCAAGCATGGTCTGACATGGTGATGCCCCCACACACACACACACACACACTCTCTTTATTATTTTTGATCAATTTGTTTATTATTTCAATTATGTATTTAATTTTCTCCCATGTTATGTTATTATTGTTGTTGTACCATTGTCATTGTTTTATGTTTGTTTGTAAGCACTTTGGTTCAACTCAGTTGTTTTTAAATGTGCTATAGACCCTTTCAACAATAAAAACAAAAACAATGCTTGAATGTTCTATTTGGGCCCCAATCTACTTCCTCTGCATTAAGATAACATATGGAATGTTGAAAAGGAAGTCTTGTGGGGCCAACTATGATGCTGATAATGGAACCCTCTTGAAAGGGTCCATAGAAATAAAGTTGACTTGACTTGACTTGAAAATTTCCCCATAGACTTAACATTGCCGATTATGGCATCACAATAGGGCACTTGGAATCCTATGCCATTCATATGCCAAGTGCCAGAGCCATAATGGTTCCGGCCAGAGCAGGTAGAGTTGCGACAACTCCATTGACGCTAATGTTCCTTTTTTTTCCAACAATGGCGGCTCATGGAAGCCTCAAAGAGTTCCCGGAAGTTAACAATTAATAATAGCAGCAGCTGCGGTTACAGCAGTATAGACTGTTTGTAGCCAACTTTTCAGACTCAGATTTACATTATTGGCTCATCCAAATAATAATAATAGTAATAACAGTAATAGTAGTTAAGTAATAGTATTAATGACCTAATTATAATAATAAACTATTTATGTATCGACTATGACAGCTTTCTGCTGCTCAGTTTTTATCAGTTCCTCATCAAATAAATTAAAAGAGGCTAAAAGCCCAATAAATGTGCCACACATAATAGCCTAATATAAGATAAACCTTGCCTATCCCATTTCAATTCGGCAGCACTAGGCTACACTACGAACAAGCTGTCATTAAGTGTAATTTTGCGTTTGTACAACCTTTCTGATGTGACGTTTCTTGGGCATTTAGCTTTACCATCATGTCAACATAGTTGTAACGTTATGCGCAATGCTCATCTAGGCTATGGATTTAAGTGGTTTAATTTTAAAAAGTGCAGCAAAAGTGGGATATAGTGCAATTGCTTCCCCAAAACAATTCCTCCATAACTGTGGATTTAATCGTTTGATATGTGGATAACTTTCAGTGGACTAAACACATAAAAGGTAAGACTTTGTTATCACAAAGCTAGCTGGTTAGTTATGGCGAAGCATATTTTCAGCTAACTTTGTAGGCCTACTTGCAGCAGTGGAGTTTGTTGTCTCCCTCTGTTGACATCAATGAGTTTACGGAAGTATCATTGAGTTACATCAATATGCTAACTGATTCCATCATCCCAACTGTAAAGATCCGAAGCTTCCCTAACCAGAAGCCATGGGTGGATAGAGAAGTGAGAACGGCATTAAAGACACGTACCATGACTTATAACGCTGGGCTTATTTCAGGGGATATGACGGATTACAAAGCAGCATTTTATTGTTTACGTAGAGCTATTAAAGATGCTAAGCGACGCTATAGAGACAGAGTTGAAGCTGATTTCTTGGAGGGTGATCCAGCACGAGTGTGGAAAGGACTCCGAACCATCACTGGCTTTGAAAGAAAGTCCCCTCCTATGATGAATGTGAGTAAAGCCCCTGATGAACTTAATGCCCCTCCCTGATGAACTTAATGCTTTTTATGCTCGCTTTGACATGAAAAACACAGACTATATTGGACTAGCTGCAGCATGTGAAGCAAATGAGGATGCACCTTTCTGTGTCTCTGAGGTCGATGTGAGCAATGCCTTTAGGAGGGTTAATTGTAGAAAAAGCTACTGGACCGGATGGAATTTCTAACAGGGTTTTGAAATCCCGCGCTGCTCAGTTAGCTCCTGTGTTCACTTATATCTTTAACACATCATTGGCTCAAGAGACAGTTCCTACTTGCCTCAAGCAGTCTGTTATTGTTCCAGTACCGAAAAACAAAAGTCCATCATGTCTGAATGACTACCGCCCAGTAGCCCTGGCGTCTACAGTGATGAAGTGTTTTGAGAAGCTTGTGAAAAACATTATCTGCTCATCCCTCCCTGCCTCCTTGACCCCCTCCAATTCAATTTACAGAGCCAACAGGTCTACAGAGGATGCCATCTCAAACCTTATGCACACCACCTTAACTCACCTGGAGGAGGGAATGGGAATTATGTGAGGATGCTGTTCATTGACTTTAGTTCAGCATTCAACACGATAGTACCTCTCACCTTGGTCACAAAGATGAAGGCCTTAGGACTGAACACCACCCTGTGTCACTGGATATTTGACTTCCTCACCAACCGTTCATAAGTGGTTAGAGTGGGGGTCTGACATCTGACTCATTAACCATCAGCACTGGTGCTCCCCAAGGCTGTGTTTTGAGTCCACTGCTGTACAACATATACACACATGACTGCAAAGCCAACAGTAGTCATACCTCCATCATCAAGTTTGCAGATGACACAGTGATCTTGGGCCTGATTAGTAACAACAATGAACAGCTCTACTTGGGTCAGGTTGATGAGGTGTTTTACAGTGGTGTCAATCTAACAGCTTGACACTGAATATCAATAAAACCAAGGAAATGGTAGTGGATTACAGAAGGTAGCAGCAGAACTACAGTTACACCCCACTAATGATCAGCGGGCAACCTGTAGAGAGAGTCACAAGTTTTAAATACCTTGGTGTCCACATTACTGAAGACTTAACATGGACTGTTAACACTCAATATGTTCTGAAAAAAAAAAGTCCAGACAAGCGACTCTACTTCCTTCGTCAGCTAAGGAAATTCAAAGTTTCTACATCCATCATGAAGGCCTTCTACACTTCAGCGGTTGAGAGTGTTCTAACTGGTAGCATCATCACCTGGTATGGGAACTCCACAGTTAGAGATTGTAGTACTCTGCAGAGAGTAGTGCGCTCAGCTGAACGTATCTATAAGAACTCAACTCCCTGCTCTACAAGATATCTATTCCAGAAGAGTACTCCTAAGAGCCCAAAAGATTCTGAAGGACTCTTCTCATCCTAACAATGGATTATTCCTACCGCTGAAATCAAGAAGACGCCTATGTAGTCACAAAGCCAGAACTGAGAGACTCAGGAGAAGTTTTTATCCCCAGGCCATCCGAACTCTGAACTCACACTATACTGACTTTGCACACATTCACTCCTCAGCACTCTCAAACATTTCCCAACTCTGAACTCACACTATACTGACTTTGCACTCATTCACTACTCAGCAATCATGACCCCCCCACACACACACACACACACACACACATACACACACACACACACCTACAAGACTTTTAGCACTTTTACATCGCTCTCCCCATGCTACAGACCTTTTATTTATTTTCTTATTTCATCACATGTCAAAAAACACACACACACACACATATCTGACTTTTGCACATCTCCATAGAACTTTTTATTTATTATTTTTGATTTCTCCTCCATCTTCCCATGTCCTTGATTGCCTAGCCTTTCTGCCCCCAACCCCCACCCACAACACACACACTTACATAATCACTGTCATCACTTCACATACATACAACACACTGCTTGCTACAGTAAGCCTCCTCTACATATTTGCTGCACACTGCCCCCTACATACACAGCACATTGTCTTCAGGATCTTCTCCAACACACATCCTCTACATACTTACAGCACACTGCCCCCACCTACACACTACACACACACACACACAGTCACTGCTCCACTCCCCTCCCGCCCACACACACATCTTCACTGTCATCACTTACATACATCATACATACAGTACTCTGCTTGCAATAGTAAGTCCCTGCCCCCCCTACATACACAGCACATTATTTCATCAGGAAGCTTCTCCAACACACATCCCCAACATACTTACAGCAGACAGCCCCCCCAATACACAGCACATTGTCTCATGAGGAAGCTTCCCCAACACACATATTGCACACTGCCCTCTCCCCACATACACAGCACACTATCCTATCTCCCCTGTCATCCCCCAACACACACACCAAGACCCTGGCAGTTGGGTTAGCCCCTTGAGCCGTGGATCTGCCCAAGGTTTCTTCCTTGGTAAGGGAGTTTTTCCTTGCCCCTGTTGCTCTTGGGTGCTCCTTGTTGGTGCCCCCCACCCAATGCAGCCCTTGCCACTTAATCTACTAAACCCCTCTTCTACTGCACTCTTTACCCCCATTAATGCACAAATAGGCTGACACCAGACATAATTTCACTGCATTTCTTACTTCCAGTAACTATATGCATGTGACAATAAACTTCCTTGTATCCTTGTATCCTTGTTGTTAACATTGTTGGTAACGTAAACGTTTCTTCAGTTAGGAGCAGGACTGTTTTTTTTTTTTATTTTGCATTCATTTTGATTGGCAAAAGCGAGCCTATGCATGAGAGAACCTAGATTTGAAGGAGCTGCAGCTGTTAGCATCAGCACGGTCATATTTATTAACACAGCAGGGCACACTAGCCCAGTGATGAAGGATCGTGTAAAATTACCATCCCCAGAAAGTTTCAAACCAAGCTTGCGCTGATGATGCATGATCACTGATCAAATTGCTATTTTCTGACACGATGCACAACCATTTCCAGGTGCTCACCTGTCTGAATCTCAAGCTCTTTAACCTAGCATCTTAATGCTGTTCACAGCACGGTGAATGACAAATGATGACAAAATGCTGTTCATGTTTATGAGTTCATAGCCTGGACACGTTTTACATGTCACTTTTATGGTATGTTGGTCTCAAGAGCCCACATCAATCTGGCCCATAATCACTCATTTGTGATTTGCACCCCCCCGGTAAAAAATGAAAATGCAATATTATTCTGCTTTAATCCCCCCTATCTTCAGTTAAGATGTTCAGAGCTGCACCAAATTTTATGTGTATGATTGACCTGGCATTCTCTGGGGGAATTTCATCGATGGGGGGGTCTAAAAAAATTAGGTTATGTGTACATTTAGTGACTGTACACTCATTGGCCTGTAGATGGCGGTGCACACATATACACATGCACACACACACACAGGCACCCACATACTATCGGTATTAGAACGTCCGATACATAATTACAAATTCAGTAGGATTAAAAGAAAGCCAAAATAAATATTCATCATCATCATCATGGCTGCATTTCCAGTATTGGCGATAAGTAGTCGTACGTCAGTGAGACGTAATTTTGTTGGAAGTTAAAAGTGGGTTGGAAAAACAATGGACGCTTCCTACAAGGACTGTAGTTTACCGCAGAGAACGTCTAATAAGGATAGGATGATGTTCACATGAAATGTAATTCCCATTTCTTCTTGAAGCCGAAATAAATCTGAGGATGTTTATCGGACATGCTTGGTTTTTACTGCAGGTATGTTAATCTTATAATATCAATAAGGACCTAGGTAATGTTACCGTTAGCGTTGGTTGAGCGATGGAGGCCAATTTGATCGATTGCATTTGTAGAAAACTATAAATGCGGTTATACCAAGCAAATTGATAGCAGCACTGTAATTGTATCTTTCGACTGTCATTTGTTGCACGTGCTACAAAAATCATTCTGTGCAATGAAAGATTTACCAATGTTACACCAGTCTGATACAGTTTTGCCTATACATGCGTGAGACTGAGACGCCTGTTTATTTTGTTTTAAGTGCGTGCAGGGTATCGGAAGGGAATCGATGTGCTTTGATTTCAGCTTGGTAGTTGTAGACTGTGAAATTAAAAAGCACTTGTGTGTGAAGTACCCAAACAATGACACCTTCATTTCATTATGGCTGCTTTAGCAACACACCTTAAGCTACTGTGTAGTGGGTGAAGTGACTACTTCATTCGCGCTTTCCTTGACTCATGGAGCTGCGTGAATTTTATTACAACTTTTCGCCACGATATGGCAGTTTAAGTCCGCCTGATACTGTAAGGCGTAAGCCATTGGTTTCCAAAGGAGATTTTATTTGTGTCGCCAGCATAGCCTATTGACAATTTATGTTGTAAATAGGCCTACCTTATAAGCCTACCTGTAGCTTAGGGAAGCTAACAGCTTTCTATTAGGATGTAGTTTGTTAGTTACAGTTTTGTCATAACTCCCTGATGCATTTTTGCATTTAGAATAGCCAGAGCGCGGATATCTCAATCGGAATTAAACAATTAAATGAAACAATATCGGGTGCCTATGGACTAGGCTGGGTGAACCCAGCCTGATCTGCCCGCTATTTATTTTTTGATTTCTTAAAAGATTGAGATTGGTCTGGTGAAAGCCAGACTAGCCATGGCCCTTAGTTACACAATGCAAGGGAACATGAATCAGCCTATATTTGCATTTAACAATAACGGACAACAGCTCTTCAACTTTGGCCCTGTTAAAAAATGTGTATGAACAGTCTAGCGACGCATTTCATCAAAGCCCATTTGGACATGTCAGTTATTTGCACCACTGGTTAGATGTAAAACAGCATTTCGTTTCAGACTACTGTTACTTAATTTGTGCATTAACAATAACGTTTCAGACTACTGTTACTTAATTTGTGCATAGACAATAAAGTATTACATGAACTAAAGATGACTAAAATCTTATGTAGAAGAAGAAACATTCACAAAAAATCCATCCATCCAAAAATGACCTTTGTTTTTGATAGCTGTTGAAAACGGCATGGAACTGACAGAGATGTTTTTGTTTATAAATAAATAAATAAATAAATAAATAAATAAATAAATAAATAATTATGCTGATACCTTTTGCTTTTCCCAAATACAATGTAGCCTACGGGTGTAAGTGACCTTTCATCAATCCAGTTGCAATGGATGAACTGTGATGAACTGCCCTACTTGTGATTGTTTAGAGATTTTAAAGGTTTTATAACAATGCTACATCTTCTTTGGCTATTCTACAATCTATTCACCTTTTCAGCACCAGTAGGCTACTTTCTGTGCAGCCGCACACACACACTCAGGCATGCCAAACAAGCATACACAAAAGTTTCAAGAGTGGGGGATGGAGTAAAATATGGAGACAAATTGAAGTGTGATTTATTTTCGCGGAACGGATGTAGAGGACTGTTCGGCGGTCATATTTTGGACCGCTATGCGGTACATCTAGTTTTATATAGCTATAATTTAGATACACTTATGGGGTGGTTGCAATTGCGTTTTCTAAAGAATCTCCCGTCTCGATTTTGTACATAAATTCAATGTCAGTTAATTTAATAATAGAATGTTAATAAGTTAATAATAGAATGTTAATTTCCCAACATTCCCGTCACACCGGTGTAACGGTACTCCTTTAAGGGTTAAAGGAATGTTGAGAAATTAACGTTCTAAAGAATATCTGGGTTCATTGAATTCAACATAGAATTTTAGAACCTTCAATTGTTGCGGAACTTAGAATGTTCAAAAACCTACACCTTTAAGTAAGGGATAATGTATAGAACACCGGTCATTATGGGGAAAATAAGTCCCGACAGGGCTTAACCGACTCGACGCCGCCAGAGGGGGGTCTTGTTTCGCTTCTGAAGGGACTTATTTTCCCATGATGACCGGGCGTTCTATACATTATCCCGCTTTATTATACTACTTGCCAAAACGAAAAAGAAACTCCATGATATGTCTCTTTACACTTATTTGTTACCGTTTCGTCGTGGCTTTTGCTGAGAAACAAATAGTTCGCAACACACGCTGAACTTGAATCAAACATTCTTTAGAACACAGCTGATCAACTGTCACTTTTGAATGAAGTTCCAAGCACAAACTCCGTTGCCATTGACAGCGGTCATTCTTGTTTTCAGAGGTCCTTTCCCAAGAAATAATGACCGCTAGAACTTTCGGAAATCCCATTCAAGTCAATGGAGCATTCTACTTGCATTGTGAAGAGCCGTATAATAAGGGTTAAATAATTTAACCATTTAAACTATCAAACTTTTTAAATGTTCAACTATTCCAACTGTCAGTTGTCATCAACTACAACTCCCCACCAAACTCTTTTCTCTATCTGACCTCCATCTTTTTACTTGGATTAGATTTTAAACAATATTCAACAATATTTTATTCAGCAGCCATTTTTCCATTTTCATGCACTCGTAATTCCCAGGAATTACATTCTCTAGTTTGGCATACTTGCTTGGCCTGAAATGATGAGAAAAAGTAGAAACACATAGGGTGTGTCTATGTAAATACGATACCAATAAGGCTGTAACAGAAACATTTCAAGAATTCCATGAGTTTCGGTACATAGGCTGCTGTATCATATCAAGCAACAAAAAAGACAAACACAAGTGTTGGAATGGTTAGATTTAAAGGCATGGATTATTTATTTTACTGTTCAGAAATTCTTTTGCTCATTCTATTTTTCTCTTTTGTCTGTGGTTTTTGGTGGTTTTACAAAAGGGAGAATGCTCTCTGACATGGCTGAAAAGAACCACAGTTTTCTGGCATGAAGAGACTTTATATACGCAGTTAAAGACAGCCTTGGATTGTAGACTAGTATATACATAATACATAACACATTTTAGCCTCCTTATATACTGTACATTTCCACTGAGTATGTGTATACATGGAGTTTTCTTCATATAGTTTGAGTCATGTAAACTACTGGTTTTGTTATGAGTAGCTGAGTTTGCCATTGCATGGTACTTCCCCATCTGGTTTCCATTAAGCTGTGGGTATAAAATGGATTCCTGGTTGCTGTGATCACACAGACACTCAAAGCTACAGTATGGAAGTTGCAATCTGGATCTGTTTGTTCTGCTTGCAAGGCTGCCTACTTGCAGATGGGCAGAACTGCGTAGATGTGAACAGGGATGGCACCAAAGATCAGGATATCATGTCACAAGTAAGAGGCCTTTATTAGTTGTTTAATGGTATTATTAAGTCTCTGGTTATGCCACTTCTGCGTTGAAATTAGTTGTTTATATCATGGCTCAGTGGACATTAACCAAATGTACATGGCAAAGTGTTAACTTTGATATAAATTCTGATTCTGTGATATAAATTATAGCTAATTATACTGTTGAGAATTTATTGTTTTGCAATGTTGTAGTTTCTCTGTTGTGAAGAAGACACATGTGACGTGCAGGAGGATGGAAAATTCCATTAAATGTTTCTACGAATGCGTCACAATTGCTTCATGCCAAGCTTCAAGCCCTAAAGGCTATGCTGTAGAATAGCAAATAGAATATTTATACTATATTTAGATTATGAAAAATCCTAATCCCAATTTGTCTCTGTTGGAAGTCTAAAAAAATAAGACTTATTAGGTATTTTCAGGCCTCTTGGTGAAAAGTGATGTGAATGAATAAATAAATGTATTAAATGTATCATACCAGAGTCTATTGTAAAGCAATTTCTTAAGTTTAAATGAACTCTTGTGCTTGGTAGAAATTAATAGTTAATTATCTTTTTCCATTTTGTTCCATGTTTATGTTATGACACATTTATCCAAATAAAATAATAATAATGATAATAATAATAATAATAATAATAAAATGTTACATTTTATTAAAACAGAGGGTAATCCAGTTTACAACAAGGCTTCCTGTTGCTTTAGATCATTTCAGTAGGTGAAATAAAAATACAAAAGAACAAAGAAATTGTAGAAATCACCGTTGCAAGAGCTTTTCCCAACAAAATAAAGGGCACAATAAACATTACAAATTTTGCTTTTACTTCAGTTTTTTTACATAAAGGTAGCCTAGGTGCCAGAGGAAAACAAAATGTAGAAATTAAAATCTCCCAAAAAGAAAAGATGAAAGGGAAACCCTGAAGAAAACCTCTCCAGTAGCCTAAATCTCTACTATTGTGTTACATGCTCCAAATGTAAAGCAATTTGAGCTGCATTCTGTGTATGAAAGGTGCTATACAAATAAAGCTTATGTATATGTATAGGGTTATACAGTTTGCGATTAAACAAAAGTGTGTGCTTTAATCAAAACACCAGGTCACCTACTGAACAATGATAAGACAGTTCTCAGTGCAGATATGTGACAGCAGCAGTGGTGGAGGAAGTATTGAAACTCAGTACTTAAGTAAAAGTACACAGATCAATATTTACTTTAGTAAAAGTACCACAATGACAACCCTACTTAAGTAAAAGTAAAAAGTACCTGTTTTTAAATGTACTTTAAGTATTAAAAGTAAAAGTATTTGCATAATGATTTATTCTCTTAATATCTATATTCTAAAAAAAAATCTGTATGGGCTGTGGCATTTTAATTAAGCTAGTTTTAGGTTATAGCCTACTCGACTAGATAGTTTTAAGCTAATGCAATTGTGCTTAGCCTACCATCTGTGGCCCAGTTTACATTCTGACCTACAATTCTAGAGACTAATTCTGGTTATCTATAGGGTGATCTGCTGAGGAAAATATCATTAAGCAAAACACGAGAGCCTAAAGTTTAACGGGTAGACAAGGGAAACGTCGGGTGGATCGTAATGCCAATTCTGCTGATTGAACAGAAAAAATGCTGAGAAAGGCGTCTTTATGATTAGGTTCAGTTTCACTTGCGCAGACGCACATAGACATTGAATGAGCGCTCACATTACCCCAATTGTAGGCTATGCCTCTTTATTTGATCACACACAATTAAGAAATATTTCCTAATCTGGAAAATGTTAAGTTTTTTTCGGCCAGCGGTTCTATAATAGTCTACCATTCATTTGTGCCGCAAATTATCAGACGTGTGACAGAAGCATGGGCATAGCCTGTAACTTCGCTGATCTGCGGATAGCAATCTCATCGGAGAGGAGGCCCTAACGCTGCAGATAACAAACAGAGAAAGGCACAGAACACAGTTGCATGTCCAGTGTAGCCATGGGTCTGGTGAATATAGCCTACCGAATGCAGATGGCTACAAGCTCACGCTTTGCCTGGTCTAGACTAAGCTTATGTTTCAAAGATTTAGAAGCTGGGCACGTAGCGCTCCAGAATCTTTGGTAGCAACCCCGCCCCCTGGTAAAACAAACGTGTTTGTCAGAGAGAAAAAAAACTGATCATAAAATGTATCGTAAAAAGGAACGATGGTGTTGTAGAAATGTAGCAGAGTAAAAGTACAGATAATTGCTGTAAAAGTCAAAAGTATGCACTATAAATTCTACTTAAGTAAAGTACAAATACGTGGAAAATTACAGTTACAGAAAATTAAGTACAGTAACGAAGTATTTGTACTTCGTTACATTCCACCACTGGACAGCGGAGCTCAGTGTGTAGGTAGGCCTAAAGTCGAGACCAACAATTAGAGCAAGGCAATCAAGGCATACGAGCATGATTAAATGTTCAGCAGCTTTGCTACAGTGTCCTCTGCTGAACAATGATAAAACAGCTTGTAACGGAAGGTGATCACAGAGCATGGTTTGGATAGCCTGGCTAGCGCCACCACTTCTCAATGAGACGTGGTCTGGGAACCAAACGTTAATTTTCTCGTATTTGAAAAAAATGCCCAGATCCGTTTATTGGGTGCCACGGATGTCTATCAAATGCGTCTGTGCATACCTCATCATCCTTATGCTTTCCCACCTGTTCTGTGATTGGTTCCCTATCTCAGGCGAAAATTTGCTCCATGGTCTCCAGGCTGCCATAGCAGCGTGAATCAAATCGCGCGCAAGGCAGCATGGAAACACCCAGGCTATGGTTTGGACATTTGCAGGGCCACATCACTGTAAAAACTGCTTATGTAACTCTGGGCCCTATCTTGATGATCCAAAATTGCTATCTTGACGGTGTGATAAGTTCACCAGGGGCTAGGCGGATTGTTCAAAACGGTTGTTGTTAGTCATGGGTGTGTTTTGGGTGTAAAATCCATTAAACCAATAAGAGTGACATCTATCATTGCCTTTAAGAGCAACGAGTGCATGATGCATATGAGCACATCTCTGCAGGAGGAATCTGCTTGCAGATGAGACCATGTATGCAACACCAAGATTCCACTTAACCTTGCTTTACTAAAATGTGTGTGTGACAAATAGAGTATAGCCTACATTCATCTGCACTCGCCTTTTATTTGAACTAATTGGCACCGCGGTGAAGTTAATTTGACCGGTTTCAACCAGTCAAATATCCAACCTGAAACTTCACCATGGTCTCGATAGGCAACAACAAAACAAAGTCTTACACTTAACTAATTACTTTCACTATTGACTGACAAGGGGTTACAACATAGCCTGAAAAAAGCAACACTTACCCCAATAATATTCAAATGACTGAACAAAAATCCTAAGATGTCTTACAAAATACACTGCAAAAACTGCTTATCTAATCAAATCTAACCAAGCGTTATTAATCTTATATCAAGATAAAAAAAAATTCTTGTTGGTATGTTTTCAGTATAAAGAGACTTACTAAGTGCTTTCTCGTAAAATCATTTGACTTCATTTAAGAGGAGTTTGACTTCTTTGCATAGCTCATCATCGTTTTGCTTTCCCCCCTGTTCTGTGATTGGTTCCCTATCTCAGGCGAAAATTTGCTCCATGGTCTCCAGGCTGCCTTAGCAGCGTGAATCAAATCGTGCGCAAGGCAGCATGGGAACACCCAGGCTAGATCAGGATCCCTTCCATCGAGAAAATCCTCCTCAGCCTGTGAGCCCACAGAGACCTGGTTTTCAGCTTTGGACGACTCTTCCACATCAGACATTAAGATATAGGCCACTATTTTGCACCCTGGCGCAAGGCATAAAACTCGTTTTCCATCCGGCGCAAAGTTTATTTTCTTATTTTGCACGTCTATTTTTTAAACAATGCGCCCAGGGGTGTGGTAATTAACAACCTAGGGAGTGGCCTAGCGCATTGTCTAAAAATCGCTATTGTACACCACCTAAAACGCATTACGCCACTGACCAAGAGAAACCAGGTCAGAAGTCTATGGCGAGTTGTTTATATGTTATTTTAAGAGTGCATTGTCAACAGTCATGTTGGCGGGTGCACAATGCATCATATCATCCCTGAATGCGCACCAGCGCACGTCCATGCAAAACATTACAAATTGCACGATTACAACGGGAAACATAGTTAGAATAAAGATATTACGAAATACTGTACATCTCATGATGAGTAGTTATTCACCATCATTTGCAAAAGTGATTAGGGGAGAGGCGAGAGACACGTATGGAGCACAGCTGAAGACGCACTGTCACGAGATATAAGTAACTCCTCTGCAGGATAAACGTTGTTTTCAGGCCTGATAACGCTCCGGCGCCACGTCGGATTTCCGGCGTACCGACGTGTATGCAGGGGGAAAAATCAGGTTCGCGTTTGCATGTTCTCACGTGTAAATTTCTTTTGTGTTTCCCATACACTACGAATGTGTTTCCCACACTGGCAATGCAAAACGTAGCCAAAGTCATAGAGTGCAACTTTATTAAGCCAGGGGACACCAAACTAGTAAAGGTATAAGGATAAAGGTATAAAGAATAAATGGCATTGGTCTTGGATAGATAAGGTGGGTAGAGACGAAAAGCCCTTTGGAAGTTGGTGTCAAAAACTCCGGCAACCAGGAGCATGTTTCTGCACTATGTGCGCAAGGAAAATATTATATGGAACTAGAGGGTAAAAGTGCTGCCATGGCACGAGTTAGACCCTAGTTAGACCCTAGTCATCAAGCAGCTGTCCTAGCAATTAAACTCACCTCACGTACATTGGGTACCACTTGGAATTGTCCGGCTTCACGCGTGAAGCACTCGTCTTTTATTTAGATTTCCCCAGTGAAGCTGCAATGACCCAAACAACCATCAGGTGGCACTTGTGAGCAGGGTTAGGAACGTCAGCTGTTGCCGCTTTGAGTAGATCGGGCCCAGAAAATCAAGCCCGACCCTACACGAGCCCGTGCACGTTGTGCCCAACCCGACCCGGCCCGACACATTAACTGTAATTATGAGCCCGAGCCCGGTTAACCCATTTAAGCCCAAATTTTTCCCAGACATGCAAATATGCAAATCATGTGTTATTAGCAACCCTTTGAAGTAATCAATAATTATTATTTTTTTTAAATGTAGAAAAGTAGATGAAAAAGTGAGTTCGTATACTCAATTAAAGGTTGCTCAAATTGCTTTTTTGTTCAAATAAAGGTATTCTGACAGGACTTTTCAAACTGATATGAACACTGAGACCAATGGCAATAATAAATATGAAAAATATGTAAACATTGTTTATTTACCAGGAGCTTCGGCTCGTTAAAATAGAACCCTGAATGTGTATGTCTGTGCATGCGTGTGTGTCTGCATGTAGTTGTGAGAGTTAGTGTATGTGGTCTGTGCACACATTTAAAAGACACACATTTAAAAACCTTTTATTTGGGAGCTGTGAGGCCATCATCCTCTTCTCAAGGTGCAACCAGGAAGTAAACAGGTCATGTGACAATTTACTCAAAACATTTGACACTGCACACATTTCATTGAAACACTCTATTGTTTCAATATTTACTGAAAGAGTATTGGGATATTCCCCAGTTACAGTTTTAGAGGCTTATAAGTACATTTTTTTTTTTCGGTCACAATTGTGACCGATGGGGTGAAATGGGTTCCCAACATTTAATTAATACGTGGGCCATTATAACTGACGTTCTCAACTACAATTCCGAGTTGTAAGGTGCACCAGACCGAGTAACCAGGGGTGCAGGTGCGCTGGAAGATGTTTCATGCGAGGGGGGCTGAGGGCTGGGTTGGAAAATAAGTGATGTCATTATGTTGTGGCTGACGTTTTCAACATTGTAGGCCTACATTGTCGCCACCAACTGTCATTTAAAATGCATCGAAACAAAGCATGAAAAATTCATACTTTATTTAAGTAGCTTGAACACTCACTACATTAGGCATAAGAGTGTTAGCTAACACTGTCCATTGATGTTCACTTCATCAATCATCAATCACGTAAAATGAGAGGCAAAGTCACAAGTCAAACTCAACATCAACATGAACAAAGACAGGCTTAAGGTTAAAAAAAACACAGTGACCATTCATCATCTACGATAATAGCTTGACATAAGCTAACATGGTCAACAAGACAATGGGTTAACAATTAAAAACTTGTATTGACCGTTTATGCAGCATAGCTGAGACACCCAATCGTCAGCCTGGCGCACCTAAAATATTTCCCACCTAATATACTTTCACGCTTACTTATCATTATAACCTGCCAAACCAACCATAAGCTTACCCTAGCAAGCTGTGATACAATTGTTTCCATGTTTAAATCCAAAAACTTTAATAATAAGCTTTATTTGTATAGCACCTTTCATACACAGAATGCAGCTCAAAGTGCAACATTTGAAACATTTAACACAATAATACAGAAGAAAATAGTATCGTAAAACCACCAATTACCAACCCTTTTGTTCGAAAATTCTAAAACAACAATATGTTTTAATACTTCAAAATAACATTTGATAAATGAACCTTACATTTTTCAGTAACCATAGGTGTGTAGATTTGAACAAAATCTAGTTTGGTTCTTACCGGGGCTTTTACTGCCTGAAATATCAGATTTTGATTACTACGCTTGGAGTGCTGGGCTGGTGGGTACCTATTTCCAACCTTACTCACGGCCGAAAATTCTTGCCGCAAATCAAAATTCCACTGGAGCTCCAAGCGGATTTGTAAACACAGCCTTAGGGTACGTTCAGACTAAGCGTCGTCGGCTTCTTTTAAAACGTGACCGCAACCGTCTTTTTCTGCAGCTCAGAAGTTGAGAAATATTCAACTTCTAGCGGAAAAACGCCATACGTCATGCTGTCTTTTTTACAGCTGACTAATTACAAGCGGATTACCAAGACCTGTGGTTTCCCATGACAACAAGTAAAAAATGGAGAAGGTGACAGAACACCGGTCGAGACATGACTTCACAACTTTACCATAACATACCAAAAGCAATAGCCAACCCCAATTTTTTCTTCCGCGATATTTTGTATCCACACGTAACGTTAGTCGCTTTGTCTCGCAAAAAAACGCTTCCGGCTGCTTTTTGGAACAAGAACGCTGGCAGATATTTTTTCAAACTGAAAAAATGGTCTGCATAACTTCTTTTATCTGAAAAAGGCATTAAGTCTGAATGTACCCTTACAACACTGTTTACAGCTCTTCGATTCACGGTAATATGTAATTTTTGGTACATACTGTAGCTAATTTAGATACACTTATGGTGTGGGTGCTTGTGTTTCTTTAGGAATCCGTCGTCTTGGTTTGTATAGAAATGAATATTAAGTGACACATACACGTAAGAGGTCAGAAATACAGGACGGTTGGTAATAGGTGACGTTCCTATAATAATAATTATACATTTTGAGGCTAATGCAGCAAGTTGTTGCGGTAGTAAATAGGCTTTGCTAACAATCCTACAAACCACAAGCCCTTGTTGCGAACCCCCACAATATACCAACAATTTCCTGCAAGTTCAGTCATTCCTCTTTTTTATCAACATACCAAGCAATATCAGAAATATTTCAGAAATCAGTGGTGGGTAGTAACGTGTTACAAGTAACACAAATGAGAAAAAAGTACTTTCCACATTCCTTTTTTAAGGCTATAATTTTACTCTTACTCAAGTAAATATTTGAACTAGAATTCTACTCTTTACTCAATTACATTTCCCATTGGGCCTTCATTGACATAACTCAGGGGTCTCCAAAAACTGTGCCCCTGGGCACCATGTAGCCTGCGGGATGCCTTTACGGCGCCCGCAGCGCACTTTCTGAAAATAGCCAACAAGTCGCCTGCAGATCACGCTCTTAAACATCCTCCATTGTGGATTTTTTAAATAGATATTTAATTGTAGACCATACATCTGTAATATTAACTTGATATTGGCTATTAGCTTGCTCATCTGGTGTAGCCAATGCAAGCATATCTCTGCAAAAGTTCTGTGGCTATAAACTATATATAGAAGACTATAAAAGGTGTCTTCATAAGTTATAGTCTGGTGTTGATGATTGCTATTGAAATGTTACAACCGAATTGTCCACTGAAATCAGAACTTAAACAACCTCTGAATTATTAATGGTGGGCATGCTATTTGTAATTTACATTATTAATTTCATTAAAGATTGCTTTTTTCGTTTCTCCATGGAAACTTTGAATTGAACAAACTGAACAAAAACGTTTGCAGTGTTGCATATTGATATCGAAGTATTGAAGAATCAGATGAAAATACAGTTGCTTCATATATAAAGGCTCATAGGCCTACATAATATTGATAACTTAAATGTAAAAATCACATAGGTCTACTATTTAGGAGGATCACCCTCGCAAAAAAGGAGTGAGGGTCTGTTTGTTTCAAATGAGTAGCCCTATGATTTTGGATCCTTCAGGTAACCCTCATTCCCTAAAAGGTTGGAGACCCTGGTATAACTAGTAGAATGTATGTTTCAGGAAGGGTTGACAGAATGTAAATTGCTGAATAAATGCAGCAATTATTGTATGGGATTTTGTACATTGCTTAACCAAAATGTAATGATTGGTAGCTTGGCCCGCCAGCCTGGTTAGTGTTTCATATTGGTAGTTGTGTTCCTACAATGCTTTTGCCTTTTGTCATATCCACAGAGCTGAAGTTAAATTACATGTTTAGTGTAAATTTGTTTGATGGCCTATATTGTTATTGTCTCTCTTCTTTTCCTCTCCCCCTCTACCATTCTCCCTCTCTCTCTCTCTCTCTCTCTCTCCCTCTGTCAGCCTGGTTTGTTTTTCTTTGGCAGTTGTGTTTCAATTTGATTCCTTCAAATGCGCCACTGACTATCAATATACAGGTGTCATTCTGATTTGTTTAAAGGATGTTATGCCGAAAACACACCCGTGACTGATTAAGAAACATAAGAGCCGCCTTTTTGCACCAGGTGCCTGATGTTTGATAACAAAACCACCCCGAGTGTGGACTGGACAAACCCCTAAATGTATTTAAGCTATTCACCAGTGACCATGTGTTTTAGATCACCGAAATAGGGCCTGTTATATCTTTTTCACTGATCCAAGCACATCAATACAAAAATGAAAAGTAACTTGTAATTTGAGTAACTTAATAACAAAGTAATTTTTTGCTTTTATTTACTCGAGTAGGTTTGTCCAATTGGAATATTTACTTTTACTCAAGTAGATTTTGAAGGAAGTAATTGTAATTGTACTTGTACTTGAGTATAGATTTTCAGTACTCTACTCACCACTGTCAGAAATACAGCAGTCATGTCCTTAGTAATTGTTGTGATTATATGAATTTATATACAGATGTTTAAGGAACACAGCGACCAGAAAACTGGCAGCCTTAACCCAAGCATGCCATATGACAACAGTGGCAAGGAAAATCTCCCATATTCCTGGAAGAAACCTTGAGCAGAACCCGACTTAATAGGGGGAGCCCATCTGCTTCTGGCTGGCTGCAGCTCTAATAACAGCAGTCAAATGTAGAATAATCTGAAAAAGTAGTCTACAAGATAAGATGAGTTAACTAAAAGCTCTCATTATATAGGTATGTTTTCAGGTCTTTTAAAGATATCCACTGAGCTCGCCTGCTTGATGTACAGAGGCATGGTGTTCCATAGCTTTGGTGCATAATGGTTAAAAGCAGCTTCTCCACTTTGCTTGTGGAGCACTTTGGTTACAATTAAAAACATTGGAAGCTTTGTAAGTAATTAACATGACCTTAAAATCAATTCTATAGGAAACAGGGTGTCATGGTTTTGGGACTATTTGGCGGCCTCTGGTGGTCATTTGTTTTAACACATGCTTTGTTAGCCTTAATTCTATGTTATTCATTTCACCTGTGTCCTGTTATCTCTGTCATGTGACCTGACCATGTGGTATTTAAGCTCTGCTCCTGCCATGCCCTTTGCTTAGTCTTTGTTTGACATTGCTTTGTTACATTGCCTAGCCTTGCTATTGAACTCTGTTTGCGTCACTCTGGTACTTTTGGACTTTCGGACTTTCGAACTGTGTCTTGGATTATTCTCTTGGATTGCCCCTGTATGGAATACTGTTTGGACTAAATCTCCACTTTGTGGAAAAACTGAACTTTGTTAAAGTATCGTTGCAAAGTTGCCTCTGTTTGGATTTTTCTCTCCTTTGTTGGATTTTGTGATCTCCTGTGTGTTTTGGAATATAAGCTTCATGTTGGAATAAAGAAGAGTTATTGTCTACATAGTCTCTGCACTTGAGTCAACCCAACTGCTGATAGCTCATTAGGTAAAGAGTCAGTACTTGAATCCAGAGGCCCGGGTTCAATCCCCGAGCGTGACACAGGGAGCCTAAGGGAACCTGTCTAAGGTCCCCCGGCTTCCATGCTCGGGCCTCCAGCCTCGATGTTGGCTGGGTCGCAGGCACTCTTAGATGCCTGAGGCCCCTCGACACTTCTAGTGAGAAACCCTGACACAAATTGTGTAGTGTGGCGGTTGCCCATGAGTGCTGCAACAGAGCACCCGAATGTGGTCCAAACACAGCTGAGGGCTCTACCAGCACTCTTAAGTAAACACTCCCAGTCCACTCATTGGAGCTGAGAGAGCCAAAGATGGCATCTTGCAACCCAGGAAGATGCCAACGAACGGCCTGTTGTCTCTGTCTGCTCCTTCATAAGAGAAGAGAGGCACAATTAAGCTCACTGGCAGTATTACCTCCAGCGCCTTCTTGCATTAGAGTGGAGAGGTAATGGGCCTCTCTGGTGTGTGCAGGCATTATAAACATTTAATTTCCACTAGACTAGACTGGACTAGAATAATGCATGTTGATGGCCAAAATATAATACACACTCATCTTGGTCATCTTCTGGAAGCACAGGCATGCCACAACCCACACAAGAATGGATTCTTAGGCCTTCCATAGTAGGCAGAAACACTCCTACTTGTTTACAAAGAGCAGTTACGCACATTTTAAAATTAGCTTGTTTCTTTTATAGTTTGCTTTCTTTTATATAGGTGAAGCGGGGAGGGGGAGGGGAAAGTGCAACACACAACACAAGTGAAGCGGCTGACACAATTAGCACTGGCACAGACTTGTCACTGAGCAAGTTAACTGGCAACAGCGTCAATACACTACAGGAACATTGTACATCTACCAACACAATGGCTGGAAATGGACATTAATAATAATAATAATAATAATAATAATAATATACTTTGCTAAAAATATTTACAAAGGCAAAATGAAATATCATGAAAACACATCATGTTTTGAAAGAAAATGTGCTATGATTCTTATTCATATGCAATCCTTGTCTGTCAGACTCGGCTGAAAAGGGAAAGCAACCTAAGCCAAACTGGAGCTATTTCAGTGAAAGGCATCCCCAACATACTCATACAGGTAAGATGAACAATTAGTAAATATGCTACATGTAAAGAGAAGGCATCTATCTGTAAAGCTACAAAGTGAGTGATTGTGAAATATGCCATTTCTTTTCTTCAAGGGTGACAGATCAAGAAGACATCTGTCTAGTAACAAGAGAAAGCTGAAGCGCAAATCACGTGTTGGCTCCTACTCACTGCTTAGCAACAACAAGCCTGCCTCACCTTTGCAGGTAGGTTACCTAAAGCAAACAAAAAAACACCGATTTGTTTCAAATCAGATTTAATAGAGGGAGAGCAGCTTCCCTTCTGACGGCAAATTTGAGGAAAAGTTGGTAAACCATCCTTCTTACCTAATTTGAGGGTGCTGATTCTGAATATTTTGTTTACCAAGCTCAATTCTGAGTTCTAAGCCACATAATCAGCATTTTAACATAAAATAGCTTATTTGCTTATTTTCCCCTAAATTGGGTTGATTTCAAAAGTAATCACTAAAACCAAATAAAAGTGACAGACAGACAGTCTGTCTGTCTGAAGAAGGGTATTCAGCCCGAAACGTCACATGTGGTGATTCAAATCTTTTTTAAAAAGGAGTTCTCAGTGTGCGGACTAACGTCATTTTTTATAACATAGTGAGTCACTCATGTGGTGTTTAATGCATTTCATCACAATAACAAGTTGCACAGATAACCTTCAACTCAGAAAATATCCCACAGTACATATGAACTTAGATAGCGGGAATAAGCCTAATGCAGAACTGCATCTACCGTCAGAAACAACCGACAAGTAAAAAACATTTTACTTCTAGTAACACTGGATTTGGTATGTGTGCTTGCCTCCAGTAGAGCTTGATAATGAGCTCTTTTAATATGCCACTGAGCAGCATCACTTGTTGGTGGTAGAGCCTCCGATCCTCAACATCTAGAAAACAGAGTGGCTCAGAGTGTTGTCACAATACCAAAATTATGACTTTGATACAATACCTGCCATAAATATGTTGATACTCGATACTGAAACGATACCAAAATCCTAAAATATCTGGAAAAGAAAGGATGCAGGCCTCCTCCAAGTGTATTGAGTCATTTGTGTTGAATTTGGTACACTTTTGGTCAATTCTGGGTTTTAAACGTCTAAACTTCCTACATAATTATTATTTTTGTAGTCAGTAAAATAGCAGTTTGTGTGTGATTAAGTCCTTTATTGTTTGTTATAGCTCAATTATATTGTGTGGTGTTTTGGCAATAAATTACCTTTAAATAGCCAAAGTAGGCTAGATCAAGGTCAGTGTTCAAATTACTGCATGCAAATCACTTAATGCTATGCAGAAGAGCCTAATCTTTAGGCCATCTGATGTAGGCTACCCTAGGCCTTCCCGTGTTTATGGGATTTCTTTGACAGTTGCAAAGGGAAAAAAGTGAAGATAGTCTTCTTTGCCCCCAGTGTAATTTAATAAGTATGTTTCAACCACTCAGGTCATCATCAGATAGGCCTACACCATTTATCTGTTGCAATATCTATGTGCATTCCTGCATACTTCTTAACTGTGCTACAGTCAGATGGGTGTCCTAAAGACATAACTGGATCTTGAGCATCTATTACCAGTGTTATATGAGCAGATTTTGCAGTGATTACTACTGGACATTCCACATTGCTAGACAGCACTTGAGTGAGTATAGACTTATTTCCACTTCACAAATAACCATCGCTATCTGCAATAGCTACAGTACAGGGACATTAATCAGTTCATAGCTAAGGATTTGCCCTAGGTCCACTTACCTTTCAGCATCAACAGTAATGATGCACTGGAGAATGTTTCTTTTTGTTGCACTTTATGCTATGGATATGGATATAAAGGCTATCTCGTCTAAATTGTTTTGGTGTTTCCAGATAAAACAGCTATTCCCCAACAGATTAACATCCAGCTTGACTCAACTTCACTGACCCCAACTAGATCGGCATGTAACTTGGGCATTGTAATTGATGACCGACTTAACTTCTCTGAGCCTGTAGCTTCTATTGCAAAATCATGTCAGTTTATGCTTTACAACATTAGTAAGATTAGACCTTATCTGACACAAGATTCCACACAACTTCTTGTTTAAACCATAGTCATCTCCAAGCTGGACTATTGTAATTCACTATTAGTTGGTGTGATGGATGCAGCCGCATCCTCACACTCACGCTAGTAGCCTACCTGTCGGTAACCCCTCCCCGCTGCACTCACTCACGTTTCTTTTGTTTACACATAAGTTTGTACATTTATGCATTTATATTATTGCATTACGCATACATACACTACATACATCCTACATAACATCTTAACATCTACATCACAAAAACATCCGAACATGCCCACGTTAAAACAGTTAAAACCGACACATTTGATTTCGTTACACATTCAAACTTTATTAAAATTCTTAGCATTACATGGTCACTAAAATGAGTGCACGTATTTGGTTGATTATGTTCTGTTAAGTATTATTTACGTTATCACTTTCATTAAGTATCATTGTATTAATTTATGTTTGTTTGCTTTACCATGACCGCACCATTCCTGGACCGAGTCTGGTCAACCTTTTGCCTCTGCGTCCCATGCCGACTGCTTAATCCCTCACATATGGTGGCAGCAGTGGGATCTTGCCAGTAGGGGCGCAGTTGGGCATATTTTTTTTTTCCAACCACTTTCTCATTTTATTTTTTCGTGAGTGCCGTCATCCTCCATCATGTCAAGCCGAGGAGGCAGAGGGAGAGGAATGCAGCGCTCAATGATAACAGAGTGACTCGAACATCAAAGCAGTGCTGAGGAAGAAGAAAGTCCAGGGAATGGCACTGATGAACGGGGGGAGCCAACCTTGAGTGATCTTGCCAGTCTCTTGCGAAGCCATATCGCAACCCAGGATGCCCGGGAAGTCAGACACCTTCAAGAAATGGCTGAGCAGGACAGACAGTTTGATGCACTGAAGCAACAGTTCGGGCTGCTGCGTAAAAGTGTTGATGGGCGACAACAACCATCACAGCCACTAGGGGGAGCCCTAGGTGGACTGAGCCAACAGCGCGATGACTGTGAGTCTGAAGAAGAGGTGGAACTGCCCCGTCCTCTGCCACGAGGTCTCTGTACAGGTCGGCACCGGTTTTCTGAGCCTAGGCTGGAGAAGTTGTCTGAGTCAGATGATGTTGAACATTTTCTTATCACCTTTGAGCGGGTTGCTGGGGCTTGCCAGTGGCCTCGTGAGGACTGGACCCTGCACCTCGTACCATTACTGACCGGGAAGACCAGAGGAGCATACGTCCATATGGATGGTGATGAAGCCCTAGACTACAACCGAGTCAAGACTGCCATTCTGCAGAAATATGACATTAATCCAGAAACATATCGTCAAAGGTTCCATTCTCAAGAGGTCGGCCCTGAAGAGAGTCCGAAAGAGCTGTATGTCCGGTTAAAGGAACTCTACGTTAAGTGGGTTCAACCCAGAGGTAAATCTGCAGGAGCGGTTGGTGAAATTATCATTCTCGAACAATATCTGCGAATGTTATCTCCTGAGTTGCAGGTCTGGGTGCGTGAGCCCAGAGACGGCAGCTGGCGCAGCAGAGCTGGCAGATGTTTTCGAGGCAGCAAGGAAGAAGAACCAGCCCTGGGCGTATAACAACTGGAGGACCGCCAGAGAGCCGTGTAGACCTCCTCCCGTTCAACATCCCTCGCGGTACCCCCAGGGGCCGGGTAAGCCTCCCTTGAGGGAAACTTCTGCCTCCTCACCAAGACCCACCAGTCAGGTGCCTGTGTGTTTCCATTGTGGGCAAGAAGGCCATACAAAGCCAATGTGTCCCAAGAGGGCAACATGTGTTGTGTTTCAAAACCTATAATAAAAGCGGAACAGAAAGTTAAGCCTAGTCCGAAAACCATCAATGTGCAGGTGAATGGCATGCAGTTTCAGGCACTTATTGACTCTGGAAGTGATCAAACACTGGTGCATCAGCGGTGTGTCCCGTGATGTGGTCCAAGGTGCCTACCCCATCCCTATTCGGTGTGTCCATGGCGATGAGAAGCTGTTGTCTACTGCTGATGTCTGTTTGAAGGTACAGGGACAGATGTATCTTCTGACGGTAGGTGTTGCTGACAACCTCCCCTTTTCTGTGGTGTTGGGCCGAGATCTGCCAGTCCTCCCTGATCTGTTGCAGCAGAAGCAGACTTGCAGTGTGGTGGTGACCAGGTCTCAGGCAAAGTGTGGCGAAGAGTCAACATTGTTGGTGAGTGCCTTACCTTTCTATGATGCAGACTTGGAAGATGTACCCGCGCAGACAGAAGAGGCAAGACAAGTTCCATTACACCTTAAGTCGCATGTCTCCTGAATCTCTTTCTCAGCCACCTCTAGGGTTTAAGCTGCCTCTGAATCTCGCTGAAATGCAGCAAGCTGATCCGAGTCTGGCGGGCCATCTCCTGAAGGCCAAGGAGCAGGAGGGAACATCTAGGCCTGACCAACGTACTGGGGAGAGATATTTTCTGCAAGCAGGTGTGCTCTACCGCTAGTGTGGGCCATCTGTGCAGTTGGTTGTCCCTCAGGGTGCCCGAGAGACTGTCCTCACCCTGGGTCATTCCATACCCTGGGCTGGGCATCTTGGGAAGCACAAGACTGCAGAACGCATTAAGCGTCATTTCTTTTGGCCAGGGATAGGGGGCGATGTTGCAGTTTTGCAGAAGTTGCCCTCAGTGCCAACGTGCTCCATTGAAGGGTCCACCAAGAGCCCCTCTTCAGCCTCTGCCGGTCGTCAGTGTCCCTTTTCAGTGGCTGGGGATGGACGTCGTGGGACCTGTGGAGAAAAGTAGAGCTTGTTATCGGTTTATGCTTGTCATTACGGACTACGCAACAAAGTATCTGGAGGTGTTCCCTCTGAAGTCTGTGAAGGCAAGGTATGTGGCCTCTTGTCTGGTCCAATTGTTCTCCAGGGTGGGTTTTCCAAGTGAGATCCTCACCGATCAAGGTACCAACTTCATGTCCACCCTGTTGAAGCAAGTTTACCATCTGCTGGGCATCAAGAGTCTTCGCACAACCCCGTATCATCCACAGACTGATGGGCTAACCGAAAGATTCAACCAAACTCTCAAAAAGATACTCAGAAAGTTTGTCAATGAGACTGGGTCTGATTGGGACCTATGGTTGCCATATCTGCTCTTTGCTTATCGGGAGGTGCCTCAATCATCCACTGGCTTTTCTCCTTTTGAGTTGTTATATGGCAGGGAGGTGAGGGGGCCTCTGACCCTGCTTAAGGAGCTTTGGAAGAGAAGTCGGGAAGATGAGGTGCCTGTTGATGTTGTTTCCTATGTCCTACATATGAGAGAGAGACTGGAAAAGATGAGCACCCTGGCCCAGACTCACCTGAATTAAGCACAACGGCAGCAAAAGACGTGGTATGATCGATCGGCTCGCCAGCGGAGTTTCGTCCCGGGGCAGAAGGTCTTGATGTTACTGCCTAGCCAGGAAAGCAAGTTACTGGTGAAGTGGCAGGGGTCCTTTGAGGTGGTAAAGAAGCTTGGGCCCACCACCTATGAGATCGCAACTCCAGGGCAAGGCCGGTCGACCAAGGTGTTGCATGTGAATCTCCTTAAAGAGTGGGTCTCCAGACCTGAAGGAAGGGAAGTGCTGCTGATCAAACGAATTAGGAAGAAGGAAGAAGAGGAAATGGATGACCAGTACTTACCTGTGTCTGCTCCTGTGGCCTTAGATCTGGGGCATCTTTCTGAGGAACAGCAGTCCCAGGTGAGAGACTTGTGCACCCCTCTACTCTTCTCTGACAGTCCGGGTAGAACCATCCTTGTTGAACATGACATTGTTGAATTGAATTGAAGTCTGATGCAGTTGTAAGACGCATAAGTTACAGGACCCCAAAGCGACTCCTTGGGGCCCTCAAGAAGGAAGTGGACAACATGCTGTCGGCCGGGATCATCGAGCGTTCCCAGAGTGAATGGTGCCACCCTGTGGTATTAGTTCCAAAGAAGGATGGTAGTGTGAGATTTTGCATTGATTTCTGCTACTTGAATTTGGTGTCTAAGTTTGATTCATATCCAACCCCTAGGATCAACGATCTTATAGAACGTCTAGGTATTTAACAACTATTGATCTCTGTAAGGGATATTGGCAAATACCACTCACCCAGAAGTCCTGTGAGCTGACTGCTTTTAGAACACCTTGGGGTCTCTTCCACTTTACTGTCCTCCCTTTGGGCTTCATGGGGCCCCAGCCTCATTTCAAAGAATGATGGATGAAGTACTGTATGGGTTGTCTAACTTCTCTTCTGCCTATTTAGATGATATAGTCATCTATAGCGCCACCTTGAGGGAGCATCGGGAACATCTGAAAGAAGTCCTGGGTCGTCTTCAAGCTGCAGATCTCACCATCAATGCCTCGAAGTGCGTCTTTGCTCAGGCTGAGACTGAGTATCTGGGGTTCACCATTGGCAACGGTACAGTTAAGCCACAGCTTCAGAAGATACAAGCCATTGAAAACTGTCCTTTACCCCAGAGTAGGAAGCAGCTGAGGTCCTTCATCGGCATGGCTGGGTTCTATCAGAGGTTTATACCTCACTTCTCTGCAAGGGCCGCTCCTCTCACAGACCGGGTTGGTGCAAGGTGTCCCAATCGAGTCCAATGGTCGGAGGAGGCCATAACAGCTTTTAATGACATCCGCCAGGCCCTGAGTAAGAGCTCAGTTCTGCGCAGTCCTGACTTTGAACAGACTTTTGTCTTGCAGACTGATGCATCTGAGAGGGGTCTGGGAGCTGCTCTCCTGCAGGGGCCACCAGAGGACCGACATCCTGTAGCCTACATCAGCCGCAAGTTGGTGCCGCGGGAGGTCCGGTACTCGACTGTGGAGAAGGAGGCATTGGCGATAAAGTGGGCCCTGGATTCCTTCAAGTATTATCTCCTTGGGAGACAATTCATCTTGGAGACTGACCATCGAGCATTCCAGTGGTTGATGCGAATGAAGGACACCAATGGGCGGATCACCAGATGGTATCTTGCACTGCAGCCCTACTGCTTCACTGTTGTCCACATTCCGGGGAAGACCAACGTCACAGCTGTCCCGCTCCTGTAGCGAGGTTTCCGAAGGGGGGGAGTATGTGATGGACGCAGCCGCATCCTCACACTCACACTAGTAGCCTACCTGTCGGTAACCCCTCCTCGTTGCACTCACTCACGTTTCTTTTGTTTCCACATAAGTTTGTACATTTATGCATTTATATTATTGCATTACGCATACATACACTACATACATCCTACATAACATCTCAACATCTACATCACAAAAACATCCGAACATGCCCACGTTAAAACAGTTAAAACCGACACATTTGATTTCGTTACACATTCAAACTTTATTAAAATTCTTAGCATTACATGGTCACTAAAATGAGTGCACACATTTGGTTGATTATGTTCTGTTAAGTATTATTTACATTATCACTTTCATTAAGTATCATTATATTAATTTATGTTTGTTTGCTTTACCATGACCGCACCATTCCTGGACCGAGTATGGCCAACTTGCCGGGTGTGTCGCGATGTTGTCTCCGGGTGGAACATTGGGTTGTCAAGACGGAGCCAAACGTTCCGCTGTCTTAAGAGCGCTCCAGCCAAGTCCACCTTCTAGTCTAGTCATGGGGAAGTTTAGTTTGGATTTGGGATTTTCTGTCTCTTGTTTTGTATTACATAATTTTGTATTTCTTTATTTATTTCATTTAATATAGTTTATTTAATCACATAGAATTATTTGGGTTTCTTTGAGATGGTTTTATTATTTTACAGTCTTAATTGATTTAGCCATTTCCCCTTTGTGTTAATTATGGTTTTGGTCACTAGTATTTAAGTTTGCCCTTTGTCACAGTGTGAGAGACAGTGGTTAGGGTATCTTGTGCTTTGTTTGCTTAAGTTTAGTTCTGTTTAAGTTCCCTAATTTTGAGAAATAAATTCTCTTTTTGGTCAACCTTTTGCCTCCCCGACGCGCAGCGGAGGGGTCTTGTTCCGCCCTGAAGGGACTTATTTTCACAGTAATGACCGGCGTTCTATACATTATCCCGCTTATTATACGGCTACTTGCCAAAACGAAATAATAAACTCCCCACGATATGACTTTAGCCTACATAACCTAGCCTATTTGTTACCGTTCATCGTGGCATTTGCTGAGAAACAAATAGTTCGCAACAACAGACGCTGCTGAACTTGAATCAAACATTCTTTAGAACACAGCTGATCAACCGTCTGCTTTCACGTTTGAATGAAGTTCCAGTCCTTGCGTAGTGATATGAAAGACATTAATCAGAAGCACAAAACCCGTTGCCATTGACAGCGGTGATTAAATGCTTTGCCGGTGATTTATGTAGATTTAACATAGGCCCGAACGTTGGGAAGGCCCATTCATGTGAATGGAACTTTCTGCAGCACTCTGAAGAGCCGTGTAATAATTCTGAATAATGGGACACCTATGACGTAGATCAGGTTCTTAATGGTGGAGGAGTTCTTTGCCTCTGCCTCGTTTATTAATTCCGTATAACGGGACAGCAAGGCAGCCGTTGTCACTTACTATGACATGACATATTCGGATGGCATAAAAATGTCTAGCCTATTGATAGGCCTATATATATTTTACTCTATACTCTTTGCTAATGTCACATTGGAGTATCCAATCTGACCTTTTTAATACTCATAAACTTTATACATTTAGGCTTTTTCTGTAGTGAAGACATTGGTTGTTTATCCAAGGCCATTTATTTTCAAACAACAACAAAAATGTTTTAGGCTACTAAACAGCCTACTGTACAATAGCTAAATAGAACATAGAGCTAGCTAGCTTGCAATTTACAACCTTAGTTCTAGTTTACATGATAGACACATTAATTAGGCCTAAGTTAACGTCTAAGATCAACAATTATAAGGTACACAGCACAATATTTACCTCCTGGTTACATTATTAACCAGTTACCATTATTTTATTTCAAATACATGTTCCTGTTCCAGAACATAAAAAAAGTTCTGATTTGGTTTTTGTTTTCTTTCCATGAATCGGCTCAAAACCTTGGTAACAATGCCTGCAAACATCAAAAATTGTCGTCAGAAGAATGTACATTTATTTACAGCAAAAGTAGGTCTACATACATTGTTACCTGACTGCTGATGTGATAGATAGATAGATAGATAGATAGATAGATTATTGATCCCCAAGGGGAAATTCAAGGTCTCAGTAGCATACAGACATCACACACAACATTCACTAACAGCAGAAAAAAGTAATTAAAAGTATATAATACAAAAAACACAACTAAGCAATAAGGACAGTAGAAGATAAAGAAATCTTTGTATTAAAATTCAAATTATACTAAATAACACTAAATCTAAATCAAGTCTAAAAAACAAATAATTTTGCAAAGTTTAGGTGAAGTGGGAAGTAATGTAAGAAATCCCTAATCAATGTGATTGGCAGAGGTGTAAAAGTCAGGCTTCAGAAAGTAAGTCCTACCATGTATTGGTTCTATGTACATTTAACACAGGTGATTTGACTAATTAGCTCATCTCCTGGCTGAGGAGTTTTGCCAGAATAAGTTGGTTTAATGAATGGTAGGAGCAAATATGTGGCAGGACTTTTACTTTCTGAAGCCGGACTTTTACACTTCTGGTGATTGGTTAGGCTGGACCAATGATTTCAAAGTTAACGCTATGTCTGCTCACAAATGCTTTTAAACTTTGGAATAGGCCACATTACCTCTACTGGGCTTATACCAACCCAAATAAAGTTTTACCCATTATCATTCACCATTGTTAAGCTATGTTACATCAATAGCAGGCATCTACATGAACTGATTCTGCTGTAGTTATGGTTATGGTTATGGTTATGGATTTGGCAGACGCCTTTGTCCAAAGAGACACATATACAAAACAACATAATATTTAAAATTGAACAGGGAACAGATTAGAGTGTTGGTCAAATATAATAAGGAGAATAGTAATAATAAACAACAATATCAATTCAATCAATAGCCTAATAAAAATAATAAAAATAAAAATGGGGGGAAAGGCAATAATAAAACAATAATGTCCATTTAATCAATAATATAAAAACAATGACATGGTAAGACTACATTAAGGAGAATATCAATAATAAACAATAATGTCAAATTAATTAACATCCTAATGAAAATAAAACAATATTATACAAACCATAACACATAAGCGCTTAAACAACTAAGCACATGTTGAATAGGAATGTCTTTAGACCCCTCTTAAACGACCCAAAACTACCACAGGAACGGAGAGCACTGGGCAACTCATTCCACCAATATGGAACCACTGAGGAATAGAGTCTTGAATTAGACCTAGTTTTTATGACTGGTCGACATAATAGACGCTCATCAGAAGACCGCAGTGGGCCGTTGGGGATGTAAGGCTTGATTATTGAATTAAAATTACTAGGAGCAGATCCAGTCAGTCATCAGGTGGGAAAGACAGGAAAATGTTGAGTGTCGTCTGCATAACAGTGATAGTCAAATCCTTGGGAGCGAATGGTCTCATCTAAGGAAGTGGTGTAAATAGAGAAAAGCAAGGGTCCTAATACTGATCCCTGAGGCACACCTGTGGTGAGGTCATGAGACTTAGATACCTGTCCCTGCCAAGACACATTGAAAGAACGCCCTTTAAGGTAAGATTCAAACCAGTCAAGAGCTTTTCCAGAAATTCCCAGTTCAGATAGTATAGAAAGGAGAATGTCATGGTTAACAGTATCAAAGGCTGCAGATAAATCTAGTGGAATTAATACTGATGACTGAGCAGAAGACTTAGCTACTTTTAATGCTTCAGTCACAGACAGAAGAGCAGTTTCAGTAGAATGACCACTCTTGAAACCAGACTGCATAGGGTCTAGTAGATTATTCTGATGAAGAAAGTCACAAACTTGCTTGAAGACCACTTTCTCCAAAACCTTTAACAAGAAAGGAAGAAGGGAGACAGGTCTGTAGTTGTTCACCTCAGTTGGATTAAGTGTACTTTTATTTAGCAGAGGTGTAACCCTAGCCTGTTTAAAAGAATAAGGAACTATTCCAGAACTGAGTGAAGCATTAAATACATGTGTGACTGCTGGTAGAACAGCGGGTGAGATAGACTGTAGAAGAGTGGACGGGACAGGATCCAATGGGCATGTTGTTAGACGACTTTGCTTAAGCAATTGAGAGACTGCTTCCTCATCAAGAGGAGAGAAAGAGTCCAATGATGCTGTCATACTAACACAAGGCAAAGCCCTCCTTATAGGTGCATCAAACTGAGCACTTATTTCAGCGACTTTTTCAGTGAAAAAATGTTGCAAAGTCATCTGCTGACAGTGAAGTAGTTGATGGTGGTGGTGGAGGATTGAGAAGAGATTTGAAAGTAGAAAAAAGTTTTCTACTGTCAGTGGCGCTCTCAATCTTGCTTTGATAGAATGCCTTTTATGCAAATGTACTGTAACAGTGGATGAAAAGGATGACAGCAAAGACTAGTAGTTACTAAGATCATTTCCATCTGTGGATTTACACCATTTCCTCTCAGCAGCTCTAAGTTCCTTTTGTACTGAGAATATACTGTTCGTCAGCCATGGATGACGAGGTTTAGAACGAGTAGGTCTTGAGGAAAGAGGACATGCTGCAAGTTATTGTATTAAGCAGATGTTTTGGCTAAACTTTTGACTATTAGGATACTTTAATATGGAAATTTAAACAGAACAGGCAATGACATTCTTTATTATTCCTTCATAACATATTGCATTTTATCACTGGCAATCGGAGGCTCTCTGGTGGAGAATCCTCCATCGCTGTGTCATCGTATCCTATTCCCTGGCTTTCGACCATGCTGCCCATTGACATAATGAAACATGGAATCAGTTCCGGAGTGGGGCGTGGCCAGTAACAGAAACAGCCTATTCTGAAAGGGACTGAAACTGGCGAGAATGGTACTGGTGATAATGTGTTATCTGAGAGGATTAAAAAAAATTTAAATAGGAAAATTACCGGAAATCTTATTCACTTTTAAGCGTGATGCTAGCGGGCGAGATGCTAATGGTCTAATCCGATTAAATGATCTATGCTAGGCTGGAGCTAAAATTGGTATCGCCAGATTCAGAGAATGGCTGGATTAACTCGAGGGGAGGTGGAAAATGAGCGTATTTCCCCAAATGGTGGCGTATCCCTTTAAACGGTTCGGGCTGAATTAGACGCAGAAAAACAGGTTGGAGGAATAATAGAAATGCAATTCCAAGGAATGACCAGTGCATGAAAACGCAAAAAATGGTATGTAAAATATTAGAGTTAAAACAGATAATGGAAAGACATTATGGACATGGTTGCTAGATTGTTGCTAAGGTAATTGAGATGGTTGCTAGGGTGTTGCTAGGGTAGATATGGTGGTTGTTATGTGAAATACAGAGGTTGCTATGCTGGTTACTAGGATAATCACGATAGTTGCTATGGTGATCGCTAGGTTGACATTATGGTTGTGGTTGCTAGGTTGTAGCTAGGGTCAATTAGATGGTTGTTAAGTTGTTCCTAGGGTAGATATGGATGGTTGCTAGGTTGTTACTAGGGTAATTGAGATGGTTACTAGGTTGTTGCTAGAGAAGACATGGTGGTTACTATACTAAATAAAGGAATTGCTATGATTGTTGCTAGGGTAATCATATTGGTTGCTATGGTCATTGCTAGTTTGACATTATGGTGGTGGTTGCTAGGTTGTTGCTAGGGTCATTGAGATGGTTGTTTGGTTGCTGCTAGGGTAGATATGGTGGTTGCTATAAGCAGTAACTATGCTAGTTGCTAGGGTATTCATGTTGGTTGCTAGGTTGACATTATGGTGGTGGTTGCTAGGTTGATGATAGGGTAATTGAGATGGTTGCTAAGTTGTTGCTAGGGTAGATATGGTGGTTGATATGCTGAATAAAGTGGTTGCTATGCTGGTTGCTAGGGTAATCATGTTGGTTGCACTGGCGGTTGCTAGGTTGACATTATGGTTATGGTTGCTAGGCTGTTGCTAGGGTAATTGTTTTGGTTTCTATGGAGGTTGCTAGGTATTGAAGTGGACAGTTTAATGGATGGATGGATGAATGGTTTAAAGTAGATGGATGGAGAGAAATTTGGAAATTTGGAGAAATTTGGAAAGTGCCTTGTATCCTTGTTGAATGGAGAGATACACAGGGAGAAATGGGGCCTAGTTGAGCAGATGGCAGTTGATACAGGATCAAATCAGTTTCATTGGCTCTTTATTGGAGCCTAGTTGAGCAGCTGTAAGCATACTCTGTAGGCTATGTTGACAACACAAACATTATACCTCAACTTCTGTAGTGTGTTTTATCAAGACTTTGGTCGTATGGGGTCCGTTTCCAAACAGCATAGTCACTAACTATGATAGCAGCCTACTGTGATAGTGTTTACTTACAGTAGGCTACATAAGAATAAACAGCTACCCGATAAAAGTGTAGCCTATTTTGGCGGAAATAATGAAAATGATACATAGGGTAGTTAGTTGGTAGTATAGCTACTGACACTTTAACCCTTAGAACCCGATTGACGCAAAGTGCGTCAAAAAACACACCCTTTCTTCTCTGTTACATTGCTCAGTGACTGTTCATCGCAGCGAGATGAAACCTTTATTGCATGACAGAGAAGAAGTGGGGCTTTCCAAAGAGACTACGCACTTGTCTGTACGATCAAGTATGAAAATTAAAAAAAAATATGAAATTAAATCAAATTGCATCATATTTACAGTCTATACTTCTCTGGGTTCACCTGCGCACCCATTACTCTCGTTTGAATTACTCGCGAACCCGTGATCGCATAGATATGGCAAGCATATCGATCCTTCTGGCTTATAAAAACAGACGAAGTGACTGCAAAATATTAACGTCATGTACACAAACCAACGCTGCACACCCATTACTCTCGTTTGAATTACTCGCGGACCCGTGATCGGATAGATATGCCACATATGCCAGATGAAAGAGGAGACACAGAGCATTTGATACAAAGTACATCCTTCTGGGTTATAAAACAGTCGAAGTGACAGCAAAATAATAACTTCATATAGCTGGACTTACCCCAAGTTTTTGTCTGTTTTTTTGTGGCAAAGCATGTTTATAATCCAACGCTATCGTGTGTTTCTCTATGGCAAAGCATGTTCATAATCCGGTTTTGAGATCCTAGCAAATTCCTGCATTGCATCCCAATTTGTTCAACAAAGAAACACCTTTTTTGTTTTTACTTTGCAGTGCAGTAAAAAGTTGAGTATCATTATGAGTGCACACCACACATGCTAACACGCAAACTTGGGTCAAGTCAGGTCAGATCAGTTCGTGTCACAGATATGGAGCGCAGAAAGGTCATTTTTCATCACTAAATAAAAAAATGGCATTTATTTCCGTAAATCACACACCACGTATGTCTGTAAATTGCTCAGCCCCAGAGTATCACAGCAACATGGCAATTACATTGCCCGATTCAGGACAGTCTGCCCTACACACACATGAAATGCGTGTGAGATACACATCCAATATAAGAATTTTTATAATACACTTTTTACATTTTAATTGTTTAAAAATCTAAATAAAATCAATGCTAGTACTAATACATGACATGATCTGGATAGATCTGGCAGATCTAAATAGCCTAGTCTCTGCTGAAAAAAACAATATATAGTATGTGTGTGTGGCACTTACAATGACCAGAATAAATCCTTATGAATAAAGGTAGTGAAAATGCCCTAAAAACAGCTTAGGGTTCTAAGGGTTAACTAGCTAGTTTGCATTTCATACATAACATAATGTTTGACACCATAAATGACTCAAACCCTAAACCGGAACACAACTTAGCTTACTTAGCAGAATCACGTAACAATGCACCATTGCCGCCATACTGGTCTCAATGTTATCTCTCTGAGAGTCTGTTCGCTCTTTTATTATGACCGCCGCCCATATAGGTTTTTTTTTTTCTTTTCTTTTCTTTTTCGCATGTCCAAATTTCCGTCAAGGATTCCCGGGACACTGTAAGACCGGGGTACACAAAACTTGGTGGGCATGTAACCCCACATGGATAGCATGGAACCTCCTTTTTTCGTTTTGATCTGTAGCCCCCCCTGCTGGACTGGACCCCCCCGAAAGGAGGGACACAGTTTTCTGTGAATATCTCGAGAACCGTAGGGTTTAGGAAGACCATTTTTTTTGTATGTTGATCTCAAAGGGCCATGTCAACCCATTCCATAACCACTCATTTCATGTATAGCGCCACCTAGTTAAACACAAAAAGTAAAAATGAGGTGTTGTAATCGTGAGGTATCTGTGACCTAACATAGTCAAAACTGCACGAAATTGGAAGTGTAGGATCATTATGACACCCTCTGAATGCACGCCAAGTTTCGTGGAATTCCGTTCATGGGGGGCCACACAATAAATTAATTTATGTTACTATACACCAACTGGCCTGTAGGTGGCCAGAGACAGTTTTCTGTGAATACACAAACAAGGATTCCCGGGACACTGAAAGACCGGGGTACACGAAACTTGGTGGGCATGTAACCCCACATGGATACTGTAGCATGGAACCATCGCTTTTAGTTTTGATCTGTAGCCCCCCCGCTGGACTGGACCCCCCGAAAGGAGGGTAGGGCAGACACAGTTTTCTGAGAACCATAGGGCCTAGGATGACCAATTTTTTGCGTATGTTTGCCTCCAGGGGTCATGTAAACCCATTCCATATGCACACATGTAACAGATACACACGCACACACATACATTCACAGTAATCCTACGTATGACACATACTCACACAGTAGACATATATACGCATGCATGCACATGCACACACACAGGCACATAAACCGGCAAACACACAAGCACATACACACACACACACACACACACACACACATGAACATAAACATGTACATGCACACAATTCAGAATTTCTCAGAATTATGAACAGGCAAGATGGGGGTGGGGTTGTATAAAATGAATTTTACATGTGAAATCTATGAACTAATCATGTTTTGGTACTTGTTGTCTAGCAGATACCAGTGAGAATTGAGTGTGCACAATGCAATTTAGTGATAGAATCAAATATGCCTTTCAGCGAGATTTATTTTTGTGGAAAAAATGTGCTGGACTGGGCGGCGGTCATATTTTGTAAAAATCTAGTTGTAAATATTTCAAAAAGTATAAAGTTCACAAATATGAAAAATACATAGAACACTATCTGTAACTTGTAGTTATGGAATGGGTTGACATGGCCCTTTGAGATCAACATACAAAAAAAATGGTCTTCCTAAACCCTACGGTTCTCGAGATATTCACAGAAAACTGTGTCCCTCCTTTCGGGGGGGTCCAGTCCAGCAGGGGGGGCTACAGATCAAAACGAAAAAAGGAGGTTCCATGCTATCCATGTGGGGTTACATGCCCACCAAGTTTCGTGTACCCCGGTCTTACAGTGTCCCGGGAATCCTTGACGGAAATTTGGACATGCGAAAAAGAAAAGAAAAGAAAAAAAAAAACCTATATGGGCGGCGGTCATAATAAAAGAGCGAACAGACTCTCATTTTCCAAATCTTATACCAAACCTAACAGAAGCATTTTCCTATCTAATTTCAATTTATTTAAGTTAATCAGTGTCTGTGAACTTTCAGAAGTACAGTGTGCAGTGCTTCGACTTTGCCAGCTTCCCTCACGGTCCGCGCACGGGATCACGCGGCATCACGCGACTTTAATTTGTATTTTTCCAGTGACGCTGCAACAACTGGCAGAGGTCTTAAGTGAGCAAGGTGTCTCGTAAATAGAAATGGAGCTGGAAAACCCTACCACAGACTTCAATACAGACTTTAGCAGACTGGTTTAGAAATAATTTAATAGCCAGAAATATGCCTGCCCTGCCCTAATAAAGAAATATTTGATTAACGGCGAGTGAATCCCGTTTGCAGCCGTAGAAGAAACGCAGGACAAATTAAACATCCTGGTTTTCTCCGAGTGCAACGATGATAGACAGACATCATTTGGACAAAATATAGAGCATATTAACCTCCGTTGCTCAGCCAAATGCCTTCCTGTTACGTCCTGTTATCACGGAGTTATAGGCTTATAAACCATTTTGATGGTCACAAGTTTACTTCATTAGCTTTTATTTTTTGATTATTAAAGAGTGTTTTTCATTTAAAGGCTTGACTTCGTGCTTAGAAGAGCATTTAGTGCTCTCCCCAATCCCAGACGTTCACATTGCATGTTTGTTTGTAATGGATGCAACCGCGAGATACGCTTGTCATAGGCGCCGATACCGTGGATGCTCCGTCTCTCTCCACTGAAAACATCGAGCACCCACGTGTGCCAGCTTACAGTCCCGACTAAATTTACATTATTTTAAAATCAAACATCGCAGTTTATGTTAAATTCAGCATCTCTCATAATGTGATTGGATATGTTGCTGTCAATTCCATACTACTCCATATACTAACCACTAATGAGAGCGTCTCTCGTATGAAAATTCCTGACACTTCCCACCTGAAGAATTAACGAAGGCTTTTGTCGGGTCTTCAGTTCGAATGTTTAAAATGTATATAGCCCTGAATATCATTTTAAAAGTAGTCTGACAAAGCTTATTGTTTTGTGACACAGCTAAACACTGGTACCTCATAGAACGTCTATAACATAGCCTAGGTGGTTGCAACTCAGAAAAGTAAAGCAGATAGAAAGAACTCACGCAAATCTAACCTACAACACGCAGACAGCTTCATGCGCAGGGGAGAGAGAGCACACGCGCGCACAGTGCTTTATGATTGTTGGCTTCTGATGGTATTTTGCTAATTCACTGAACTGCATTAGGTGACACAAATGGTATTGCCTTTATCTTATAACTCCTTGTCTGAGCGACTACCAGGCCTATGGTTTTTAAAAGTCAGACATTTGAAAATTAAGAATGTTTATTGACTTGAAAAATACACAAATTTTTGCAAACTCCCTTCATTCAACCCTTGAAGACATTGCGGTCTGGTGCGCTATGTAGATCGTTTCACGATTCATTTAATTTTCAGAATTTAGGTCTACTAGGCCTACAATAACGCCATCACCAAATACATCTTTTATTTTTAGTTGATCAACCACAAAGAGTAGCATAGGCCTACTGTGCACAGTGCACTGACGACTGTAGCAGCCCAAGGTAACCAGTTGTTGTAGATGAGAGGCAACCCCTTGTTTCAGATAGCCTGGACAACATGTTACCTGGGTGTTGCCCACGTTATTAATTAATGGTAGCCTACAATAGTTAATTGATTCGTGTAACATATTAGTTGGCTCAAAGAGTAGGGAATCAGGATGGAGAGAGTCGCACGCGTGTGTTGCTTTTGTGGGATCGAATCCAGTTTAATGCTAGTTTTAAAAACATATATTTTTTTACGTCTTTTGTCCGAGTGGCTGCAATGTAGCCGAGCGCTCATGGCGTATGAAAAGCGACTTCAAACCGCCTAAAACAACTTGTTGCATTGCGTTAAGGCCAGCAGATGACAGCCGCCGTTGCACAGCAGTTACCAGTCCCCTGTCCAAGAGTTTGAATCTGGGTTAAGATTTTGACAACAATATTGACATCGTTGTTTACCTAAGTTTATCTTTTGTGCAGATCATATTATCAAAATCAGAATCAGCCTTCTTGGCTTGGTTTGCGTAAACTAACAAGGACCCCCCCCCCCTCCCTCCATGAAAATCAAAGGCTACATATTCTCAGCTGACTCGTCAAAAAGTGCGCACCACCTTATTATTATCTGCAGGTGTGTGACTTTTACTTACGTGCACATGGCTGCAAATTGACTTTTAATTTATGTATTTTCTGCCTAAATATATTTATAATTATTAATTTGCAAACAAATAACTGGCGTCAGTGACGTCTTTGACATGAAGATCCCTGGAACTATGCTTCTACTAGCATTCTACCACAGGTCGAGAGGTGTAGTTGTAACTACACAACTTTACGATAGTGGTTGCAAACGTTCGTTGCTACTATGGTTTTGGGAAACACTAAGGTAGTGTAACGATGCATTGGACTATGTAAGTTCCAAATATGAATGTAATTCTGCGGCATAATATGATGTATTTGTTTATTGTACAGAAAAATAAAAATGACATGTCAAGCAGTCAATTGACTACATTGCAGTCAAGAAGTAGGGCAAATTAATTTACGAAACCAAAACGTGGGTCATAGTTGTCTAAGCCTCTATAGCGTAGCCTGTTAAAAACGTCGCAGAAGCCTACCCAAGGCTACAGATTAATTCTGAACAGTTATTTCTCTACTGGCTCAATTATCACACCACTGTTTTGATTTGCGTAGTTGCGTTACCCCAACACCTACAATAATGTAGACAGCAAATTTCGATTTTCGTTACCACCGTGTAGTCAAGCCTTAAGCCATACCCAAGTAGCCTAAATCGAGGTAAATCGAGCTTTTTCAGAAGGGGCAGCAGGCAGAGCGATGTACAGTGGCAGAGCGACGCACAGTGGCTGAAAGTGGTAGTAAAGCTTAACGCAGCTTCACGCCTCGTAATGCGTGACTGAAGTGGCCATTTGAAAGCGATGCCCACTGTAGTTCATGACTTTCTTTTTCACTATGGTATTAAAATAAAGTCACACAGAGGCTAAATCCTCCAGTCATTTTTCAACATCGGAAAGACAAGAGAATACACTAAATTTAAATATTTTTCCTAATTTTTTTCATTGTGAGATTAAATCACCAACAGATTATGTTTTATACTGGTTTTTAGATAGATAGATAGATACTTTATTGATCCCCAGGGGAAATTCAACTTTAGCAGAGGTGCCAATAATTCTGGAGGGTACTGTACCTAACAGCTCATGACATCCTGCCAGCTGCTGCATCTTCTGGTGAGACAGAGTAGCAACGAGATGAGAGGTATGACATGACCAGTGTTGCCAGATTAGAAATGTCGAAGTATCGTACCAAAACCTCAAAATTATCGTTTTTTGAGACAAATTATCGTACACGAACCAAACGCATAAAATATAGCTATTTTCCAAATTTTACAGCCAATTTAAACAAGCTGTGTAATACACAGGTTTCCCGTTTACCAACAAAACTAGATGCACGCGCAGCCGTGAGGCAGAAGACGCTTGGTGGCCGTCCACAATGTTATAAACTTAACCTAAATAGTCGGCTGCTGTAAGCTACAATCGGATTTTATTGTATACCCCTGTTGTCTCAATGATAATAACATCTCATTTCAGACTATATTTCAAAGTTTGCCGTTCATTTGCATTATTAATATAACATCGTATTTTGTCATTTTTGGCGAAGACATGCATTCTGTTAGGGAAATTGAACATATTTAACATTCTCTAATCGTGATTTCGAATTGGTGCAGTTTTCTGCACAAAAACTAATTTTATTCTTTTGCTCTTTTGCATTGCTCTATGCTTTTCTATGGTGCTTTCTGCCTCTTGGTTGCGCACGCATGTTTTTGTGACGTTGCATAGAAATCCATGTATACGCTCACACTAACTGGAGGAAGTCTGGCTACTTAACTTTTTTTTTTTGCCAAAGTGTAAAAGATATGCCGACAGTCCACATTTTGAACTAGACCATAATTAAACTATGATACAGAGAGAAAAAATCCACAAACTGTAGTGTAGTGTTGATGTGCGGGCGACACCGTGTGGTGCCTGTGTGAGTGTGTGTGTGTGTGTATATACGTGCAGGCAGACGAGCCTGCGAAATGATTCAGCGTCAGAGAGAAGCGGTAGGATGTGTGTTTGGACGAACGACTGAAAATTGTGAAATTATCCTACATTATGGGATTTTTTTCATTATTGATTGTACATTGTACAGAGGTCAAAATTATCATACAAATATGATAATTATCGTACATCTGGCAACACTGGACATGACACGGAAACTTTGGCCTATATTCATTTCTGGCCAGCATCGTTCAACAATCACATTGGACAAGGAAAGTAGGCCTACAAATTAATTTACTAGCAAAAGGTTGCTAGGTTACGGGGACGCTGGCGAGACACGCCGCTCCGTCTGGCATCATGTTTTTGTTTGTTTTTATGTAATGTTTGTAATTTTATGTAATGTTCTGTTAATTTTTTGTATTTATTTTTCTAGTTAAATGTAATCACTCTTTATTTATGTTATTTTCGATCGTTTTTGTGTTATTCTTAGTCATTTTTTTCTGATTAACAAACTCGGCTGACACCGTCAACAATGTCAAGTTAACGTTAACGGATACGTTCCATTGGGCTGATGAGTGCATTGGCTAGCTGCCTTGTGTCCCTCATCCATCTGTGACGCTGCACATCTAATGTCTAGACAGAGGGATTGCTCAGGGCAAGGGCCTAACGTTAATCTGCGAGAGATCTGCAGCTGCCACGACCACCGAGCTGTGGCTGACGTGTGAGCTGCCATCCTAGCATCTACCGTTAGGTGCCTGGAGTCTGAATTGAGTGCTAAGGAACTCTGATGACAGCGTCAATAACCATGAAACAACAAACTGTCGCTGTCTAGAACCACCGAGCTGATAATCGGCAGGGTCGCCCATCACGACTTTGGACTGTCTTGTTCTTCAGTGCTCTCCAGACTGCCAGTGAATTCTCCTGGGTTGGTCAGTTATAAAGAACTTTGTTGGCGTTGCATCAGTTGTGAAGACACAGCTGTGCACAGTTTTCACGTGGGTCATCATTGCCCTTGGACATTTTCAGCCATTTTGGAAATTGGACTAATTTAACATGATTTTTTTTCTTTTGAAATTGATTTTCTTTTTTCTTTCTTTTTACTTTTTTGGGACACGTAATCCGAAGCTCTGCACACAGGCTACCTCGCCAGGTCCTCTATGGACAACTGCCTGCAGCTAGCAGAAGACCTGGTGGGCAAAAACGGCGCTATACGGACCAATTAAAAGAACCTCTGAATAAATGTAACATCAAGCCTGAACTCCTTGAGGTCAATGCAATGGACTTCCACTGCTGGCGCTCTCTGTGCAATGATGGGGTCAAGCATTTAGAGGAGAAACGGACGCAAAAATGGACGCAAAAATGGACTGAGCGGCAGCAGCAATGACACCTTCCTGCTGTAATAGATCAACTGCCTCAATCTTTTGACTCAGTCTTCACATGCCACACGGCAAGATATGCAGATCCAGAAAAGGACTCTACAGCCACACACAGTGGCACCTCAGACAGAAACGATAGCCACCCCCCTTTCCCCCCTCCCCTTCCCCAATTAGAGGCATTGTCATCTTCGCTTGCGATGGACTGCCTAATGTGCCTAACGGTGTCACGGGTACGCTGGCGACTACGCCGCTCCATCCAGCATCTTTTGTCTTTTTGTTATGTGTCTTGTTTGTGGAGCGCTTTGGGTTGCACTCTGTGCATGTTAAATGTGCTATAAAAATACAACTGACTTGACTTGACAAAGTAAATGCACTGAAAATCGAGCACACAAGTTAGAAAAAGCATTTGTTTATGTAGCCTCAATGTTGCAGGACATGACAAAGACGGTCGGCTGAGAAAACAGCTAGCTTACTCTGTCACTCTGTCCAAGTGGATATGCCTAGGCTATATGTAGCCTATGTATAGGTCTGCCCATAATATAGTTAAAGAAGGAGAAATGCAAATAGGCGTAAAGGATAGGCCTACTTTTAAAGGGCCATCAAAAATATAAAAATGTAAAAAAAAAAATAAACTTGTTGTTACTTAAGTAATTTATTCTGCCCTACAAAGGCAAAAGGCAGTAACTGACCAGAGTGTCAAACTGAGAAAAATGACTTTAAAGTTTTTTGTTTTGTCTACACAAATGTATTATAGGTAGAGTAATGAAAATCTGGTAAATTGTTGCCCTGATGAAGAAATGTGTGTATATAAAAAAAACTTGTGCTCAAAGTTGACCTTTGACCCTTATTTGTCAGATGCTGTACTCTGCCTTTGTATTATGTACTAAAAATAAGGAGTCGTGCAAAGGCAAAAGGCAGTAACTGACATATAATCAATATTTGCTACCAAAGAGTATGGTAACTGTACTTGTACAAAGCCAAAGAACAGTAACTGCAGTTGTGGCTCTCTGCCATGGTTGCTTGTATGGTTTTGGGAGTTACGGTGAACACAACCCTCTATTTTTTTTTTAAAAAACAGTCAAATTGAGTATAGATATTTATCCACATGATAAAGGAAGTCTTTAATATCCCAAAAATGCAATTACTGCCTTTTGGCTTTGTAGGGCAGTATTAATAAACTTCTTTTTTACTTTTACTTGAATAGATTTCTTAGATGGTAATATTTACTTTTACTTTTGCAGGGAGTAATTGTACTTTTACTTGAGTATAGATTTTCAGTACTCTACCCACCCCTGCTCACAAGGCAAGCAGTAGCTAACCATAGTTAGCTTTACCGAGCAAGGATAATAACTTTTTTTCACAACAATCGCGCTGTTAAATAAAGTTAACATGTCAACTACAAAAGGGTTTGGCAGCCACAATCATTTTAGGTACTGTGACTGTAATGTAAAGTTATGTCCCTTTCCTTTTGTATCGTAAAACCCGTGCGACATGTACGAATGAGTTGCTAGCGCAAACGCTAGCAGGAGCTGTCTTGTTAGTGCTGGACATTGGTCTAGAACATGAGAACACATCCCTCACTCTCCCTTGTTGGATATGGTCAATACGAATTAATAATAAAAACTTTAATAAAGTAAAGTTAGATAATAAAAAATGTAAGTAACTCACCTATTTCAATTTCAACAAGTGACGTTGCGTGAATTGGTGACCGGATTGAAGCAGCAATGTAATCTAGTGTGTAAGAGCATTGCATCGACATTACAATGACCAACACAGTACAAATGCAAAAAAATACATGTCATCTCATCTCAACTATGGGCACAGCCATGTTTGTCGTATGGTCGTGCGACCACCTCGGGGTACCCTCAAGAACGTTGGGCATGCCTGTGTGAAATGCCACAAGAAAGCTGGGTAATTTACACTTTCCAACTCGGGCAGGGGATTTTATGATACAAAAGGAAAGGGCCATGCCTGTGTGAAATGCCACAAGAAAGCTGGGTAATTTACACTTTCCAACTCGGGCAGGGGATTTTATGATACAAAAGGAAAGGGCCATTACCTCTCAACCGTCCTGCTGGTTGCACCAGGCAAGCAGTACGTTGTGGTCCACTTAACAAAACCCCGAATAGTAAATACATTTTAACTCATCAAACTGAACGCAGAGGTTTTTGGCGGCCGTTGCTTCGCTCAGACCTAATTTGAACCGTATTACCAAAAGCTCCATTCATTTTCACATAGAGATTTTTTCTTACGAACCAGGAAGCGTTCCAATGCTAAAACGCTAAAAAGTTTCCGGGTGGCTACCACTCTATTTCTGCACAATTCTCCAGATGCTCAATGAGTACAGTATATCATGGTCCACCATATCAAAAGCGACACTTACTGTAAGTCTAGCAAAATTAAAACAGAACAATTTCCAGTCAGCATTCAATAACAGGTCAATGGTCACTTTCAGCAGAGCAGGCTCTAGTGCTCTGCCCTGAAATTCGATTGAAAAGTCTCATAGATATTGTTGTCATGTATAGATTAGATTTTTAAGAGTGCGAAGATTTTTAAGAGTTAAAGTGAAATTACTTTTTCTATTTTAATTTTTATTTCTTTAACTTTGCTTAAAAATGGTATGTTATAAAAATGGTTGATATAGGCCGATAGTTACTTAAAACCTTCACCTCTAAGTTATGTTTCTTTAAAAGAGGTTGGACTATAGCTTGTTCGAAACAATCAGGATCTATGCCAATAGCTAGGCTGGAATTTATAATAGCCAGAAAATCAAAGCCGAATGTATCAAAGATTTCCTTGAAAAAACAGGAAGGAATTACATCATTTGCAGAGATACTGTAGAACATTTCATATGTGAGGCAATGTCAGACCAGTGGCGTAGCCAGAAATGTTCAAATGGGTGGGTACAGAAAAAAACGGGTGGGCAAAGCCAATTTGATTGAACATAAGAGAGGCCTAGATTAGATACACCATACAAACATTAATCATAGGCATGTTGTATTTATGACATAAAAGTGGAAGTTATTGAACACATTTGATCACAGCTGACAAATTACGCAGAAACATTTTCAACCACAGCAAAACAATGCATGAATGTAGCTTCGGCGCCTCACATGAAACACAATTGAGACAATAGATTGACCATATTGGACAACTTTTTACTGCATTGCCATAAACAAAGTAAAGGCAAAAAAGGTGTTTCTTTGTCAAACAAATTGGGATGCGATGTGAGCCTTGAATTGGATGGCATGCAGGAATTTGCTAGGATCTCAAAACCGGATTATGAAAATACTTTGTCATAGAGAAACACATGATAGCGTTAGATTATAAACATGCTTTGCCACAAAAAACGTGGGGTAGCCTAAGTCAAGCTATATGAAGTTATTATTTTGCTGTCACTTCGTCTGTTTTATAACCCAGAAGGATGTATCAAATGGTATCAAATGATAGCTCTATGTCTCCTCTATCATCTGACATGCATGGCATATCTATCCGATCACAGGTTCTCGAGTAATTCAAACGAGTAATGGGTGTGCAGGGTTGGTTTTTGTACATTACATTATTTTGCAGTCACTTCGTCTGTTTTTATAACCCAGAACGATTGATATACTTGGTACTAATGGATAGCCCTATGTCTCCTCTTTCATCTGATATGCTTGCCATATCTATGCGAGCACGGGTTCCCGAGTAATTCAAATGAGAGTAGGTGTGCAGGTGAACGAGACTGTAAATATGATGCAATTTGATTTAATTTCATGATTTGTTTTATTTTCATACTTGATCGTACAGACAAGTGCGTAGTCTCATTGGAAAGCTCCACTTCTGCTCTGTCACGCTATATAGGTTTCATCAGATCATCTGGTCAACAGATTGACCATTGGACAATCCCACTGCAAAGCTTTTTCATAGGCATGCTACGTTTATGACATAAAAAGTTGAATATGAACGCATTTCATCACAGCTGACAATTACGCAGAAACATTTTAACGGAACTGCTGGCTGTTCGCAATTGGACTGATTCTTGAGCTGTCATTGGAGTGCTGACTTGCGAGTCTTTTTTAGATGGTGAACTTGAGCAAAAGAAAGCCCTTTAATTGGACAGGCAAGATTGACAAGTGGGCGGCCCTAGGCCCATTCAGGCCCGCCCGTGGCTACGCCTATGTGTCAGACAGATCAGAAAACGAGATCACTTCAAAACATTCAAAGGCCACAGTAGCTGACTTATACATACAGGTCCTTGGTCCATAAATAGAATTATTGAACCTGATATTTTCGACTTTGCTAGTAAAGAACTTTAAAAACTCTTTAAGTTTTTACATGATGCCTCAGGGCCAGTACATGGAGTAGGATTTAGAACTCAATAAATGGTCTTGAATAGAAACGCAGCTTTGTGCTGGTTTATTGCTATCAGCAAAAAAAATCTCAAATGACACCTGAAGCCTGTAAATTTTCCATTTGCGATCCACACTCCTGTCTTGCAGTTCTAATAGCATCATTCAGCCAAGGTTGAGACTTAAACCTGGAGTTTGGTGTTCTAAGAGGAGCAGCCACATCCAATGCAGAACCACGGTTAGCTATAAAATATAGGTTTGTGTGAATGAAAGGCTGTAGAGGGAGATAACCTCCTTGAGCAGTGTTGTGCAATTTGAATGGCTATGTGTTGTGAGGGAAGTGCAGTGTGTTAAACATTACTGATTTGTGGTTGGGAAATGCAATGCCCATTACATCAACCATACCCACATTAAAACCATAGAACAAGATCAAGAGTGTGCCCATATTCATGAGTAAGGCCTTTTACATTCTGGATAAAATGAAAAGAGTCCAATACATTATTTAATTCAGTGACCATGGGCTTATTTGGGCTGCATACATGTATATTTAAGTGTCCCAGAATCAAAACCCGATCATACTGCACCGTTACTGAGGACAGTAGATCGGAGAACTGCTTGATGAAGTCTTGCTGTTGTGTTTCTTCTTGTCTTGTCTGCTAGAAGCAAATGGAATTTTAACTACAAGTTAACTTCTTTCCACCTCTTGTCTTTCTAGGTCACAAGGGTGAAGAGAGATGACCGGATAGGACAGGAAAAAGTAAGTACATTTTTACCTGATTGGAAGCTTGGATCATTTTATTGACTGTCTTTATTTAGTGGAACTCTTTTTAATGCCCAATGCTAATTTTAACCAATCTGAATTCAAGTTAGTAATCATGAATTTTTCAGTTTTCAATGCCAGACTGAAGGTCTCTATTTACGCTTCATACAGTATATGCTCCACTACATGCATCTTTGGGGGTCTCCTCAGCTAGCCCTAGTAAGTTTAGGCCACGTGGACAAAAAAGTTCAAGTTCAAGTTTATTATAGCTATTTCAACAATATAACTAGATGTAACGCAGAGCGGTACAAAATATGACCAGTCCAGCACATTTTTTTCCACAAAAATGTCACATTTGTCAAATTGTGTTCATTTCCTACTTTGTTCCTTTTTGTGTGTTTGTAATTGAGTGTGTGCAGAGTGTGTGGTTGTTTTTGTGATAATGTGTGCTTCTGTGTGTTTATTGAGTGTGTGCGCCTGCAAGTTTTTGTGTGTGTTTTGTGTGTGTGTGTGTGTGTTTGTGTATGTAGGTGTGTTTATATGTGTGGGTGCATGTGTAGTGTGCTATTCAACTACTTTACCAATAACCTAGCCCATCTGTTACAATAATGCATACAGAACTGGTTTCTTCCTTCAAAATAATGTAGGGCACTAGTGAATCACCATCATTTAACAATGTTAACAAACATCAAATGTAAAGTATATATAGAAGGGTTAATGTAACAACAACATATTACAGTTATAGCATTTTTCTTGACACTCAGGGCCAGATGTACGTACATTTGCGAACGTAGCGTTATCAGCGTGATGGACAAACCGCAGATTGCGAACGCTGTCAGACCCAAGTTTCCATCGTATTTATCCTTTCTCCGTCGTATCCGCCTTTCTCTGCCTTTCTCCGCCCATTAACGCAATTCACGAACGTCCACAACTGAATGGCAGCGCCTATACAAGCGCAGTTGAATGAAGTTAACTGATGACAACATTAAAAAGAATCAAACGTTTAGCGATCATGAAATAATACCATAATAATACCATGATAAGATGTCAACAAGCAGGGAGATAATGAAGATCATTAGTTTTACTCAAACTACTTGTGCACGTAGGCTATGGAAGATTGGTCAAATCTAGCAATAGGAAAGTTTAAGTGAATGACGTGAAAGTAAGATATTCGAAAGGCCAACGAAAGTTAATTGCTTTTGATAGTAAAGACTTACAAAACTGGTGCTCTAAATAGCGATTCTGTTGTCTTTGAAAGGTTCTCTTATTGACGCATTGAACTGCAATTTGGATTAACACCTGCTTTTACAAGGCGGAAGTATTTAGGCGCAGAATAGACGTGCGCTTTCAGGAGCAATCTTTGTACATACCGCGGAATACATAATTAGGCGCTCTTTACTCTTCCCCTCCCATCTTTTTACGCTAAACTCCCACTTTCCCCTGCATCCTCCCATGAATGCATATGCATGACATAAAAAACGCAATCTGCCACTTTCAGCTCCCGCGACAGGCAGTTTGCGCTTTTACATCATTGCGGCCTGTTTGTACATACCTCACAATCATTTTACACGCACGTTGCGAAACAAATACGCCTGAAGTGGGTGCAAAAGCGTTAGTACATCTGACCCTCAAAGTGCTTCACAGGAGAGGCTTTGAACCAGATTTTTGCCAATTGGTTCGTTCTGAACAGATACAGTATTTTAACGTTTCCGGTTTTGGTTCCCATCCTAAAATTGACGTTCCCGAACCGGTTAGAACAAAAAAAGTTCCTGAACCGGTTAATAACGTTCCATGTCAGCTGTATGTATGCTTTCAAACTGGCTATTGATAGTCACAATATTGTCTTATAGACTCTATCCTACAGCAAACATAATCAAACACTAGGCCTCTGCTTTTTATAAGCTGCACCAGTGTCTTCCTATAGCCTTTAGCCTGAATTTGTATTTATTTATTTAACCTTTATTTAACCAGGAAAAGTCTTATTGAGTTACAGTAACTCTTCTCCCAGGTAGTCCTGGCCAAGACTGGCGGCAAAAAGTTACAAAAATATATATATACATAAAAGACAGGACAAAGTTACATACTACACCACAAATCTCTGTACATGCACTATACAAACACAATCAAGACATTACACGTTACGCATTTAACCCAATCAGTGAATTAGTGAAACACAAACAGCACACAGTGAACACACAGTGAGGTGAAGCACACACTAATCCCGGCGCAGTGAGCTGCCTGCTACAATGGCGGGCTCGGGGGAGCAGTGAGGGGTTAGGTGCCTTGCTCAAGGGCACTTCAGCCGCAGCCCACTGGTCGGGGCTCGAACCGGCAACCCTCCGGTTACAAGTCCAGAGTGCTAACCAGTGGGCCACGGCTGCCCCAGAAGGGCACCAGTTAAAAACAATTACACTATTCTGTCAGAGTTGACTTTAAAAGATTTTTTAAAGTATTGAAAGATGGAAGTGATTCTAGATTTAGGCTGTTTTGAAGTTCATTCCAAACTTATGATGAGAAAGCTGTTTTACCAAGTTCTGTTCTTGTTGATGGAATAACTAATAATTAGTACTGTCAAACGATTACATTTTTTAATCGTGATTAATCGCTGAATTCCTATAGTTAATCATGATTAATCACATATTTTATCACATGATTAAAATTCTATTATTTTGCATTTCTTAACTTTCCAGGCATCCATATTGACAATATAAAGCAATTATTGTGTATCTTGATTGGGATTCAAATGAAAGCAAAGCAAGTTAGCCTACTTTATTAACTTAACTTTAGACGTAGGTCTATTTGATTATTTCAAATCAAATTTCAAAAGATGTGCAGCAGGCCTTGAGGCAACACAATATAGGCCTATTCTTCAGAAATATAGCTGATATAAACTGAAATAAATGCTGCCGCAGAAGTGCATGCACAAAATGTACACACATTATAAAGGCCATAACAAACAGAAAATACTATAAGTATAAATACTATAACTTATTCATACTATATTCATTAGGGTCCGAGCACTGAAGGGCGCAAGGCCCTATTGTTTTTGTAAGGATTATTAGGGCCCGAGCACCGAAAGGCGCAAGGCCCTATTGTTTTTGTAAGGATTATTATTAGGGCCCGAGCACCGAAGGGTGCAAGGCCCTATTGTTTTTGTAAGGATTATTATTATTACAGTGCATGAAAATGCACTGTACTGTTCTTCCTAGGCTTCTTATTACAGTGCATGAAAATGCACTGTACTGTTCTTCCAAGGCATTTTATTATTATTACAGTGCATGAAAATGCATTGTACTGTTATTCCAAGGCATTTTATTATTACAGTGCATTTTCATGCACTGTACTGTTATTCCAAGGCTTTTTACAGTGCATGAAAATGCACTGTACTGTTCTTCCTAGGCTTCTTATTACAGTGCATGAAAATGCACTGTACTGTTCTTCCTAGGCTTCTTATTCTTATGATTCTTATTCTTCTTCTAACGCACTTAATGCAGCTTCAACCGTTTAACGTAGAAACTTCATTCAAACTATGTTACGTGGGTCTTAATTAGGACATGGGTGCTAAGTATTTTTCAGCTTTGTAACTTTTATACTTTTTAAACTATTAATTAAAAACTAATCAAAATTTCCCCATTGACTTAAAGGAACCGTATGTAAGAAAAATATTTCAATTAATCATAAAATGGCCCTGATATGTCACTAGACATTAAGAAATCATGTTAATTTCAAATACTTATATCACTGACAACAGTAGTCCGGCCAGGATATTGTCATTTAAAAAGTGAAGTTGCAGCCCTCAACTGATGTTGATGTTGTGTTTTGTCATGTCATGTTGTGTTTTGGCCTGATGCGCCAACCTCCACCTATCTACTAATCACGAAGTCAGTAGTGTTTCGCCATCAGGGTTGGCAACCTCGAGTCAGGGGGGAGGGGGATGGGATACACCGCTCTTCCGTATTTTGAAAGTGATTGCAGTACCAGTTTTGGCCACAATCTTACATATGGTTCCTTTAACATTATGATTATGACATCACAATACGTCCGTTAAGCAATTAGAATCCTATGGCAGGTGTTTTGGCCACCTGGATCAACTGCCAGTCTCAGGCTTTAAGCATACAAACTGGCCCTATTAAGACTACACATCCTGTTCAACTGCTTCCTCTGCCAAAAACTGTTTCAAAATAAAAGTCCTCACTACAATATGTCACTGTTAAACAATTTAACCCTTTAAACTACTGAACTTTTTAACTGTTCAGCCATTGTAACTGTTACTTGTCATCAACTATGACTCCTGCCCACTGTAGCTAGTTAGCATGGTTAGCATAGTTAGCATGTTAGCATTTTTAGCAAAACTGTTAAAACTGATTAGCTAAGTAACATGGTTAGCATAGTTAGCATGTTAGTTAGCATTTTTAGCAAAACTGCTCAAAATGATTAGATAAGTTAGCTAAGTAGCATGGTTAGCATAGTTAGCATGTTAGCATGCTAGTTAGCATTTTTAGCAAAACTATTCAAAATGATTAGCTAAGTAACATGGTTAGCATAGTTAGCATGCTAGTTAGCATAGTTAGCATAACTACTCAAAATGATTAGCTAAGTTAGCTAAGTAACATGGTTAGCATAGTTAGCATGTTAGCATGCTAGTTAGCATTTTTAGCAAAACTATTCAAAATGATTAGCTAAGTAACATGGTTAGCATAGTTAGCATGCTAGTTAGCATAGTTAGCATAACTGCTAAAAATGATTAGCTAAGTTAGCTAAGTAACATGGTTAACATAGTTTACATGTTAGCATGCTAGTTAGAATAGTTAGCATACCTACTAAAAATGATTAGCTAAGTTAGCTAAGTCACATGGTTAGCATACTGATTATGTTAGCATGCTAGTTAGCATAACTACTAAATATGAAAACATTAGCTAAGTTAACTAAGTTAAGTAACTTGGTTAACATTATTATCTTATTATAACTGCTAGCAAACATTAGAGCCATTCCAACTGTCAGTTATCGTCAATTATCTACCTAAATAATTTAACCATTTAAATTATCCACCTATTTAACCGTTCAATCATTCCAACTATATTAGTAAACTATGACTCCTACCCACTGTAGCTAGTTAACTAAGTAACATGGTTAGCATAGTTAGCATGCTAGTTAACATTTTTAGCAAAACTGCTAAAAATGATTAGCTAAGTTAGCTAAGTAACATGGTTAGCATAGTTAGCATGCTAGCTTGCTAGTTAGCATAGTTAGCATAACTGCTAAAAATTAAAACATTAGCTAAGTTAACTAAGTAAAGTAGCTTAGTTAACAATATTATCTTTGATACCATAGTTAGCATAACTGCTAGCAAACATTAGAGCCATTCCAACTGTCAGTTATCGTCAATTATCTACCTAAATAATTTAACCATTTAAATTATCCACCTATTTAACTGTTCAATCATTCCAACTATATTAAACCTCATCTACCTAGCAACCAATATAGTTTGTTTTTACTCTGTATGATATTTTACATCATATTTTTTGCATTTTCATTCATTTCATTTGCATTCTTCTTCTAACGCACTTAATGCAGCTTCAACCGTTTAACGTAGAAACTTCATTCAAACTATGTTACGTAGGTCTTACTTAGGACATGGGTGCTATGCTAACATGCTAACTATGCTAACCATGTTACTTAGCTAACTTAGCTAATCATTTTTAGCAGTTATGCTAACTATGCTTTTAGTTTATAGTTTTGCCTTAACTCACTTAATGCAGCTTCAACCGTTTAACGTAGAAACTTCATTCAAACTATGTTACGTAGGTCTTACTTATGACATGTGGGCTTTGTATTTTTCACCTTTGTAACTTTTATACTTTTTAAACTATTAATTAAAAACTACTCAAAATTTCCCCATTGACTTAACATTGGGCCTTTATGACATCACAGCGATTAGAATCCTATGGAAGGTGTTCAGGCCACCTGGATCAACTGCCAGTCTCAGGCTTTAAGCATACAAACTGGCCCTATTAAGACTACACATCCTGTTCAACTGCTTCCTAGTTTCAAAATAAAAGTCCTCACTACAATATTTCACTGTTAAACAATTTAACCCTTCAAAATACTGAACTTTTTAACTGTTCAGCCATTGTAACTGTTACTTATCATCATCTATGACTCCTACACACTGTAGCTAGTTAGCATGGTTAGCATAGTTAGCATGTTAGCATTGCTAACATTGTTAACATTTTTAGCAAAACTACTAAAAATGATTAGCTAAGTTAGCTAAGTAACATGGTTAGCATAGTTAGCATGCTAGCATGTTAGTTAGCATAATTAGCATAACAACTAAAAATTATTAGCTAAGTTAGCTAAGTAATATGGTTAGCATAGTTAGCATGCTAACATGCTAGTTAGCATTTTTAGCAAAACTGCTAAAAATGATTAGCTAAGTTAGCTAAGTAACATGGTTAGCATAATTAGCATGCTAGCATGCTAGTTAGCATTTTTAGCAAAACTGCTAAAAATGATTAGCTAAGTTAGCTAAGTAACATGGTTAGCATAGTTAGCATTTTAACATTGTTAGCATGCTAGTTAGCATAGTAACTTGGTTAACTTTATTATCTTTGTTAACATAGTTAGCATAACTGCTAGCAAACATTAGAGCCATTCCAACTGTCAGTTATCGTCAACTATCTACCTAAATACAGACTAGCTACCGACTCAAACAAAGTCTCAATCCTTATTCTTCTGGATTTGAGTGCGGCATTTGACACCATTGATCATAGCATCCTAATTCACCGCCTTGCGAAGTGGGTGGGTCTCTCTGATAATGCTCTAAACTGGTTTCAAACCTACATTACTGGCAGAGATTTTTATATCAGTCTAGGAGATCATGTATCTGAAAAACATGACTTGCCTTTTGGTGTGGCCCAGGGGAGCTGCCTTGGTCCCCTGCTATTTTCTATATATATGCTTCCATTGGGAAACGTCATAAGTCAGCATAATGTAAACTTCCACAGCTACGCAGATGATACCCAATTGTATCTTTCTGTGGAGCCAACTAACCCAGATGGCCTTTGCTCCCTCACTGCATGCCTAACCTCCATTAATCAGTGGATGAGCAAAAACTTTTTGAAACTAAATGATGACAAAACAGAGGTACTTCTGGTTGGACCAAAACTAAAGCGAGATATTATTCTTAATAATCTGGGGAACTTGGCACACCAGGTCAAACCAAAAGTAACAAGCCTCGGTGTCATCTTAGATGCAGAGTTAAGTTTTAAGCCCCATATCAGTAAAGTTACTCAGACAGCCTATTTCCACTTGAGAAACATTGCCAAAGTGCGGCCCTTTTAACTCAACAAGATGCAGAAAAACTAATTCACGCCTTTATCCCTAGCAGGTTAGACTACTGCAATGCACTTTTCACTGGTCTTCCCAAAACATCTAAAGAAATTGGCACTCATACAGAACTCTGCGGCTAGACTTTTAACTAAGACTAAGAAGAGAGAACACATCACCCTGTGTTGGCTGAACTGCACTGGCTCCCTATTTCCTATAGAATTGATTTTAAGGTTATGTTAATTACTTACAAAGCTCTGAATGGCATAGCACCTTCATATATCTCTGAGCTTTTAATATCTTATCAACCACAAAGGAAACTTAGATCATCCAATTCTAATCTTTTAATCATTACCCAAAGTGCTCCACAAACAAAGTGGAGAAGCTGCGTTTATCCATTATGCCCCCAAACTATGGAACACCCTGCCTCTGTACATCAAGCAGGCGAAGTTCAGTAAATATTTTTAAAAAAAAAGATCTGAAAACATACCTGTACAGGAAAGCTTTTAGTTAACTCATCTTATCCTGTAGACTACATTTTCAGATTATTCTACATCTGCTACTATTGGGGCGCAGCCAGCCAGAAGCAGATGGGCTCCCCTATTAAGTCAGGTTCTGCTCAAGGTTTCTTCCTGGAATATGGGAGTTTTTCCTTGCCACAGTTGCCATATGGCGTGCTTGTGGGGGGTAAGAGGGTTAAGGCTGCCAGTCTTCTGACGTCATTTTCTATATTTTTGATATGTTGCTGAGTATAACATAAACAGCAAAGAAAAGTGATTGATAATGACTGACTGACTATTATTGTGTTACATGCTTCAAATGTAAAGCACTTTGAGCTACATTCTGTGTATGAAAGGTGCTATACAAATAAAGCTTTATTATTATTATTATTATAAATAATTTAACCATTTAAACTATCCACCTATTTAACTGTTCAGTCATTCCAACTATATTAAACCTCATCTACTTAGCAACCAATATAGTTTGTTTTTACTCTGTATAATATTTTACATCATATTTTTTGCATTTTCATGCACTGTATTTCCTTCAGGAAATGCTTTTCTAGTTATTATTATTATTGTTATTCTACTTTTTTGCTTTCCTGTTTTTGAGGTGGTTAACATAATCGAAAAAGTCTTGAAATTTGGCACACACATCAGGTGTCACACAAAGCAGCTAGGTAAAAAAGCTTGGCCCCGGGCATGGCCCATAGACTCGCTAGCGCCCCCTTAAGCCCCCTTAGATGACTGATCCCGTGGTGGGCATATACTTTCAGCTACACACACCAAATTTGGTAGGTGTGTGTATCTCCCCAAGATGAACAACTTTCGTATGTACAATGCATTAGCCACGCCAAACAGGAAGTGAGGTATTTGGGATTTTGTGCAGACTAATATGTGATGAAATATGTGATGAATCATGATGCCAAAAGAGGTGCTTCCCATGGGTGAAAACGCATGAAATTTGGCACACACATCAAGGGATACAGTGAATAGACAGGGATAAAAGCTTGGCCGCGGGCGTTGCCCAGGAACTCCATAGCGCCCCCTTATGTCACTGTGACTTGTGGTTGGCATATAGTTTTAGATACACACACCAAATTTGGTGGGTGTATGTAACTCCCAAAAACAAACAACATTTGCCATTAGCCACGCCCACAGGAAGTGAGGTAATTGAGATTTTGTGCGTTGTGGACATGATCAATTTTAACGTACTCCTCCTAGACGGTTGATCCGATTCATGTCAAAGTTGGTATACATGACGCCGAGATGTTCCTGATTATAAATTGTGAAGCTTTTTTTTTGATATGTTGTAATTTCACAAAATGGCGAAATTATTAATTTTAATGCCCTTCCACATAAACAATAAATGTGTCATAATTCACAATGCATGGCTTGAAATGTTTTAAATTTCACAGGTCATTGAAGACCATGTTAATAATAATATTCACATGCCCGTAATGCATGTTTGGCATAGCGCCACCAACTGGCAACAGAAAGAATGACACTTATGCTGATTTCACATGATCAATTTGAACATACTCCTCCTAGACGGTTTGTCAGATTCATTTAAAATTTGGCAAACATTATGCCAAGATGTCGCTGATGTTAAATTGTGAATGGATTTTGGAATGTTGTAATATATTTGATATGATTTTAATATCTCACCACATAAACAGAAAATGTGTCATAAATCACAGTGCATTGAATGAATGGTCTGAAACTTCTCAGGTTAATAGATATCATGATTATGATGATATCCAGACACCCAATGGGCCTGCCTGGCATAGCGCCACCACCTGGTCAAGCAGGAAATGTGCCAGAAATGGACAATGCCTTAAGTGATTGATCTGAAAGTTTACAAACATTTTGGATATCATTATTGTGATGATATTCACATGTGTAATTTCAATGCCTAACATAGCACCACCATCTGGCCAACCAAAAAGTGTATCAGAAATGTTCTTTGCTTAAAATGAATGGTCTGAAATTTCTCAGGTTAATTTATATTATGATTATGATGACATCCAATGGGCCTGCCTTGCATTGCGCCCCCAGCTGGCCAAGCAAGTAAATGTGCCAGAAAATAAAATGCAAAAACAAATAGCACACACATCAAATATGTACATTTCGCGAACGCACCACGTCGGTGCTTTGTTGGATTCCGAAATGTCACTGGTTGCAGCCCGCAGGTGCTCGGGCCCGCCATTGCCGCTTGCGGCTATATTTATCTTTGAGTTCAGTTGAAAAGAATGGAATCTAATGTAAATGAATGTCGAAAGCAGAGTGCATCGCACTCATGTCGGCATTGGTGTCCACAGCAATTTAAAACACCATTAAGCAGACCGCCGGGAGTTCAGAACTGCTTTGGTGTTTATCTCCACGACTACAGGAGGTGGACTAGGAGGAAGTAAAGTTCTTAGAATATTTGCTACTAGGAAGCTTTATAACAGCATTTATGTGGCCAGTTATTCTAACTTCGATGGAAAAGGCATAACCAATGAATAATTGTAATAAATATGGCTATATTTATTTATTTAAAATAGCATCAGCGACTGTGACGGACTTGGGCTTGATGTCGGGCTTAGGTTGCCGTGGTGCCGCTCGAAGTCATCCAATGCTTGGCCTGCTGAAGTTCCTCTCTGAAACAATACAAACATATATGATGTAAGCTTATTTCTATGAACAGTTTCTTTACTTCTTTACATAAAAATAGTGGATCAAAACATAACAACGAGTGTAAACCGGAGAATCAACCTAGAGGATGAATTCCATGAAAACGCTACATTTACTATTAATCACGTTACCAACGTTCATACAATTTCACCTGAATTTCACTAGGGCGCAAGCCATGGCGCGAGCCCGCATTAGCCAGCTAGCCAATCCTACAGACTTCCCGTATAGCGCTAGCCTACAGCTAACAGAAGTAGCCAAACTATTTTGGAAATAGTATTAAACTATAGTAATATTAGAGATCTACACTGCTGGTTAAGACATTGAATATAAGTAACTGAACGTTGCTTATCAAATAAAACTGACTTGACTTGACAGACTCCGATTGGTTTTATAAAAATGTAATTATCATGGTCTACATCACGCATTCGATTCTACATTTTCAAGTTTACCAATGTAGTTAGCAAGTAGCTCTGCTTACCTGAGCTTCGTGGTGAAAAGCATAACGTTGAGCACTGGCTTCACGTCGGTTTTCACTTCTGGATTGATCTTTGATATAAAATAACTTATTAGTATTGAATTTGATTACATTTATGAAAGAATTGAGCGATTTCAAAGTATTTAGTACCTTTTTTCCTTTCGGACATTAGGCTTGGGTTTCCTTCAGTGTCAAAGCGTAACGACAAACTGAAGTTGGCATAACAACAGCTGACTATGGTGTGCGTGCGCCACCCTGAGGTCAAACTATGCTACAACATCTTTAATGCTGATAATGGCTCAATAGTAGGCTAACCATTTCATATGGGTTATACCCTCCCGTCTTGAATCAGCATCCCTTCATAAGCTAGTCTGGAGCTCAAATAGGATAACTATCATAGTTATAGATCTACTATCCTTTCAATTGCTTGGTCAAAGTTTTCCAAGAAATTATGGGCAAATGAGATAAAAGGCTTTCCTCACGGGGCGTATCGGAAGCGTTCAGGAGGTTGTCGAGTTTTATATCCCTATAGTTACAGTCCTTTATTGTTTATTTGCTATTCTCCTATATTCATTGTTTATTATAGATTAGGATATTGCTTAAATGGATAAACTGAAGTAAATATGACATGTAATTAAATGTCATACTGACTAAAGACTAGTGAAACAGCTTGTGTGTTACTTTGCACTATATAGTCAACAGTTCAATGTCAACGTCTAATTACTTCAAATCAATATCATGCAGCAAAACCTCTCTTAATAGAATGTACTTGTGCTTTAAGAATAAAAAAAATATAATTTTGTAATTGTCTACTCTCCTGCTATCTCCACACTTTCTTGGAGGTTTACAGTTACCTGGGTGGTACAGAAAAGGTATTTAAATAATACACTATAATTAACTAACTATCAAATCCTGTGCATTCTTGGCTAAATGTAGCAACAACTATTGTACACCAGTTCAATGGCCGAATGTGTAGTAGGCTAGCTCAGCTTTCTCAAAATTCAAGTTGAGGCCCGGTCATGGCAGACTTTGAAGTCATAGGGCCCACCTACACATGCCCCCATCAAACCATTATTATGATTATCATTACAACAATTACTTTTATTATCCTATAGTTATACATGCAGTTTCATTTCAAAGCAGTCAATGTTTACAGTGCTATAGTTATGTTATAACATTGTTCACGAAAAGTTTGTGAAAACATGCACATCAGAGGACTGCTTTAGGCTACTAATGTAAAATATAATAAGAATAGTTAATTACTTAAGCATGGTTGCATTAGATCTAAAAACAACAGCAATTATATGAGTACTATTGTTTTGGGATGTTTCCCGCATGCAATCATCATACTCTGGTAGGCAAATGGAGAAACAATTGACATGCTTTTTAATGAAATGCATTCATGCATTCGACGAACGCTCACACCATAATTTAATTGTTTGCTCCATGTTTAATGACAACAAATTAGCAAGTATTTCTGTTCTTCCTGATTACCATTTTTTTCTGTCGGCCCGCAGTTGCGCAATCAATTGCGCACCAGGCTTATAATTTCACTCCGCGGACCAGCAGTCGCACAATTGCTGGTGTGCTCACAGTTTTGCCTCTGGTTAACATCAGACGTGTCTGGCATGTTTTGCACACATTTTCCCCTCGTTAGTATTTGGTGTAAAAATAACACCACACCAGCACCTTCATTCAATGTTGAAAGTAAGTGTCAGATACGTGCATGAAAAAACGTTGTGATTTTCACCCATTTTGAACGTGTAATTTACGTTGTTTTTTAGTTGGTAATAGTTGGTGTAAATTGAAACCGAAATTGCATCTTCTGTTGACGTTGGAATCGGTGCTAGATGCGTTGGGTTTTGCACGTGTCTTTTGGCACCAGGTTACAACGTTCAATGGACGTTTTTAACAGGGTTATTTGTACTGGTGCCAGAAAACACGTTGAAAGAACGTACTAAACACGTCTGTTTTATTTGAAACCAAAATACAACCTAAATAAAACGTTTGTTTTGGTTCAAATAACGTGTTTTGCTGCTTGGGTATTGACAGAACTTTATATCAAGACTTTCACGAACCATTATCAGTGAATGATGTTGACAAACATTAAAAATCCTTTGTCTCATTAGAAACAGAGACAAAATATTAGGCGGTCGGCTGAATGGTGTTTTAAATTGCTGTGGACACCAATGCCGACATGAGTGCGATGCACTCTGCTTTCGACATTCATTTACATTAGATTCCATTCTTTTCAACTGAACTCAAAGATAAATATATCCATTCATATCACGAAGGGTATCTCTGGGTGGACTTAAAATCCGTCTGAATAATAATAATAATAATAAAAGTTAAAAGTAGATACATACCTTCCGAAATCGCCTGATTTCCACTGCATGTTGACAGCTGCTGGACTGCATGAACGGTTGAAAGAATAACGATTTTCCCCGAACTCTGAAATAACTATGCAGCTGTGTTAAAGTTACCCTGGTGCTGGGTAGTGTGCTCACGTCAGGTGGGGGAGAGGAGGGGCGCTGTCCTAAACTATCAACCCAACAAGCTGGGTTACAGAAAATAACCCAACATGAGTAAAAACAACCCCACACAATGACCCAACAGTTTCAACTCAGCGTTTGGGTTGAGAAAATAACCCAGCATTTTTTAGAGTGTATGATCCACTCAGCAACATATCAAAAATATAGAAAATAACATGTCATAAGACTGGCAGCCTTTACCCTTTACCCCACAAGCACGCCATATGGCAACTGTGGCAAGGAAAAACTCCCATATTCCAGGAAGAAACCTTAAGCAGAATCTGACTTAATAGGGGGAGCCCATCTGCTTCTGGCTGGCTGCGCCCTCCAATGGCAGCAGATGTAGAATAATCTGAAAAAGTAGTCTACAGGATAAGATGAGTTAACTAAAAGCTTTCCTGTACAGGTATGTTTTCAGATCTTTTAAAAAATATATTTACTGAACTCGCCTGCTTGATGTACAGAGGCAGGGTGTTCCATAGTTTTGGGGCATAATGGATAAAAGCAGCTTCTCCACTTTGTTTGTGGAGCCTATGCAATGCTTCTATGTGGCAACAACAATCCTTCAACAATCGTGAATATTTTGTTAAATGCACATGCAGAGGAGGGGCAGGGAGTTGACTGTGCCTACATTCATGACACTCCTGTTAGTAAACTGCAAGAGCAACAAATAGGAACATAATGGTCATATTAATCCCATAAACACACAGATAACTCTTACACCAACCTTATTTTGTGCCCTTTATTCACGTTTGTTTCAAGATTTAGTAAGTATATAAGCCCTTTTCGCTCCCCACTTCGATGCAGCATAGGTTTCCATTATATCCAAACAGTAATCTTTCCCCTAAAAGGGGGTGTGTACGTGCAGCACATTCAACGTTCCATTCCATTCATCTGTGCGTAGTTTCCGGCCTAGCTGTATTCGGTGTGGTGTTGTAGTTGTTCTAACGTTAGTAGTTGTTCCAACAGCATGTGAAAAAACTACAAAGTTTGTTAGACCAAAAAGAACGTTAATCTTGCGATAAAAAAATTGACACCGTTAAAATAGGTTTGCATTAACGCCGTTAATAACGCGTTTAACCCTCTGTACCCCGTAACGGCCGTCGCCGTTGTTCTTCCCCGTAACGGCCGCGAGCGGCCGGTGTTTTTTCATGGATGAATACAGGCGATCACTTAATTTCTACAGCTTATGTACACTACAGATTATATATTATAGAATATTTTAGATCCCCTTCGATGTATTGTCATAATCAAACACATATGTTTGTATTGATTTATTTTTAGATATTTGCGTTTTTTTACGATATGTGCCTGTTTCTGCTCCGTGGCCGCTGTGGTTCAGCTGATATGAATGATGGCAAGATATCTAACAAACGTCACTCATCTTGCCATGATCAATTTGGCACAGCAGTCGTAGGATTGTAACACTTTACTCTTTTCCCCAGCCATCAAAACAAAACAATCTGCTTGTAGGCTTTGATATATGTTGATCTTTTATGCTACGAGATGTGCCTATCTGCTCCGTGCGGCCGCAGCAGTTCAGCTGATATGAATGAGGACTCAAGTCTCAAAGTTACAGTAGCCTATGCTATCTGCCAAATCGTCACTCATGTCACTGTGTCACATCAATCATAGGATTTGTTACAATTTACTTCTTTTCCCGCCGTCAGGACCTACAATTCTAAACATTATAGCCTCCGAAATCATGAGACAAAGTAACAGGCAAAGAGATAATGTCTTCTGCACCGAAACGCCGCAGGTTTAGTCTGGCCGAGACGGTTTTGATGTGCACTGATCCATCTCAGGTGCTGGAAGAAGATCTTCCCATATTGGATGGCAATGACACTGATGTAAGTTGTAAATGTAATGTTGGCAATAAAAGAATATGACCGTAAACAAAATATGTCAGTGATCGCTAAGTTGATTGCTAAGTTTAGCGCTAACTTTCACTAACGTTGAACACTAACACTAGTTAGTGTAACACTTCAACAAGTGCAGTGCGGCGCTGGGATGTCTTTTACCTTTTTGCCGAAAAATTCAGAAAACATGAAATTTCTTCATTCCTGTCTTCTAATCTGCTAGATCCATACAAGACATTGGCATAGATTTGGCATTACTTCCATACGTTGTTAGCTAGCTCACTATGGCAGTCATCAGAGTAGGCTAATCCATATCGATATATATATAATATATTAATTTGTTATTAATATTATTTATATATATATATATATATTAATAATATATTATTTTATTAATATATTATTATATTATTTATATATATATATATATATATATATAATATAATAATATATTATTATTATTATTATTATTATTAATATCATTATTATTATTATTATAACAGACTGTAGATAGGGCTAATATTGAATCCGAACAGACTTTTGGTGTGCAACTTTCATTGTCAGATCAATCTGTCGGATGTGTCAGATCACAGCTCTCAAGGTGAGGAGAGGCTATGCAAGAAGAGGAAGAGGTAATGATGGAGAGAGAAGAGGCGGAGGAGGCAGGTGAAGCAGTGGAGGAAGAAGTGGAGACCAGAGTGAGAGCCAGGGCAGAGTATAGAAGAGGTCGAGGGATAGGAGGAAGAGGAGGAGGATGGAGAGGAGGAGGAGGAGGAGGGAGAGGAAGAAGAGGAGGAAGCTTGGGAGTGAGAGGGAGAAACAGTGGGAGAAGGAGACAGAGAGGAAGGGTACAAACACACGACGATCCACCATGGTCTGACTCTATCCCAGTTCCCTCCATCCAGCCTTGTATGGTTGATCCTGGCCCCAGATGTATCTTGACCAACGTGCTGGATATCTTGTGGCAGATGGTTGGGGTGTTATTCATCTCAAATCTAGTGTAGTTTACAAATATGTATGCTGCATCCAGCAACCCCCCCGCCACGTGGTACGATACAACAGAGGAGGAGATGAGGGCCTTCATTGGTTTCAATATCCTCATGGGTATCCATCGTTTACCCTGCCTCGCCGACTTCTGGAGCTCTGATCCATGTGTCCGAGTGCCATATATCGCTGTTTTGAATTAATTTGCCAATTTTTTCAGTGCAGTTCACAAGGAGAGGATACAGATAAGCTGGCAAAAGTTAGGCCATTTATACAAGTGCTACAAGAAAATTTCCCAAAACTGCTTGTGCCCTGGTCTGCGCTGTCTATGGACGAAGCGATGATTAAATTTGATGGGAGACTGCGTTGGAAACAATATATGCCGAAAAAAACAGTGAAATGGGGCATAAAGTTATGGTGCCTTTGTGACTCTTTGACAGGTTATTGTCTCGCCTTCAATGTTTACACGGGAAAAGATGACGTACAGGGAAAAGGTTTGGCCTACCAAGTAGTTATGCATCTGCTTAGAGGATATTTGGACAAGCACTATCATGTCTATGCAGATAATTTTTTTTCTTCCATTCCCTTGGTGAGAGACTTGCTTGATCATAACACCTACTATTGTGGCACCATCAGAAAGACCTCCATAGGCTTTCCAACGCAAATCACGGAACCAAAATTAATGATACGGGAGAGCAGAAAAGTGGGAAGGGATGGGATGATGGTATTGAGGTGGATGGACAAAAGGGATGTGTATATAGTTTCAAGCAATCATGCAGGCAGAGACCAAATGAAGCAAAGATCCAAGTTTAATGCTAATCTAATCTCGTGCCCAGAAGCGGTCCTTGATTACAACAGGAAAATGGGAGGGGTTGACCATCTAGACCAGTTTCGAAGCTATTACAATGTTGGGCGAACTGGAAAGAAATGGTGGAAGTACCTGTTCTGGGGACTGTTTGATATTGCAATTATAAATGCACATATTGTGTGGCAGCTTCAGCTCAGGCCACTTCCTAAGGGCAGGAAAACCTGGGGCCTGAAAGCCTTCAAACTTAAAATCGTGCATGCCCTATGTGATGATTTTTTTGGCAGGAAGCGGGGTGTCCAGGGCATCAATACCCTGGGTATCGACTTTGTAGTGAGTAGGAATTTAAAAGAAGGCCACTCACTTGTGCGCTTTGAGGGGAGGAAAAAGGGATGTGTAAGCTGCATTAGAGCAGGGCGCCGCACCAATAGTGGGCGGTGCATTGAAACTTCTTTTGGCTGCTCAACTTGTTCTGCGCCATTGTGCAAAATGCCACCATGTTTTCATGAATTTCATGGTATGTCATAGTTTATTGCATAGTTAATGAAATGTAATCTGTTAGGTTTGTGTTGCTTCGGTCTAATTAATATAATACTGTTGTTATAATAATAAAAAAATATATATAAATAGATAATGAGGTTTTAGTTGGAAGTTCTTTCTTGCTGTTTTTTATAATAACAATACCTTTATTATTATTATTATTATTATTATTATTATTAGTAGTAGTAGTAGTAGTAGTAGTAGTATTTATATTACTATTATTTTATTGTGTTGTATCAATGTAATGGTCTCTTATCACTAATAATATTGGCCTATTCTAACTACTGTAATGTTCTGAAATGGTAGTTGCTACATGAAAATGACAAAATTCCATCTGCTGCTCTTTACAGACTAGATAAAAAAAATAATAACCCCTGAACTACTCAACAGTTTCATATTTTTTGCAATGTAATAGTTAAGTTGGTCTATCATATATTTTTAGATGATATTTTAAGATTGAAAAGCTTCTCTTTTAGTCTTTTAGTTGTCATCATATCACAATTTCGATCATTTCATTCAGATCAATAGCAGTCTATGGAAATTGTGCATACATAACTGGCAATGAATTATATATCATTTTAAAAAGCAGTTTCTGACCTTTAATATGAATGTAACTTGCATTCGACACTTTGCCTTACTTTTTAAGTTATTTTTCATTATTTAAAATATTACTGAAATTGACTTTTTTTCCTGGAACTTCCAGGAATCAGAGGCATTGTTGTAACATTCTATTGGGGTATAGAGGGTTAACTGACAGCACTACTAAATACCAAAATGAGGACTATTATTTTTTTTCCAAATAAATTAAAGCTACAGCCTTAACTTTGCTAGTTTTTTCCAACAATGTTCGTCACATCCTCGTAAAAAGAGAAAACAGGTAAAATTAAATAATTGAGATTTGGAGACCTAATAGGCCTTTTGATTGCCTGCTAGTGGCAAGCTCTGTCTGTCTGCACTCTCCATGCATTCATTGAATGACAGGAGGTGACCCTCACCATTTCATTGAAGACACAAACCTTCCTAGGAACAAAAAAAGAACCAGTATTAACCAGTTACCACTATTTTAAAAAAATGTTTCTGTTCCAGAATATAGAAAATTCATAAGGTTTCGTTTTTGTTCCTATCAAAATGGCAAAAGTTTCTGGTTTTCGTTTTCTTTCCATAAACCGGTTCAAAGCCTGTAGTGTAGCACCTATCTGAGGGATGCACAACAGCCAAACCAAAACATGATTAGTGCATAGATTTCACATGTAAAATACATTTAATACAACCCCACCCCCATCTTGCCTGTTCATAATTCTGAGAAATTCTTGAATTGTGTGCATGTGTGCGTGTACGTGTTTATGTTTGTGTGTGTGTGTGTGTGTGTGTGTGTGTGTATGTGAATGTATGTGTGTGTGTGTATCTGTTTATTCACATGTGTGCATATGGAATGGGTTAACATGACCCCTGGAGGCAAACATACGCAAAAAATTGGTCATCCTAGGTCCTACGGTTCTCAAGATATTCACAGAAAACTCTGTTGGTGTACAGTCACTAAATGTACACATAAATTAATTTGTTGTATGGCCCCCCATGAAGGGAATTCCAAAAAACTTGGCGTGCATTCAGAAGGTGTCATAAAAATCCTACACTTCCAATTTCGTGCAGTTTTGACCATGGTCAGGTCAGAGATATCTGCGATCTCATTTTTGCTTTTTCATTTTTAACTAGGTGGCGCTATACATGAAATGAGTGGTTATTGGCTATACAAACATATCGCTATAAATGAAATTGGGTAATGGCCCCTTAAGACCAACATACAAATAAAAGGTGGTCCTCCTAGGCCCTACAATTCTCGAGCTATACACAGAAAACTGTGTCTGCCCTACCCTCCTTTCGGGGGGTCCAGTCCGGCGGATGACAGTTGATAGGAATGTGCTTTGGTATGCTCACATGTTTTTACACAACAATGACAACACAACATAACAAGACAAAAGACAAAAAGACACATAAATAACAGGGAGTAACAACACTTGACACATATATGGTGCATGGTAAGGGTGTGAATAAATGGTGTGCTGGATGGGAGGGGTCAGAGATGATGTTTTTGACTTTCCTGGAAATTCTGGTGTTGTAGTGTGAGGCTATGGTAGGCAGACTACAGCCAATGATTTTAGAGGCCCTGCGTACTACCCTCTCAAGCTGTTGTTTGTCCTGGCTGGTGGCACTACCATACCAGACCAGGATGGAGAAGGTGAACACGCTTTCAATGGTAGCCCGATAGAAGTGGATCATGCCTGCTTGACTGACCCCAAATGTCTCTGATGGGCTTTGGAAATAATGAGACTGGTGTTCAGGTTCCATGATAGGGACTGATGGGTAGTGGTGCCTAAGAAATGGAAGGAGAGGACCCACTCCACTACTTGGCCATTAATGGAGATGGGAAGGTGCCGGCCTGCCTTTTTCCTAAAGTCAACTATGAGTTCTTTGGTTTTGGTTGTATTGAGGAGTAGGTTATTGTCTACACACCACTGCATCAGCTGTTCGACCTCACTCCGATAGGAAGATTCCTCCCCGAGGCCTATAACAGTGGTGTCGTCTGCAAACTTAAGCAGTTTAACAGATGCAGAATTTGATGTACAATTGTTGGTGCAAAAAGAAAATAACAGAGGTGACACACCCTTGTGGGGTGCCAGTGTTCAGAACCCTGGGTGATGACACATATTGTTCTGGACTTTAACACACTGTGTCCTGCAAGACAGAAAGTTAAGTAACCACTGACAGAGTGAGGGATTAGCTCCCATGGACAGGAGAGAATTGTACAGTTTGACAGGCAGGATGGTGTTGAAAGTTGAGCTAAAATCAAATCAAAATCAACAGTATGTTGTAGAATGAAATGTGTGCAGAGTGAGACTGCATCGTCCACTCCCCTATATTTGCCCTGTAGGCAAATTTGTGGGGGTCTAGCGTGATGTGTGACAGGTACCTACAGACTAGGCGCAAAGATTTTCATGACAACAGAAGTGAGTGCAACAGGCCTATAATCATTGCGACAGGTTATGTTAGTTTTCTTGGGTACTGGGATGATCATAGCTGATTTAAAACATGCAGGTACCGCTGCACTGTTAAGAGACCAGTTGAAGATGTAAGAGAAAATAGGAGCAAGGTCGTTTGCACAGTTCTTTAGTGTAGCTTGTGTCACACCATCAGTTCCGGCTGCTTTGTTGGTGATCTGTTGCCATAGCAGTCTATGGACATCATGCTCCACGATGGAAAGGGGAGAGTGCCCCTCCCCCAGCAGGTGAGGGAGAGCGCTTATCTGGGCACTGTTGTTCTCAAAATGGCAAAAAAAAGTCATTAAGTCATCAAGAATATGGTGTTTTGTCTTGTAGTCGGTGATCGCCTGTAGGCCCTGCCAGACTCCCTTGATGTGATACTGAAGTTTGCTTTCAAGTTTGACTCTGTAGTTGGCTTTAGCTGTATTGACTGCCTTCCGGAGTATGATTTGAGAAGTTTGTATTGCTCTTTCTCCTTGCACAGGCGCTCAACTTCCTTGTTGAACCAAGGCTTGTTGTTACTGTAGGTGGTAACAGTGGAGATACACACACTCACAGAAACACAGGGTTTCCCGCAGGAAATGTGTTCGTCAAGGTGGTAGGTCGTAGGTCCCGGCTGGGGGGTCTGGTATCGGTTGCCATCCGAGCGGAGAGGGGGGGGGTTCTTGTATCGGTTGCCGTCGGTGGGGGGGTGTGGGTGTTGGTGTCTTGTTTGTGCGATACACTACAGACTCTGTATATTTAACAATTATTTATTAAACACTACATTTTAAATAAATAACCAGCTTCTCAAAATAACAGTTAACAAAGAACAAAGTAACAACACCAAACAAACTATTACAAACTATAGAACAAGTGCAAAAGAAAGTGCAAAACAACAAAATGTGCAAATGTGATCAGTCACTACTTATGGCAGAGCTAACAACTAGCATTGTTAAAAGCCATACTCCTTGGCTTTAAAAAGATCATTTCAAGGGCCCTTTGGTAATTGCACTGTTTTACTATTGGACCATTAATGCTTATCTTCATGCAGGCTGTCAGACTGTTGACCTGCAGCCTGTTCCGCAAGTCTGTCCTGATCTATACACCGAGAGTGAATGAAGTTAGATCATTTTATAGTTTTGTGTAATATGGATGGAATTTGAGCGGAGCTTTTTAATTTAGAGGCGGAGTGGCGCTCTGTTCAGCTCCCATACCGCTCACACCACCAGTCTGAGGCATGCCCACTAATAAAACCAAGACCGTTAAATTTCAAAGATATTGGCCATATAGCCTAAGTTCGTTGATGGGGATGGAGTTAGCTAAATCATTTAGAAAGCATTCGTGTAGGCACAGATGGGCCTGGGCGGGCCTAGGCCCTCTATTATTGTCAGTCTTAGCGGCGTCCGATTAGAGCGCAAGTCAACACTGTGCTGAGAGCAGGTGGCTGTTTACTTTCGGCCTTCTCGGTCAAATTCGCATCAGGTCAATTTAGCTCCCGGTCCCAAAGAACTAAGAGCAACGGCAATATATTTCCTCAGAACATTTATTTTAAAGACTGCAACACTGATAGTGCAACAACAAACAAGCTTGGCAGCGGTAACTAAAGGGATCAGTCGGGATTAATTGCCAAAAACGAAAATGACAAATCCGCATGGTCGGCTAAATATTTTAAACTTGCGCCAAGCGGATGAACCCAGCATCGATGCGCCGCATAGATTAAAACACAAATTGAAACAACAACTTGATCATTTGGACAACCATTACCATTTAACCTTTCCATAGGCCTGCAACGTTTATGACATAAAAAGTGGAATATGAACGCATTTCATCACACCTGACAATTAATTTGACTGATTCTTACGAGGAGCGATATATTTGCACCGCTCAGCTCCGCTCACTAGCTCTGATTCGGAGGCATATTACATATATAAAGATTATAAAATCTGATTATTTTTCGATTCATGACACGTTTCTTCTTATTTTTTTAATGCGTTCTGTGGAGAAGGGAGATTGGCGTTGGTCACGGTTTGGAATGAAAGGGAGAAAACAGGACAAAGTAACACGTTTTTTTGTTTTTTTTTGACGACGTAGTTGTTTTGCCAAGGCGGCCGCCTTGACTGCAAAGCGCTGCGGGAAACCCTGAAACAGATGTAGGACATTATGCAGTCAGTGAAAGAGTCAATGTTGTCCAACTCAGCGATAAACACAGCCAAGTCAGTGATGTCAAAACAGTCTTATAGCATGTCTATAGCCCCAGGAGAGCACCTCTTGACCCTCTTAGTCTTTGATTTAGATGTCTTAAGTCTCAAGAAATATGGTGTTGTGGTCAGACTCACCAATTGGGGCTCTGACTAGAGCCTGATATGCCTCCGGTATGGAGGAGTAGCACTGGTCCAATGTTTTGTCCAGCCTGGTGGGGATGTGGATCTGAGGCTTGTATCTAAGGAGAGCTTTCTGCATGGAGACGTGGTTGAAGTCACCAAGCACCAGAACAACCGAGTCTGGGTTGGAGTTTTCCATGATGTGAACATGGTCGGCTAGTTGCTGTGAGGCTGACAGCAGGTTTAAGAGGGCCCACAGTGTTTTATTTACAACGTGCAAAAATAATCAAAAATACAGTCCACTTCCTATCCGACACTAGATTGCACCCGACGTGAAGTAAAACCAAAAACAAACAAAACATTTAACAGACACAAATATTTTAAGGTCTCTTATGGCTGGGCTACATGGCACTATATAAAGCAGACCTGACCGCAGGACTCCCACCAGCCCCTTACCGCGCGTCACGAAACTTCGAACCCCTACATAGAGAAAAGCCGGCGTTTAAATGGCCAATTAACTAATTGCTTCCGCTGACACCGGCGAAGTCTAAACACCCAAAACGGGCACACCGCCCCTACTGGGCGGACATCAAAAGCCTACATCGTGACATCAAAAATTACCATAGCACACCCCCAAAAACACATGACCAAATATTAAGCAACATTCCTCGCGCAAAAAGGAACGCGCCCGACATATTGAACACACCCAAATAATAATTCATGAAATTGACATAACATACATCATTAATAATAATAATCAAAGAATAATAGTGTGATGTGCTGCGGAGACGGCACATCATCACAAGGAGATTTCCCTTGGTGAGTAGAAGATGCTCCAGATCAGGCGAGCAGCCAGACAATAGAGTTTTGGTGTCTGTACACCAATTCTGGTTGATGTAAATACCAACACCGCCGCAAATGGCAGCAAAGTCTCTAAAATCCCGTTGGGAGAGGATGAGGGAGGTGATCTCGTCCTTCTTGTTTGCTAACGAGTGAACATTGGATAGAATGAGGCTCGGCAGGGCTAGTCTGTGACCCCGGCATCTCATCTCGAGGGAGATTAGGTGGTAAATCCAGAACGAGGGACTGTGAGACCGGCAGAGTTCGGCAGAGTTTGGCTCTGCCGTACCGAATAAGCCCATTGCACGATTCCAGAAGTACACAAAACAGTATATAAACAAAACAAACACAGAGCAACACCTGGGGGGTATTCCATCAACCTCGCTAATGAAGGCGGCGCTTAACAGAAATAGCCTGGCTTGAACTAGCGTAGACTTTCACTTGGGGCTGAAGCCGTTCCATTAACTCAAGTTAGCGGCATCTTGGCCTCGTTTATTCAAGCGAGGTTTAGTTCAGCTTCATCTCTGCTCGCACGCAGGTAGAAAAGTAGACCAAAACAGTAGATTGATGAAAAGACGATATATGTCATAAAATTAAGACAATACTAGATGATTTCTGTTCGATAGGCAAGCGCCATCTACAGGATTTTCATCGAAAGTCATCAAATTTAACATAGAGAGAAAAAAATTGATTGCCTACAGAAATTGGAGAATAATCAAAGCATACATTTAAAACAACAATGCTAATGGTTTGAAATCAATTGCGAGTTTGATTGGCTTCACTCTTGAACACATAGACTATAGCCTACAGTCTATGCTTGAACAAAACAGTGAATGAATAAATAGTATAAACTCAAAACAACTTTGCCATATATTCAAAACTATCTATAGCCTACGTTCTTATATTAAAAGAGTTCACTCCAAATTATTGTCTAGGTGTAGGTGGTCATAAAATAAATTAGTATCAAAATAATAGCCTATTGTCTCCCATAAGTCCCAAAGTGTTTGAAATAAAATTATCTGAAATGCAATGGCTTTCAATTCAATTTATGCCTAGTTTTTGATCTGTGTGGCACACAGTTGATTTGACATTCATGAACAATGAAGCAGTTTTAATTATTCGCTGCCTAGGCTACAGAATAATTATCCTTTGGCTTGCATCAGATATGTCACTGAACAGCCTACCAAATGTGCATGACCCTTTATCAGCAGTAGACATATGTCTTTCATCAAAGATTATAACTAAAAATGCCATCATCAAGGTGATAAACAATGTAGCCTTAATACTTCGTATGGGAAGCGAACCTCGCGAACACGCTAAGAATGTAATTCCTTTCCTATACCGTCTCGCTGCGTTACACCACCACACGAGCGTAAGTGACACAGAGTAGCACGATTCCTAGAACCACACGTGAAGTTAAAACATGTTTAATTGTATAATCTTCATACAGTCTTTGGAGGTAGTGAATGTGTAAATCCATGCTTGGTGCACTGTCGGAAAAAAAACATTTCTATAGGCCTACTTCTATTTTTGAAGTTGTAGGCTACAGGTGACGAGAGCACAGGTTGACGGAACCATCTTTTTGGACTCGTTTTCCGACTGATTGTTTTTTTTTGCAACACAGCTTAATTTAGCTTGAAAGTTAACCTGCTACGGAGCAGGTTAGTTCTGTGGCATAAATTCCCATGGTTACCAAGCTGGGATTCACGTTAACCTCATTAATGGAACGGACTTCTCACTAAAATTAGCGAGACTTATCGAAATAAGCCAGGTTTGGCCTTTAGCGAGGTTGATGGAATACCCCCCAAGTCACCATAGTACGGCGCCATCTTGGATCAGTATGTGGGCATTGATCGTTGTGCTCAGCTATGATGCCATAACATGTAAATCACCCTTGTTGTGAAGCAATTTATTTAAAGGAGAACTACGGCTATTTTTCACATAGATCTCTGTTTCTCGGGGTCACCAAGTACTGTTGGTACAAAATAAAATGAAAACAGTTGGTTCTACCTAGCTTGAGTTGCTGCAGCCAACAGCTAGAGCTGTCAGCTCTAGGCAGCTACAGTGCTCCAGTCTGGGGGCATGTTCATGAGCCCCCATGTTCATGCCCTCTAGCACTATTTCATTATTCCACTAACAGCATGCAGGAATGTACCATATTTCAGGCATATTTAGGCAACTAGTCACAGTATAATCATTACAGGTACAGTCAGCAATCATACACGATTTCAAGCCTATCCATTTTTTTTCATATTCAGCAATCTCACGATCTGCTAGCTGCCCATTCCGTAAATACACTGTAAAATAAATATGGTCTCTAAAGGCAGCTCAGGCACTGAAAACTGGAAACAAACAAAGTGGGGCCAGCCTGTCCCCCAAACTAAAACAAAACCCTGTGTGTTTTGGACAAAAGTGCCTGCTAATAATTTTAAATATAAACATTAACAAATGCAACTTCCTGCACAATTGACCTATCGCAAGCCCCGCCCATCGAACGCGGATGAGCCAATGGCTGTCCATTAGCTCTGCACGTGTAGACAAAGTCTGACAGTTTCACCTTACACCGCTGTCTCGCTATCCGGCAAAATATTCTTTGGACGCCGCCATTGACCGATTACCGGCGCCCATTGACTTACATTGAACACATGTAAACAAAATAAACTAACGCCGCTGACTTATGACAACAACCATTCCACTTTGATACGAAACTACATATTTGTACAACATTTATACAGCAAAAAGCACAGAATTTGGATCAAGTAATGTGGAGAAATCTTATGCAAAGTGTCAACCCCTTACAATGTGCCCATTGCCCAAATTTATGGTCGACTAATGTCGAATGTCAGAGTAATGACATTGAAAAATGTACCTTAATGATACACTTCAATTTATGAAGGTACGAAGTATAAAAAGAAAAACACAATTTATCAGATGGATTACCCAAATAATTTGTAACAAAGTACATTTAGTACATAACATTTATTCGAGGGCCCATCTATTCCCAGAACTATAATGGGTGTTAAATATTCCACAACCACTAGATGGCAGCATGACACAGCACATAAAGTACGCCTACGTTTCGCTGCGACCTGAAGGATGGCGTGATTGAATATCCACTTTTCCTGCACTTCGAGGTAGCGGGTGAATTGTATGACCACCAGATGATGCCATTTCGCTGCACCTCGGGCCTAATAGCTGCTATAACTTCGTTTAAGTAATAAGCCTCGAGGAGCCGACGGTTACACTTGTTTTTAGGGGCGTTGTTAGCCACGCTGCGCAAGCAGGGTAGGCTACAGAAGAAGCCCATAGGCTACAGTCGCGTGTGTTTGTGGTGATTTACTGGTGAATGTATTAACAAAATAATAATGTAACATTAAAGAAATAGCCTCCATAGATAAAAAAAAAACTAAATAATTACAACAAAAGAAGCTTTATCATTGATATATAAGCTTACTGAAAATCAAATATAGGCCTAGCCTACAATTGTGTTCCAAAGACAATATGTCCTACAGATAATAACAACAGTAAGAACATAGGATAACCTAAGTCATGACGACACGGCGGCTTAAGTCTCATGTTGGCCTATGACTACGTAGCCTAGGCTACCAAGCACGTCTGGGTCTGCGACAGTGAAATAGCTCCAATATTAATTGTGTCGCCAATGAATATATGCTAACATGAATCTCATCAGTCACCTATAGATAAGTGTTAGGCTATAACATATGTAGGCTATAATGTAAAAATAGGGTCATATCATATAATGTTGACTTATTAAGATGTTCGATTTGGCAAGCCCCTATCTATGGAGTGAGAATTGTCTCAAAATGATTTAAATATATATAAAAGGATATATATACATATACATACATTTATAAATATCCAAATACAAAATACAAATATAAAAATGTGACATACAAATAAATAAACAAATTTATATAAATAAACGTGTCTTTGTACATATATTTTCGAGATTTGAAAATAAATATGCTTGACTTTGTATGTGGAATCTGCATTTGTGAATCTCCTTTTTTGCTTTTTTTATGTCGATGGCGTAATTTTGAGACATTCCTACTGCACACCAAGATCCACAAATAAATACCACTAGATTTGAATGCGAAGACACCCTCCACTGAACAACCAGCAGATGGCAGTGTTGTACAACATGTCTGTTATCAACTGTTAGCAACTGAATACAGTCTATGAAATTAAAAACGGCACTACACATCAAAATCGATAATAAATCGTTCTGGCTAGTTGTTATTACTTACCTATCCATTTAATCCAGTGTCTTCCATGTCGTTAATCCTGCTAGTCATAGACCACTTGACTGAACTGGGAAAACAGCGTCGGAAAGATTCAGTTGCTATCAGTTGATAACAGACATGTTATACAACACTGCCATCTGCTGGTTGTTCAGTGGAGGGTGTCTTCGCATTCAAATCTAGTGGTATTTATTTGTGGATCTTGGTGTGCAGTAGGAATGTCTCAAAATTACGTCATCGACATAAAAGCAAAAAGGAGATTCACAAATGCAGATTCCACATACAAAGTCAAGCATATTTATTTTCAAATCTCGAAAATATATTTACAAAGACATGTTTATTTATGTAAATTTGTTTATTTATTTGTATGTCACATTTTTATATTTGTATTTTGTATTTGGATATTTATAAATGTATGTATATGTATATATATCCTTTTATATATATTTAAATCATTTTGAGACAATTCTCACTCCATACCTATCTACAGGATTTTCATCGAAAGTCATCAAATTTAACATTGAGAGAAAAAAATAGATTGCCTACAGAAATTGGAGAATAATGAAAGCATACATTTAAAACAACAATGCTAATGGTTTGAAATCAATTGCGAGTTTGATTGGCTTCACTCTTGAGCACATACAGTCTATACTTGAACAAAATAAGTGAATGAATAAATAGTATAAACTCAAAAACAACTTTGGCATATATTCAAAACTATCTAAGTATAAGTATATATACTTTTTTTGATCCCGTGAGGGAAATTTGGTCTCTGCATTTAACCCAATCAGTGAATTAGTGAAACACAAACAGCGAACACAAAGTGAGGTGAAGCACACACTAATCCGGAAGCAGTGAGCTGCCTGCTACAATGTGGCTTCGGGAGCAGTGAGGGGTTAGGTGCCTTGCTCAAGGGCACTTCAGCCGCAGCCCACTGGTCGGGGCTCGAACCAGCAACCCTCCGGTTACAAGTCCAGAGTGCTAACCAGTGGGCCACGGCTATCTAGCCTACGTTCTTAGATTAAAAGATTAAAAGAGTTCACTCCAAATTATTGTCTAGGTGTCATTTATGCCTAGTATTTATCTGTGTTGCACACGGTTGATTTGACATTCATGAACAATCGTCGACACATGAAGCAGTTTTAATTATTAGCTGCCTATACTGTAGGCCTACAGGCTACAGAATTATCCTTTGGCTTGCATCAGATATAATATAGCAGACTGGCAAAGCATATCACTGTCACTGAACAGCCTACCAAATGTCTATGACCCTTTATCAACAGTAGACATATGTCTTTCATGAAAGAGTATAACTAAAAATGCCATTATCAAGGTGATAAGCCTTAATACTTTGTATGGGAAGCGAACCTGTGAACACGCAAGGTGGTATGCCCTCTCTCTGCACGTTACACCACCACCGAATGTAAATGACGCAGAGTAGCAAGATTGCTAGAACCACATGCATGTGAAGTTAAAACATTTTAAGTCGCATAATCTTCATAAATTCTTTGGAGCTAGTGAATGTGTAAATCCATGCTTGGTGACACTGTCAGAAAAAACATTTCTAGGCCTACTTAGACTAACTACTAACTTAGACTAACTAGACTAACAAACTACTATTTTTGAAGTTGTAGGCTACAGGTGACGAAAGCACAGGTTGACGGAACCATCTTTTTGGACTCGTTTTCCGACTGATTGTTTTTTTTTGCAACACAGCTTAATTTAGCTTGAAAGTTAACCTGCTATGGAGCAGGTTAGTTCTGTGGCATAAATTCCCATAGTTACCAAGCTGGGATTCACGTTAACCTCATTAATGGAACGGAATTCTCACTAAAATTAGCTAGACTTATCGAAATAAGCCAGGTTTGGCCTTTAGCGAGGTTTAATTTTTGGTAATTTTTGGTACTTAGCTAATTTAGATTCACTTATCTTAGGGTGCTATCTGTGTCGTGTTGAAAGTCTGAGGTATACAGGGAAAAGAGAAAAGGGGAGAGCACTGTGCCTTGTGGGGCCCCCGTGCTACAGACCACCACTGTGGTCTGTTGGTGAGGTAGTTGATGATCCAAGCAGCAAGATGACAGTCGACTCCAGCTCCTTCTAGCCTCCCCCTCAGTAGTGCCGGTTGTATTGTATTGAATACACTGGAAAAGTCTTTGTGCAAATGTGTCTTTGTGCAAATTGTGTTAGCCTTCACTCTTGATCATGTTCTGGTGTTGGGGGGAGTGACCTAACGACACAGTGATGAGACTAGTTACACCTTAGCCAATCTAGCTGAGATCTGAAATTGCTCCAATGATCTGTCTCAATATAAAGTGTCTCATCTCTGATCATTGTTGACTGTCTGGTCTATCTACTGTCTGACTAGTGTCAAAATGCTAGTCAAGTGTTTGTACTGAAATGAAAGACTGCAAGTGATCACTGTGCTCAGCTCCCTTTCTTTATCTTAAAGTTCCCTTGGCCTTTGGAATTAAAATAACCCCATATCATCACATACTCTTCACCTTACCTAGAGATTGACATGGTTTTATTTCAGTTAGCCTATTAACTGGTTTGATTTGCATTGAGCTCAACTTTAGCATGTGTATGCTAAGGGTATGTAAACTTCTGGTTTCGACTGTATAAATAAATAAAGATCAGCAGTGCATAATTTTACCCACATGTGCACATGGAGTTGGTGACACTTCCCTAAAGCTGTGGAAGACTGGTGGTCTGTACACTGCATTTGCTCCAAAAATATAATCTTTATTACTTTAAAAACATAGCTTCCCCAAAGCTAACAACCGGACATTTTCTGTTCTGAGCAGTTACAAATGTGAAGAATAAATGTACTGTTATATTGTGAATATTTGACCAATAGAAACAAATAAAATGTGATTTGTTTGTCTTTGTTCTACAGGGAAGGAAAACCAGAAGACAACCTGCAAAGAACCATGACAACATGATTTTGATTGGATTATACCAACACAAATTAACAAATTAGGAAGGCAATGTTAATGCCAATGACCGCCTAAAATATCGAGAAGTACATATTCTAACTTCAGCAATACTTTGCAGCAATGCTCCTTTTAAAGTAAAGGGGATTTAGATATTGTGATTTTAGCATAATCTTAGTTAAAATCTATGATAAAGGATATATCTTATTAACGTGCATTTTGCCTGGATGTCTCCATTTGTACTGTAGTTTTTAACATATTGTAAGTATGTCTTATTTAATCATTTGATTGGTCTGATTTGTTTATGTTTCTACTCTGCCTAAAGAAGATAATTAGAAGTGGTAAAAGTATAGTAGAATAAAAAGAATAATGAGTTATCCTGCACTCGCAAGCCTTTGTTAATCTATCCCATTCTATTTGGCAATATTTTCATTGGCAATGTGGTTTCCCTTGCACACACCATCGGCAAAACATTATTCATTCATTTATATGTATTTAAAATCAAACCAATTACCTTAAAAATGTGCATTAAAAACTGGTTGACTAACCTGACATAGCCATACTCAATTCTATTCAGGATGTGAGTCTGATACTGCATCATTGGGATGTGATTATGGGGTGTGTTTTGACCGATACAGGGGAAAAAATGCCTCTGCACACAATTGGAGTTAACCAATCAGAGCAACGAAACAGCCTACCACGAATCCTGTAGGGAGCCAAAACATCTTTCCTCTTGACATATATGCCTTAATCACTGTTTTCTGTTAGTGTTTTTAAGCTATTGCGCTCTCAATATTTTGTACAGTATTGGGGTCGGTACTCAAAAAGTAATGCGTTACAAGTTACTCGTTACTTCTTTAATTGTGATGAAATTACTTTACTCGTTAGTCATTTTGGAAAGTAAAGTGTTACTTGTTATTGTTACTTTACTTTTGAGTTGGTCTCTAACCAGGGTGCAACATTCATGAGATAGGCAACATTGTTAATATTCACAATTTCAGATTCGCCTAGTAGGCCTACTTTCACTAACAACAGCCTATTAATTTTGTCACCTTTGCTAAATTTATCTTTTGTTTACTTTTATTTTATCGTTATGTGTGTGTGCTTTAACATCAAGCTTTGGGCTTCATTCAGCGTTTTGTTCTTCCATTGGAAATGACTCTTCTACATTTACTGCCTGCTGCATCCTTTCTGTTTTTGTTGTTTAGAAAACACTTGAGGTCTTGAATTAATGCATTAGGTAAACATTGTTTGCTGGTAACCTGCCACAAATAGCCAACAGATTCTTGCGTGCGTACATTCTCATTCTCTCTCCAAAATGTGTCCAATCCAACTGCGTAATTCTGCTGCATAAAGTTTTTTGTTTATTGTACATTTGTTTATTGTACAGAAAAATATAAATAACCTGTCAAGCAGTCAATTGGCTACAGTGCAGTCAAGAGTTGGAAGTAGGGCAAATTAATTTATGAACCAAAACGTGGGCCATAGTCTAAGCCTCTATTACTTAGCCTTTTTAAAAACGTCCGCTAGATAGTTTAAATCGCCAACAACATTGTTTTTTGCAGAAGCCTACCCTAGGCTACAGATTAGTTCTTAAAAGTTATTTCTCCACTATACTGGCCAATTTTTCAAAAAGGTGCTTTCTCTTCGTCCCCCACAAATTAAGCTACAGGTAGTTCCATAGAGAGACGTTAGAATAAATTCGCATTTTGCGATTGACAACGTTGTGATAAGTAGGCTATAACACTAACTTTGCAAAGTTAACTTGAATGCATTGTAACACCCACCAACTTCCCACCAATGTAATAAAAATCTGCACATTTTAAGCGTAATAATCCTGCCAACGTAATAATTTCCCACGTTTGCAGCTTGTCTCAAGTAAAGTATGTAAGAAAGTGATTATATTGATAGCACATGTCATTATGGTGTTATGATTTATCACCCAGAAGAAATAATATTTTCTGATTGGCTGGTAGGGTGACTATGAAGTGATAAAAAAGTTAATCACCATTCCATATCAATGCTGTTTTTAATGGTATCTATGTACAGTATATAACAACCAGAGTAAACAAAGGTTTAACCTGGAAGCAGGCTTCACAACAATGGAATTAACCCTAAACAAGCTACCCACAGTGTACACAGTTCCAACTGGAGAATAAGTGAAATGGCGGCCTTCATGGTGTCCCAATATACAGAATTAATGGACTCGGTGGAGGAACCTCCACTCCGCTGGGCGCCGTGGAGCTCTGCCTCTGCCTTGTCCATAAAGGATTACTTCTTTAAATTGGGACACCTCGTCATCATACGCATTTTATTAACAAAACAGAAGAGTAGAAACACTGCAGCTTTCCTGCTTGGCCCCCAGTAAGAGAAGGCAGTAACACAATGAGTACATTCACAGCTGCTTGGCCCCCAGAAAAAAGGTGATGAAAATTACTAAAGGTAGAAAGACAATGATATACTGTGCAGTAATCTGCTTAGCCCACACTAAAGGTGTTGAACTATGTAAGGCAAAAACACAATGGATGCCTAATCAGCTTTGCATAAAGAGTCTGGGACCTGTCCCTATAAACAGTCCCTGTCCCTATTACTACATTAAAAATCTGTTTACTATACGGTTACAAACTGCAATTATGGCATTTATCTAAGTGAAATAATAACAAAACATAACCGCAAGCGGTGATTGTCGGGGTCCAAGCAGTGGCAAGAAGTGCGCTTTAGTAGAATGAAGGTGTGGGCTGTAGCACCCCCTATTGACTGAATTGTTTGAAATTTGGTGTGCATCCAGAAGATGTAGTATTTATTATGTGTACCAAGTTTGAAAAGGATTGGACCTTTACAAGATACGATATAGGTAATAGAAACATTATAGGCCATGTCCCAAAACTGGATTGATGTGTAACTTTCAGACGAAGTGACGAATCAAAAACCTATTCAGCTTGGTCTGAAGATGATGTGTACTGAATTGCGTAGGAATTGGAGATAGATTAGTTTCACTTTTAAATTTTCAGAAAATGGTGGGGAAATGTGAAGGATGGAAATGGGTGTGGCTGAGTTTGTTGTATGCAGGAGATCTGAAGGAACAAATGGAAAGAAGAATTTATCACAAATTCCATAGGGTTCTGGAGATATGAGCAAAAATGTAAATGGTAAATGATTTTTTAAAATGGCGGGAAATTTGTACAATGGACTAGTCGCACGAAAGGCTCTCGGTGATCTCCTTTGTTTTGTATGGAGCCAGGTGTGTTTGAACCTGCATGCAATCTGAATGTAAATAGTGTCTACACAGACCCGGTTGGGTGTGGCACCAAGTGAATCAGCAACTTTTTCTTCTTCTTGATGATGTGGCAAGCAAAACTGAACTGAAAACTGAACTGAACCCTCTGAACTGGAGGACGACTCTTTTTTTACAGAATGTCCAATAAAAATTGACGTTGGTCCATGCGTCAATTCTAGCTTTGGAACTTGGCGCATGGTCAGAGCAGACTGCCGCTGGATCCGAGCCCCAGTGTTCAATACGGCGCTGACTATGAATTGGCCGGATTTACTATCCTAGCCTCCGCCATTCATTTGTATGGATGGGGGGACTTAATCACACTCTCCAGTTATATATATAATATGTAATATTCCACATAGGACATGTATATGTTTGTAGGCTTAAACATACCCCCCCCACCCCCATAAATACCCAATAACAAATACAACTCCACACGGGTACACAGGACATTTGTAAACTTGAAGTCTTAAATACCCCCCATTAATACTTATTTTCTTCTACCCTTCTTTTTTTTGTCTGTCGTGCCCTCTATATGCATGTGTAGGTATGTGTATATGTGTGTATATATGTATATTATTTTTTTCTGTCTTTGTCACTTTTCTGTTGCCTTAGATGTAATAACAAAAAAAATGCAATGTAATAGGTGAAGTAAGTGAAGTTTGTGCCGTACATGTGGATAAACAATAGCAATAAAGTAATAAAAAAAGAGCCAGTAGCACATGAACCATGGAGCAGTACTACCAGAAGGACAAGTAAATGCATCTATGCAAAAGGAATCTGCTTGCAAGCATGAGCACTAGGGCTTTTTATTGACAAGAATTTGGTGATACGATACATATACGATACATGGGTTATAATTCAATATATTTCAATACTAATTTTAGAAAAACTTATATTATAAAGAAGACACCATCATACGCATAAAATGTAAGTAAAATAAATTTGCTTTAAACAAGCAATTCAATACACTGTACAGTACAGTTCTGCCTATGTCAATAACAAAATGAAGTGCTTGCATGTAAAATAATACTCAAATATATGTAATATAATGTTTCTGAAAATCGATACAGTATTGGCAAATAAAATATTGTGATATTCTATTTTATCAATATTTTCTTACACCCCTATGCACCTATGTAATAGCAGGATTCCACTAAAGCTTGCTTTGCTAAAGTATGCCATGTGTGTGTGTGTGTGTGTGTGTGTGTGTGTGTGTGTGTGTGTGTGTGTGAGACAAGCAGAGTATCAGTATACATATGTCTGTACTTGCCTAGTAATTGAAGTTAAAGTCTTACATTTACTCTTACTTTTAATATTACAGTTATATTAAATATCACAGTACCACTGACTGACAAGGGGTTACAATCGAAAAAAGCAACATTTACCCAAATAATATTGGAATGACTAAATAACATCCTAAGGAGATTCGTGCAGGACATTCATGCATTTACCTGGCACCTTTATCCAAAGCACCTTCATCCAAGCAGCACAGCCTCTGCATTGTGTTACCAGGTTTGTCTTGGTCAGTGGTGTCACTTTTAATGGTGTTAAAATAGCAATTTGTGATTATGTGTCTGACCACACCTAGTTTTTTCATCGGCATGCTTGTGGATGTGCAAATTTCATTTGATAACAACTCGTGTGCCTGGTGGAATAATGATCATTGCGCCAGTGTAAACTAGCAATGAGAGGTTGCTTGATGCCATTATTCAGGCCCGGCTATTAGGTTAGATTCAATTCTTATAGGTTGAAAGCACTATTTTCCTGTTGCCAGATAGATAGATTGATAGATAGATAGATAGATAGATAGATAGATAGAAAGATACTTTATTGATAATGCCACTGTAAGGTGTACACTTTTTTACATGCAGATAGCATTTTGGTCAGTACACAAATAATGCTATTACATTTTAACTTCATGGTTTGATGCATTATGCAAAAGTATCATTGATGTAACCCAAATTACATCAATTCCTACTTCTTGTGGCTTGTTCCCCCTGTGCACAATGGAAATGCTTTTGTTGTGGAGGCGAAGGACTAACTGGCAAAAACCATCTCCAAAGAGCTATCTACTGACAAGGTAATGTTTCATGATTGTCACTACTTCCCTGAAACCCAGAAAATGCAGTTTTTCCTAAATAACTACCTGAACCGTGGCAGGATGAAGACATTTTTATAGTAAGTTGGTCTCAAGGGCCCACATCAACCTAGCCCATAATCACTCATTTGTGATTTGCACCCCATGAAAATACAATATCATTCTGCTTTAATCGCTCCTATCTTCAGTTAAGATGTTCAGAACTGCACCAAATTTTATGTGTATAATTAACCTGACATTCTCTGGGGGTATGCCAAGTTTCGTAGAATTTCATCCATGGGGGGGTCAAAAAAAATTGAGTTATGTGTACATTTAGTGACTGTACACTTATTGGCCTGTAAATGGTGGTGTTGAGCGAAGGGTTGCTGTAAGAGGATATTGTCTCACACGCACTCTTTCTCGCAAACACACATACATACATCAACACACATGCACATGCAGACATATACACACACACACATGCATGCACACACACTCACATCCACAGGCACAGACACACGCATCCACAGACACACACAAACACACACACACTGTATGCACGCACACATACACACACAGACACAAACACACACACATATACACACACACACACACATATACACACGCACACACAGGCACGCACATACTATCGGTATCGGCAATTAGAACATAATTACAAATTCAGTAGGATTAAAGGAAAACCAAATATTCATCATCATTTGGCTGCATTTCCAGTATTGGCGTTACGTAGTAGTTTGTCCACCAGATGGCGCATCGATGCAGCGAGACGTAACTTTGTTGGAAGTTAATCTAAAGTGGGTTGGAAAGACAATAGACGCTTCCTACAAGGACAACACTGTAGTTTACCGCAGAGAACGTCTAATAAGGGTAGGATGATTTTCACATGAAATGTAATTCCCATTTCTTCTTGAAGCCGAAATAAATCTGAGAATGTTTATCGGACATGCTTGGTTTTTACTGCAGGTAGTCTACGCTAATCTTATAGAAGTTATATCAATAGTCTAGGACCTAGGTAAAATAATGTTACCATTAGCACTGGTTGAGTGATGGAGGCCAATTTGATTATTGGTGTATTTGTAGAAAACCATAAATGCGGTTACCAAGCAAATTGATATCAGCGCTGTAATTGTATCTTTCGACTGTCATCTCATTCTTTTCTGACCATAGCCTAGCCTACTAACAGGAGCTAAGAGAGTTAGCCATAACGCGTTTGCTAACGCGATGGTTTTCTAATGGAAAATATACCTGAAAGATAACCTGTCTATGCATCCTAAACAGGCTGGGACATTTCTGCTTGCTAAATAGGTTTTTCTGCTGTTGATTCGCTCACAGTCCTTGGTGGCCGTGTCAGTGCTTTGTATTGTTTGTAAATGTTGCATTAAGACCACAAGTCTCAAAAAGCATCTGCTAACGTTCATTCCCAAACACCCACTAGCTACTTCAATCCTCTATTTTCAAAGGTGTTTCAAGTAAGGAAGAGCATGGTTCAAAGTAAAGTAGGCTAACCAGGACTGAGACGACGTAATTGACTACATAAATTCGGCAAAGTGAATCATTTGTGTCAACTCGTCACAATGTAGAATCGTCACAATTTATTAACACACCCGTGATGATCTAACCTGACCCTAGCCAGATGAATGTCGTTCCGCTTAGCTCCGCCTAGCTTCACTCACATCCATCTGGGACCTCTTCCGTTGAGAGTGATTTCTCCAACCAACTTTTATGGTTTAGCCAATCAGGACTTAGGGCGGGAGTTTCATAGATGTGACATAGCGTAGAAGCGACTGTGAGTCTGTTATTAGCGTCCACGGGTTGGCCCGATGTGAGTGGTTGAAGTAGCACGTCAATAGATGACGGACAAGTGGCTTATTCAATCATATGCAAGCATTTTTTGATTAGGCCCAGCCTTCTGAAGCAACACTTCAATGGATCGGTTCCAGATGGATGAGTGGAGCTAGGCGGAGCGAAATTCATCTGGCTATTGCCAGGTTAGTGATGATCTACATCTCCATTTAAACCAAGTGTTTTAGAGCGCACTTTGAGAGATGTATCCAGGGCAGGGCTGTATCTGTTGCACGTGCTACAAAAATCATTCTGTGCGATTGATGATTTACCAACGTTATGTCTGATACAGTTTTGCCTATTGCTATACATGCGTGAGACTGAGACGCTTGTTTGTTTGTTTGAAATTCGTGTTTAGGGTGTGAGAGGGGAATCGATGTGCTTGATAGCAGCTTGGTAGTTGTAGTCTATGCGATTAAAAATCATGTGCGTTTGAAGTATCCCAACAATGATAACACTTTCATTATGGCTGCTTTAGCCGCAGACCTTCAGCTACTGTACTGTGGGTCCCATTTAGAAGAGGCCACTTCATTTGCGCTTTTTGTGATTCACACAGCTGCGTGAAATGTATTACAACTTTTCACCAAGAGGTGGCAGCTTAATACTGTAAGCCGGGGGTTTTCAACCGGTGGTCCGCGGCCCACTTGTGGTCTGTGAGAACATTGCTGGTGGTCCCTGACCATGCATTCAGTAGTTGCAATGTGGGAATCAGTATTTTTATTCAGTGGTGGTCCTGGCGTTACGTAATTAGTCAGAATGGTGGTCCCTGGTTCACAATCAGTTGGAAACCCCCGCTGTAAGCCATTGGTTCCCAAAGGAGATTTTATTTGGGTCGCCAGCATAGCCTAGTGACAATTTATGTTGTGTAATAGGCCCAGATTATAGGGCTATAGAGCTAACAGCTTTCTACGATCTAGTTTGTTAACAGTCACTGTTTTGTCATAACTCCCTCTATGCATTTTTGCATTTAGAATAGCTCTAAAACTGAGGGGCGAACATGTCGCAGAGGGGACGCCAGAGCGTGGTAATCACAATCGCAAAATTAAACAATATTTCTATCGGGCGTCTACGTTGCCACGAACAATAACGCAGCTCTCAACTTAAAATGTGAACAGTCTAGCAACGCATTTCATGAAGGCCCTTTTGGACATGTCAGTTATTTGTACCACTGGCTAGATGTAAAACTGCATTTCGTTTTAGACTATTGGTATTTAATTTGTGCATTGAGAATAAAGTTGAGTATCATATGAACTAAAGATAAAATCTTGCATATGTAGAAGAAGAAACATTCACAAAAATCGTGGCATGACCTCTCTTCTTGATAGCTGTTGAAAACTGCATGGAATTGACAGGGATTGTTTTGTTTATTAATAAATAAATACATAAATAAATAAATAAAAGTAAAACCTTCAGCGTTCCCCTATACAATGTAGCCTACAGATGTATAGGACCTTTCATCAGTCCAGTTGCAATGGATGAACTGTGATAAACTGCCCTACTTGTTGCTTGTTACTGCCCTAATTGTTTAGAGATTTTAAAGGTTTTATAACAATGCTACAAATTTTTTGGCTAGTGCTACAAATCTATTCACCTTTGCAGCGCCAGTAGGATACTTTCTGTGCGGCCCGCACACACACACACACACACACATGCATGCCAAACAACACAAAAGTTTCAAGAGTGGGGGATGGAGACAAATTGATTAGTGTGATTTATGTTTGCGGAACGGATGTACAGGACTGAGCGGCGGTCATATTTTGTACCGCTATGCGGTACATCTAGTTATCACAAACATTATTATGCCTATATTGTTGTATGCACAAAATTACATGTTTTTTAATGAAGTTTAATTTAAATGCCTGAATGTAAGGAGTCAGGAAACAAAATACCAGCTTTTGTATATGGTAAAATAATTCATCATTAAATAATTAAATAGCCTTCCAACAGGTTGAAGCGGAGTTTTGATACCAACGTTATCGATTAGTTTCAGTTTCTCTCGCGCAGACGCCTGCATTGAATAAACACTCAAGCTTTAAGAAACTCAAATAGCCTAGATGCATGCTTAGCATTTTGTGATCATTAAGGCTAGTTTAACAAACTCTTAGTCAGCTGTATATCCTCTGATTTTAATATTTACCGACATCTAGGTGATATTTGTAACATTTACATTTTGTATTTGGCCTGTTATGTCGAAAAATTTAAACACATTGTGAAACTTAAAGGCCAAATTTGGAGACTTGCATGTCGAAATTTGCTGCAAATTCAAAACCGGATTACTCTGGAACGGCTAACTGTACAGGGGACTGCTTTAAACCTTCGGGTTCGGTAAGGTCTGCTGTTTATTTTGATATATGGTTTGCCATGTTTTGAACGAAGGGTTCATGAAGTATTCCACCAAGATGAATGGGTAGGGAGATTGGCGCAGAACCTAGAATTTATGATTCAATGTAATCATAGTATTTATTTGTCTCGCGAACCGTTCACCAAACGGCTAACATCGTTTACAAGCTGAGAAAAAGCTCTTTCATGTGATGTGATACTTGTGATGTCTGTATGATGAGTAGGCTAGCCTACTTCGTGAGTAGTGCGTCCGATTAGTCGGACGCAAACCAGAATATTGAAAGAAGGGGGCACCAAGGCCACAGTGGCCTGTAAACCTCTGATTTTCAAAGGGGCATCACGGCCAACGCAAGGGGCAAAGACGGCCATGGCCGTCGTGGCCGCCGTGAAATTCCTACCCTGGTCTTAAAGCAAGTTTACAACCGGCAAGTCGATCAGACTAAAAGGGGGAAAAAATAAATATTTGGGTCGGTTCTAAATTGACATGGTCGGTCGGGTTACGGTAAACAGAAATATTTTTAAAAGATGGCCTAATCCATATTGAGCTTGCAGAAACTACAATCAAATCTTCTGTTTTTCAAATACAATCAGGTGAAAGAGACAAATTTAGCCTTCTAGCTCTATAGACCCCTATTGTTTTTGCACTTTCTCCCGATCGCCCTAGCTGAACTGCAACAGATTGCAGGTACAATGGCAGTGAACCGACTTTCCATAAACGGGCTTGGTTAAACCCAGAGCCATATAAAGGTAGAGTTGCGACAATGGGTGTTCAAAATTCCGTTGGTCACGTGGTTTGTGTAAACCTCAACTAGTTCCCGGAAGTGATTGACAATGGATAAGAATGCATTAAATAGGCTACTGTTCAATGATAGACAGAGCCACGATTTTGGGTAATTGACAGTCAATAAATGCATTGATATACAATATAACACAGTGTAAATTGTGTAAACTATGTAGTTATCCTACCATTACAACAATATTAAATTAAATTCCAGAAATTATATCTTAGCCTGCTATATAAGGTGACTTTTTTTCCGCCCTTTTACGTGTCACTTAATATTAATTTCTGTACAAAATCAAGACGGGAGATTCTTTAGAAAACGCAATTGCTCCCACCCCATAAGTGTAAATTATCTCTATATAAAATAAATGACCTCGTACAGTGACTCGAAAAGCTGTAAACAGTGTTTTTGAGACTGCGTGTAGCCTACAAAAGCGCAGCTCCTGTGAAATTTTGATTTTGCAACGAGAAACTGTAACACAGCTAGTCTAACATTACTTGTTTGAGTTTTCTACCCCGCGTTTCCTCTGGTAGTCACTGATCTGAGCTAATGAGCGAATTACCTAGCCAAGCCTAGCCTATCGTCGGCGGAGAGAAAAAAAAAGTTTAAAAGTTTTTAACATCTCCAGTGTAATGGTGGGCATTCTAAGTTAACCGTAGCATTAGGCCTACCTATTTAGTAACCCCATGGTAATGCGAGTGATCATAATAAAATATAACACGTGACATGTAAGTCCTTCGATAAATAACCAGGCTATGAACTCATAAACATGAACAGCATTGTGTCATCGTTTGTCATTTACCGTGCTGTGAACAGCATTAAGATGATAGGCTAAGGAGCTTGAGATTCAGACAGGTGAGCACCTGGGAATGGTGTGCATCGTGTCAGAAAATAGCAATTTGATCAGTGATCATGCATCATCAGCGCAAGCTTGGTTTGGAACTTTCTGGGGATGGGGATTTTACACGATCCTTTCTGGGCTAGTGTGCCCTGCTGTGTTGATATGACCGTGCTGATGCTAACAGCTGCAGCTCCCTCAAATCTAGGTTCTCTCATGCATATTAGGCTAGCTTTTGCCAATGAAAATGAATGCAAAATAAAAAAAAAAACAGTCCTGCTCCTAACTGAAGAAACGTTTATACTTTACCAACAATGTTAACAACAAACTCAGTTTCACTACTGCAAGTACAAAGTTGGCTGTAAATATGCCATATTTAACGAACCAGCTAGCTTTGTGATAACAAAATCTTACCTTTTATGTGTTTAGTCCACTGAAAGTTATCCACATATCAAACGATTAAATCCACAGTTATGGAGGAATTGTTTTGGGGAAGCAGTTGCACTTTATCCCACTTTTGCTGCCCTTTTTAAAATTAAACCACTTAAATCCATAGCCTAGATGAGCATTGTGCATAACGTTACAACTATGTTGACATGATGGTAGCAGCTAAAGCTAAATTCCCAAGACAGTCACGTCATAAAAGTTGTAGGCTACAAACGCAAAAACTTAATGACAGCTTGTTCATGGTGTTGCCTAATTGAAATGGTATAGGCAAGGTTTATCTTATATTAGGTTATTATGTGTGGCACATTTATTGGGCTTTAGCCTCTTTTCATTTATTTGATAAGGAACTGAAAAACTGAGCAGCAGAAAAGCTGGCATAGTCGATACATAAATAGTTTTATAGTAGTAATATTATAATAAGGTTATTAATACTATTACTTTACTACTATTACTATGGTTACTGTTATTATTATTATTCAGATGAGCCAATAATGTAAATCTGAGTCTGAAATGTTGGCTACAAACTGTAACTGCACTGCTGCTATTATAAATTGTTAACTTTCGGGAACTATTTGAGGCTTCCATTAGCCGCCATTGTTGAAAACAAAATTGAACATTAGCGTCAATGGAGTTGTCGCAACTCTACCTTTATATGGCTCTGGTTAAACCCAAGGGGGCAGGCGAACGTTCAGAGAGCGTAGACACTATGTGCGGCTCTGAGGCTAGGAGGAGACCACTTCCAGCTAGCATTCCAAGGATACAAGGAAGTTTATTGTCACATGCATATAGTTACTGGAAGTAAGAAATGCAGTGAAATTATGTCTGGTGTCAGCCTATTTGTGCATTAATGGGGGGGGGTAAAAAGTGCAGTAGAAGAGGGGTTTAGTAGATTAAGTGGCAAGGGCTGCATAAAAAAGGTGGGGGAGGATTGGGATTGGGTGGGGGGCACCAACAAGGAGCACCCAAGAGCAACAGGGGCAAGGAAAAACTCCCTTACCAAGGAAGAATGAAGGAACCTCATTCATTTTGGTGTCACTTTGATATCAAATAACGTTACAAATGAAGTGTTTTAGCCTTTATATGAACCTTTTCTGTTTTTGGAGAAATACAACATAGTATTATTGGTCAAAAAGGGAGATCCAAGGTCTAACAAGAGCCAAGGAGCAGGACCGGAGCACTCAATGCTTAACATGTTTTTATTTGTGCAAACTGACTAACATTTCGACGCCCATGCGTCTTCTGATGTACCACACCCACCTAGGCCAGTAACCAATGCCTGGAAAGATGTTAATATCTGACTCTTTAAAAACTGTACATCATTGCCACTGACTGTTTGACTCTGAAGAGTCAGCACACATACGTCTCCAAGACGTCTGGAAAAGATCTGAACAGCTTAATTACATCGCGTTTCATTTAGAACGTCTTATTTTGATCTTACAAACAGCGGCGGCATATGCACTGTCAGTGTGTGTAATAGTTCTACATCTTCTGGAGATCTTAATGTCTTATTTTGATCTTACAAATGTCGGCGCTATTTCACCGTCAAGATGCATTTTAGTTCTACATCTGCTGGAAATCTGTATGTCTAAAATACGCTTTATTCCAGTATAGCCTACGTCATCTGCTAGGATTAGAAATATGTGCTAGCTGATCATCATCTTACCGTCAAAAGGCTGTCATTTGGCATCACAGCAGCACTTCGCACATAGCTAACGATTTGATGCAACACATCCTAGCAAGTCTGAATGGATATAAACAAGCACACATCCTGGCTATACCAGTTTAACATGGCAAATTCAATTGTGCAGGCTATAGTATTCAGTGATTTTAATTCTTACAAAACAGCCAATATCACCATACAATCAATCTAAATTTTGAGAGTTTTAGTGGTTCCTACCATTTTGTATAGTTGTTTGTAAGTGTATGCAAGTAGCCTAAAGGTCATGGTTTTTCATAGATGCTTTTGACAATATTTACAGAGCAAACCAATAACTCAAAACACAGTTGATTATTTTACAGTTTTTACAAAAACAACATTACTACACATTAATCACAAACATTTGTTAAACTGCTTGACACCTTATGGTGCACTGAGACATGCTGTAATTCCAAAACTAGCAATGTGTTTCACTTATGAAAACAAAATAATAGACAAATAAACAGACCATTTAAACAAGCTCAACATTAATCTGGGGAGTTTCTTACGAATTTGTAAAATGACGATTTTGATCAGCATGGCCATGTGAACATTCTCATAGCAGTAGTAAATGGGGGAGGGGGTGGGGAAGAGATGTACATACATGATCAATGTATCTAACAAACACATAATTAGTAAATCAATCTACAGTACAGTTGCTCGTCAAGCAATAATTGGTGGCTCGCATGATAGCTTTGGCAAGATTTCGGCAAATTTGGTTTTACTTATTTTGAGTAGGCCTAAACTGTTCGCCAAAGGCCATCACCTCTGGCCCCAGCTTGATAAAAACATCAAGCTGGCTCTGATTTAGCCTAGTCTACTGTATGACTTCAACAAGGTGATCTTAAGTTTCGTTCTGCTTACAGTATCTCACTGCCACTGCAACGCCTTTGAATGCAATCCGCTGCCCTGTTTACAAACGCTACAGCAGACTTAAACTGCCACCTTGTGGCGATAAGTTGTAATACATTTCACACAGGTGCATGACTCACGGAAAGCACGAATGAAGTGGCCACTTCTAAATGGGACCCACTGTATGTGGTAACAGTCAATACATTTTTTCAAATGTGATTCATAAACATACAATACTGCACTACAAAAACACAAACATCTAAATTATACTTCCCCCTTCACCCAAATACAGTAATGAAGGTGAAAGGAAGTTATTAAGCCTTAATGGTGCCTCTAAAGAGGGTATTGTCAAACATGCTACTACTAATACTAAATAACAGCATGAAGAAAGTCGAGGACATACATGCCAGCTTCCGCTTATCCCAGTATTAAAGTAAATCTGGTCTTAAATAAAAATGTATTGGCTGTGTTATTTCTTTTTTGTGGGATGTCCAATTTATATGCAGAAATGCACATTTGCAAAGGTGACTTAGTATGTTGTCGTAAAAGTAAAAGTGTCTCCTTTTGATTTTGCACTGCCAATGTGGCTCTTGTGAAAAAAAATAAATAGTGAGGATCACTGCTCTAGCCAGTGTTTTCTGAGCCTGGATGATAACCAGCCCTAAAAAGAGCTGTGTGTGGTAAAGGCCTCTAAGACACTTTTCAGGTTTGTCCAGGCAACACAAACTCACATAATGTTTCTGAGGATTGCCACTCATGTAGAGAACACAAATAGAGGACTGGCACTACACCATCTAGGTACCTACATGAAAGGGTGGATAGAGCACTACCACATTTTAGATGCATTGTCTGATGGGCATAACAGAAAATTAGTATTCCAAGTATGCATCTTGGGGGCCCTTCTACAGAGCACTTTTGAAAATATTTTCTCATGATTTATCCTTTCAAAAGCCTTATGGTGGGCTTACACCATACGATTTTCAAGCAATTGCAGTCAGCAACTACATTTCCAAAGACGAAATGAAATCATGGGAGTTTTACATAACATCTTAACACCAGGACCAGTGTCCCCATGTCATTTTCATAAGTCTATGGAGTGACCAGAGGTAAACCTCTAAAGGTGATTGTGTGCTCCTTTATGTGTGATGCTTCAGCTCTGCACCAATCAATGTTTTTGCTGTGAAGAGATGAGTGCGTCTTGGGAGAGCTGACAACACCTCACAGTGGCACAGGTCTGCCAAGATCAGCACACTTGACTTCCAGCTCGAGTCCTTTCTGTATGGAGCATAAATAAAAAATAATGGAAAGTAAATATACATTTGGCTATCCTAACCAAAAAAAAAAAAAAAAAAAACCCACACACAATTAAGACTATGAGACATGGTATACCCCCCAGCAATTAATATACACGTGTGAGATTAAAAAAAAAATTGGATCTACCTCATACGTTTTTAAAATAACAATTTTAATGGTCATTCTGAATTATGTAGGACAATGGGAAATCCAGCCAAGCAGTGGAATAAGAAGTTTTAATCTAAAACGTGTTTAAGCTGCTGAAAGTGAACAAGGCATAAAGATGAGTATGAAAGCAAACTTCTTACAACAGGGTTGCGCTATTTAGTGGCAGCAACAGCTTCAAGTATCCTCTTCCCAGGTTGACCTCCAGTTGATCCTTCACAGAGTAGTGTGGTGTGCATAATTAAATTCTGTATTTTAAACATGAAAATACTTAAGTACTGCACTGTATTGTAGAATAACTGCACTGTGAAAACAGGTAACAGGTGTGTAAATTAGTTATTATTTGGTAGGAAAGGTAGATGCTGCAGATGCACAAATCTACATAAAATAAATAAAGTTACTTTTAAGTGACTAGGGCTAGTTTACAGCTTGACATTTATGGTGCATATTAATCAATTTGCACTTAAAGCAAAACATATTTTACCAAATAAATACATTAAATATTTTGTTATTCGATGAAATAATCAGTAGAATACTCAATTCCAAAAAGACTCATAGCTGCAGCCCTAGTTTATTTGAAGAGAGAAACCAGAACCCACTAAGTTAACAAAGGCAGATGTGTAGCCCGTTACAATCATAGACTGTAAAAAATATGGACAAAGCGTCTGTGACGTCACCCATAGATTTTCTGAAGAACGGTTATGAAGCCGTTTATGGGGGGTATGGGCGGCGCCATCTTGGAAAACCTTGGGAAATCCTAACCCCGCCCACCTCCTGAGCAACCCGGTGAACCCGCCTCGTAAGTCAGCGAAAGCAGCCTCAGCTAAGCTATCTGTAACGTTAGGCCTACAAGATGGACTGTCACAGACGTTGCTGTAACATAATTTGCTGCTAAGTTTGATCTGCTAATCATGTATGTTTCTTAATGCCATGTTCAGACACTTTTTAATTTTGTATGCTGAAAGGTATTCGGGTGAACGGTTGAAAAGTTGAGAATGAAGAGTTGAGTTTGCAGATTCTAGCTTCTAGGTAAAATAAACTAACGTTAGCTTTCCCTCCCTTGCTGAAGTTACGGTAAAATAACGTACAGTGGGTCCCAGTTAAAAATTGACACTTCATTCACGATTATGGTGAATGGTGAAATGTAAGTACAACTGCAGCCGCTTGGGGGCAGCATGGTCCGCTGTGGAGTTCCACAGTCGAACCAGACGGCGCATTCGACAGCAAGGGCTGTGATTGGCCGAGTTTTCAGTGCGTTTCTCTGTGTTTTTAGCAGCCCCTGCAACATGCTAGTCCACTGTAGCCTAAGCCTTGTACATAATGTTAAACATAGTTTTGGATTCAGTGGCAAGATTTCTTGATTGTACAGTGTCTGTCTCGCAGTAATGTTTTAAAATGAGAGCTTCGTCAGCTGGCAGTAGGCTACTTTGTCGGTAGTCATGAGAAGTTCGCTTGCTAACAGAACATAAATATGCTGCCCAGAAACCTTGTGAATAGTTCAGATTTTTTTTACTACACTAACGAGGTTGAAATATAGACTTTGCCTACAGCATCTCCTTAACAGTAATGTTAACAAAATGACAGCATTCATATGACAAAGAAAAACGAATTCGGTCACTCAAGACTGTGCCACAGCAACCAGTGTAGGCTACAGTCCTACCTAATAGGCCTACCGAAGCAGATAGCGTTGTCTGACGGTCGAGTGGGTTAATGCACGATTTCCAGAACAGGTCTGCAACTTTCAGGTAGTTCTGAGTTCGAATCTAGGCAGGAGCAGAGCCATATAAAGGCCTGGGCCTATTGTTATCATTTTTGCAAGGTGTTGCTCCTGGCACCAAAAAGACGTTTGGTGATTAATTGATAGCTGTTTTGGGACACGTTAAACGTTCTTTATAATGAGCGATCCGGGAGTAAAACGACTGTTACGCTGTTACAACTGTAGGCTACAATGATTGCAATACAAAAATATGCGTGATAGTTTAGTTAGTTTTGTGATGTTTTGCACTTTTGCCTCATGTGTTTTCAGGTTTGAGGGCTTTTTGGCAAGATTGACCTTGGTTAGACTCTGCATATGTTATTTCTCCATTATGGAAAATAAAGTCAATTTTCGACACACGCCTGTTATTAGTTCAATAACAAGTGCTGCTTGTTAAAACATGTGACTAGTGAAACTCAAATGATTTTAGAAGTATTTAGCCAAAGCCAAAAAGTGTTAGAGAGAAGGAGAGACGCCGGTGCAGCTCAGATGTCTTCTTAATTTTCTTTATTCTTTAGTAAAAGGTGCAGAACATTATTAAACTTTGACTAACGTTTCGATGTTCGTTAGTCAAAAACATCGACACATCGAAATGTTAGTCAAAGTTTAATAATGTTCTGCACCTTTTACTGAAGAATAAAGAAAATTAAGAAGACATCTGAGCTGCACCGGCGTCTCTCCTCTCTAAAATATCTGTCCTGGCCTGGTTGCAACGGATTGTGGCCAAACGACAGAAGCGCGGAGGACCCTCCTTTGTCTACCAAAAAGTGTTACTTTGTGCCCCGCGCTCCCCCACTGCTTGTGAAAGAAGGGGAGGGGGGCTTAACGTGAAAAAGCTTAATGTCACAAAACGGCAACAAGTCGTTTTAGGCTACAGGCCTTCATAATGGTAGGCTACAGGAAGTGGGGGAGGGTATGGGATGACCAGAGCCGCCATCTATCGTCTTTCCAGGCACACAGCTCGTTATATAGCCTATCGACTGCCTTAACAGATAGGCTTTGCTTTTGGTTTGGCCTTACAGTTTTAAACTCAATGCTCTTGTTGCTTGCAGTTTGTTAAATAAAGCGATGCAGATTACATTATTTATTTCTGATTAATTGCGTCTTTTGATGTATTTTGCAACATTTGCTTGATAGGCTGGGCTACTGTCAATGTCCTGTACAGGTCAATGTTCAACAATTGCTGGTGTAGGTCTAGGCTATTAATCAATTAGGGACTGTTCGTTATTTATTTAATTAAGGGGCTACCGGAGGAGTTTTGGGAGCGTTAGTCAAAAAAGACGTGACCCTCCCTCGCCAGCAAGAATTTTTTCTATGACCCTCCAAAGTGATTGAGAAAAAACGCATGACCCTCCCCAGTCCCAACAATTTATTGATGCCTTAGGCTACTGGGTCAATTTGGGAGCTTGCATGCTACGACTCCTTCCTTGAAATGCCTTGACAAAAGGCTGTCGTTTGCACAATTTCACAAATAATCACCGGGACCGAAACAAACCTGTCAACTTTTCCCGGGTTTATCGCGTATTTTAACCTTTTCCTCGCTGTCTCAGGAGGAGCTGCAGGGCCGTCGCAAGGGGATGCGAGGCCCTGTGCGAACTTGACAGATGCAAGGCCCTTTTCACTTACGTGCATGAAATCATGCGATAGCTTACTTTACACATAGCCAAGGCTACCGTAGGTGTATTTTAATAGTAGCCTAGTCTAATAAGCTACACCAGCTTGCCTTTAAGTGGGGAAATTCAATTGTATAGCCTATAACATTAGCTGAGTCACATATTTGGCCATATGGTGTTTATCATAGGCTACATCATGAAACCAAATAGTGTAACAAAGGCTAACACTTTTAACAGGGGAATTAATTGGGCATGAATCATTGTGCTGAACGGTATTTGTCAATGAGCAGAAACACACACGACATTCAAACTATTGATAAGATGTACTGGTCTGTATCTATAGGCTACCATTGGACAAATAAATGACACTGACTCGCCATATCCTGACTCAGGAAAAAAAACATTTTCTTGCTTTTGCATAAACTCAGCAATGAAATTATAGGCCAGTTTGCAGGTAGCCTAACGCCTTTTTCATAGAAGGGAGAGCCCAGTCTCTCCTGTGACATGGAGGTGCGTAAATAGTTTTTAATAGCCTGTTCAACCCGAAAAGCTTCGTTCACCCGATGCCAGTCACTGATCGCAATTTCAAAGTTCGGAAAGCTTCATCTTTTAAGTTTTAAGTGCAGTGGCCCCTATCTGCCCCTTTTTGGAATTATATCTCGAGCCTATTATAAGGTCCAGTGCGTTATGTCCTGGGATTGGATGTGCTCAAAAAAGAAAAGAAAAAACACTTTTTTATAGATGGTTATGAGGAGCAATGTGAGAGAGAAATTTGATGATCATTGATAGTTGTTTTGGGACGTTAAGCCTTTTCCATAGGCGTCAGTGAAGGAGATTGAAGAATGACCATTTTTTTATACGAAAATATTTAACTACAAAAACTCAGTGTCTAAAAACTCAGTGTCATTCAGACTCAACCCTCTTGTTGTTTTATTATCTTTTTCGTTGTCGTTTGAACGTTGGCAAGCAGGCATGTTGCGGTTGCAATTTAAGTGAAATTTCTACAGTAGGCCTACAACATGCTGTTAGGCTGGGCTACTGTCAATGTACTTGTACAGGTAAATGTTCAACAATTGCTGGTGTACAGGTTATATAATCAATTAGCTAAATCATTTGTCCAGCTGTTTAAACATTTTTTCGTGCTACATTCAAACGCAAAAGGTGCTTTGATATATTTTTCGTTTGAACGTCGGCAAGCAGGCATGCTTGAATGAGGATAATTTATTTTTTTTGCATTATTTTGAATATGACTCGCTCCAGTCTCAACAGCACGTACTTTTTCCACACGTTAAGTTCTAACACACATAGGCCTATCCCCTCTCGCTTTCTCTCTCTCCATCCCTGCACACGGTGCTTTCTTAAAGGAGCTGCACCATTTTACAACAATTGCATCTACATTTTCATATTAGAATGTTTTGTCAAGTGTAAGCTTAAACTACCGTGATCAATTTAAGTTCCGTGCCCCCCGCCTTCGCCATGGAAGCAGTAAGTCAGTCGCATCAAAAATAGTAGTGGCACCCAAGTGACACCTTGTGGTTGTTTGTGTCAACTGCAGTTTGTGCCATTTCTTCTGAGAAAACGGGGTGCGTGATTCATGAAGGAACCCGTCCAAACTTAACGGGGACCCACTGTAGAGTAATTTAGCAGTTTAGCGTTACAGGTTCAGCAACTCATACTCACAAAAATGTATCTTTGCCTTTATTGTTTTGTGATTAACGTTAGCATCTCATATCCTCAGTGGCAGCCATCATTGTAACGTTAATTAATTTACGATAACATCAGCCAGCTCGCTGTATTCTGTCAACGTGAGGTGTGAATTGATAACAAAATCGTAGTAGGGTATTAGTTAACTTGTACATCATGAATTCATTTTGATTAACTCTTAATATCACGTTTTGAAATCGCTATATTGCTCTAAAGTTGTCAGTGGTAGCTTGGTCTAAGATGACATTGAAATTTCTCATCGGTGGCCATTTCACGATACAGCGTTCATGTTCGCTTAGCTTTCCTTATTTCCCCTTCTTGTCAGGCTATTATCAAAACGTTAAATCCAGTTACAGTGTCCAGTGTTTGGCATAACAATGCCAATATTAGTGTAGTTTGTCACTGAAGACCCATTTCAAATCGCACAATAGTACTACAGCATTGTACAATAACTGTACTTTTGTTGATTACAACAAGTAGTGTTGGTTTGCCTTATTGTATTATCTTGTAAGATATATAGGTACTAATGAAAAGTTTACCTTTCTATTTTGGCAGTTCGCCATGGGGAGGAGGCGGCAAGGAGGTCCATGGGCTCTAACCTGGGACTAGAGGTCCAGGTGAAGTGGTTTGGCTGGGGTGTGGTGATATTGAACCCATTGAGACTATACAGTACATTTCACTTTATGTCTATTGATGGACTGTTACACCTACCCTTTACTTATGCCAAACCCATTTCTGTTCTTTAAATATCAGAAAGCAAACTTACTGTTGATGGCACTGAACTTGCACTTGGAAATGTTTATGGAACTTTTCTGAACTGTGAATTACATTAAAACTCATGCCAAACCAATTTGCCTGTGCTTTCAAAAACATTTATACAAATCCGTCAGCTTCAGTCAGTAGGTTGAATTGAAGACCCAGATGCATAAGTAAAGGTGATTTTTTACTTGTATATCTTGAGCATTACAGGTAACCACTGAATTTGTGAAACTAAAATAACAAAAACTAATATGTACTAAGCTAGTACATAGTCAATACATATTAGATCACTTTAAAGACACAGATGCAAATGCTGTAAATAAAAGGTGAACAAAGTCCTTGAAATCAGAAGCTGCCACTGCTCAATGACTTCTGCCCCATCTGGTAGGATTTCAAAATGTTCCAGATCTGAAAACAGAAATATTGGTATATGTCACATCCTTGAACTTACTGTAAACTATGAACAAGTGCTCACAAATTAAGCTAAAAAAATATTTTTTATGTGGCAATCATAGACTGTGGAGGCAATATATGACAACAACGAAGTAAGATTTGCAGACTCACTCCCAATATTTATAATGAACAACAAACTCACAGAACACTTAGCTGAATGGGGACAGGACACGCCAGATTCAACTATTGCACATGCCCTGTTTACAGCGGGCAATAAGCAAAAACAAATGTGGTGTATTTAAAGTAATGTAGAATAAATATTTTTGTATTTTTGTGTTTTCAGTGAAACAGTGTAAGCTCATATCTACACCCTATTGAGGTAGTTATTAACAGTTAGGCCAAGGTCCAGTCAAACAGTAGCCAGCCACTGGTGCCATATTGTTTAATTATGCAATCTGTATCCAACCAAAACCTTCTGATTTGAAGGCATAATACAACTACTTTCCGTGTGTGACTTATCAAAAGATGCTAATGATAAATTATTTTGATAGTTATAGCACAGATGTGCCCTGGACTGCTCAAAATAAAAGGCCACTAAATGTCTGAAATGCATTCATGTTTGTTCAGTATATGGTAACGATGTCTGGAATATACAACCAGTAGGTTGCTCCAATTAAATGTATGAAAAATGTCAAAGTACCATGGAATCAGTGCTGAAGTGATGCTTCTGAGTGTCGACTGCACAGACGAGAATTGAAGTTAGGAGTCCAGAGCCCTCTCCAGCACCCAGCCTGTCTGGATTACCTACAGGGAAACTTTGCATAGACAAGAAGTGTTCGTTCAAATTTGGGTTTAACAAATAAATGGCATCAATAAGAGTTTCAAACGTCAGTTATAACTATCGCTTGTTATCACAGCTCCATGTTCAAAGTATACGGTCAATGGTTCATAGCGGTTCACAATTTTGCCTCAGCTAGCTGACAACAAGCCTTTTAATGCTTCGGCTGAAGTTTTTTTATCTTAAACGTGACAACCCAAAGACTGTATAAATTGTCAATGGACTAAGCATTCCCACAGAGCGTATTTACAAAAGGTTTTTTGACGAGAACATGCTTTGTTGCCCCAGTATGTTTGTGAACTAACTTTAACTTTAGAGCTGTCTGTTCATTGACTCACACCTGGCTAGTATGACCAACGTTAAGCTAACTCATAACGGGAGCACAATGGTTTTCACTAACGTTAACTTTATCAAGTTAACTAAATGTATGTGTGTGCTTCTGCCATTCGGTCATCATTTTCGACATTAACTTATTTGAGGCGATATGACGCTAACGTAGCCTAACGTTAGTGCCCACTCGATGCTAAATAATGCTAACATCTAGTGCTACGTGAAATAGTAGTGGAATGAATGTCACTTACCTGAAAAAACTGGAACGAAGTCTTCTGAAAGTGTCGGTTAGTAGGCTTCAATTAATAGCTTAGCAAACCATTTTATGTCAGCTTTTTGAATAAAGATGTTCAGAAAGGATGTGGTAACTTTGTGTATAATCATGGCTGAGACGTCAAAGTTTCAGGGTTTCCACTTTCCACTCAGCTGGCAACGTCTGCTGCTGAATGCCTCGACGTCAGCCGTCAATCAAGCCGACCACGCCCTTAATTATTCATATATTTTATATCTAAATGTGATCTAAACTAATGAGTTAGAAAAAAAAAAATTCACCCCCCTCACAGTTGTCAGGCACTGGGAAACTACCGAAAAGTACAATAAAAGTCCATGGGACCAGGCTTTTAAAACATGTATTTACGCTGTGAAAACGGACATTTTAACATGGGAGTCTATGGACATTTGCTCGCTTTTGGGACCAGTCCCTAGCGGATTTTCGATGTATTGCAGTTTTTCGAACTTCCGGGTAGGCTTCATTGTTCAGATTAGAATGTTGCCGCTTGGTTACAATTCAGCGAAATGATTGGGGAATAAATTGAAGAGTGCAGTGCCATGTGAGCACTTATTTAACAGAATACTGCACATCTAAAAGTCGCGTGCTTGCCAACCAACCCTAACTACCAACAATCTGCGCAGACGGTGGTGATAATGACGAGACAATCTTTGTTGTATATAGATAGATATATAGATAGCGTTTTAGATGAATTCAGATAATATTAGATAGCGTTAGATAGTTTAAGCCAATTTTTCCCTCCTTGAGCTGTTGAAAAGGTAGGTGTAATGATAGTGACTACAAAGTTAACGTGATAGTGACTACAAAGTTAGTTAAACGTTAACGCTAGCATGCTAACGTTATTAGCCAACAGCAACAGTGACGTTAACCTTTAGAATGCTAGCGCCTTTGATCTCCATTGATAATGTCAACAACTTCACCTGTCGTTAACGTTATCCAATAACACGACATAGATACATGTCATGAATAACGTAAATGTTGTGCTTAAACTCATCTATACTAAAATAAATTTAAGTCATTAAAAGGGTCGATTTACTAAATTGACCGGTGGACATGTCGGTCCATTCTACATAATATTGTACCCAATACTGCAACTCAATTTTTTACATTACCCGTAGGAAACAATTCTGCTAACCTTGCTATGCCACGTGAAAATCCATCGACCACCAACAGCTGGCAAATCCCATAGACAGTAAATCCGAGGCGCAGCCAGCAACTGAGCACTGTGTCACTCTCCCTCCATTTTAAAGGCATTAAACCGGAAGTGAATTACAGGCAGCCTCTGGCTTTTAACCAACCTGAGCGCAGTTCATTGAATACGTTGTTGGCATAGGCCAGTTAAATTCATCCTAATTTCACTGTGTCAAATTAAATGTAATTGTCAATCGTTGCCACACTATGCCATTAAAACTAATTTTGTGTTTTTTTCCTTCCATTTGCATGTATATGGGACACTGAAGACCATTTCAAGCTCACAGTAAAGCTATCAGCCTAATTTCTTTTTCAATAGTGGCCAATACACACAAAAATCTTCTGGCCTCTTATTGGAGTAAAAGAAGGCGAGTCTTGTCAAACATCCCTTACTGGCATTGTCCTGATGGTAACACAGTTTTCAATCGAATACATGCACCGAATACATGTACTGTTTGGGTGTAACTCCGAAACTTATTGTGTTCTGGATGAAGGGAAAAAATCTGGCCACTAGACAGCCATCATATATATATATATTTTCTGTATTACAGCATTGGATGCAAGACCCCCAGAAAATCCCAACCGGCCGCTTCCCAAATTGAAGCATGCGTAAGTCATAAGATGGAATAGATGAAATGGAACTGGAATAGAAACACTGTATTGTAGACAATAAATTATACAAGCTTAGCTTTTCTCATATTACTTAATAATTTCTGATAGGACAGACAACAGGCATTCTAGGACATTCCCGCTCAGTATCTCCGTTGATATCTCTGCCATTTCAAATTTGTGATTATGTCTTTCCTTCCATAACTTATCCACCAGTCACATACGGTCATAACACACAGGAGGAGGGGCAGACCAATACCCAATGTGAGTTCATATGTAACTGAATCAAGTTTTTTGTGTAGTTCTTACGCAACATGTAAGGGATAACGACCGCCGAGGTGTCCTGTTCTACAGAAAGGAAACAAGCGTTTCCATTTTAAAAAAAGTTTGCTGTACAACTTTCTTTAGCCCTAACAGTGATAGCACGGACAGTTAGCTTGTTTATAGTTGATTCCATTGTTGTGAAAGCCTGCTTACAGGCTTAACCGTTGTCCTACTATGATTGTTATGGTTACCATTCATAAGCATTGATATGGAACGGTAATTAAACTTTTTTTTTTTTATCAGATCTACTTCAAAAAGAGTATTTTTTCTCTCCGGGTGATAAATGTAAATACCCGTCTTCTGACTAAAAGAAAACAAATGTTTAACTTCAAATTTTCTGTGTAACAGCATTAGATGTCACACCCCCTGACCGTCCCAACTTGTCACTTCCACATCAAAGCATGTGTAAGTCATAAGAGAAACAAACCACATAGGAACTGAAATAGAAACACTGCATTGTTAAAGTATATCAATTATGCTAAGTGAGGGGGTTACAAAGATTAATGGTAGTGGTGGTAGTTAGAGTTGTCATATAAAAGACATTTACCTCCCTTTTGCTCTTCACAGCAACATATCAAGACAACCACTCCAGAGGAGAATCCAGGCAACCAGCCTGTATAGTAAGTATACTCTTTTGATCCCGTGAGGGAAATTTGGTCTTTGTATTTATCCCAATCCGTGAATTAGTGAAACACACTTAGCACACAGTGAACACACAGTGAGGTGAAGCACACACTAATCCCGGGGCAGTGAGCTGCCTGCAACAACAGCAGCGTGCGGGGAGCAGTGAGGGGTTAGGTGCCTTGCTCAAGGCCACTTCAGCCGTGCCTACTGGTCGGGGTTCGAACCGGCAACGCTCCTTTTTTTGAGCAGTACATTATTGAAATATCATAAAAAAATAGGTCATTTTCATCAGGATAACTTAGTAGATCAGCACAGCAAAATTGATGTTAACGTTTTTTCTGCATTACATTTTTCAAGAGTTTCCTCAGCCTGGCGAATGGGAACAGCCGTCAACTAACAATGGTAAGCCTGCACCAGTAAAACGACTCAAAAACTAGAACATAAAAACAAATGGTCAGCAATGTCTCTGCCTTGGATCCATGTGATTGTGCCAATGTGTCTCGGCTGACCATTTGAGATCAGACCACCCAATACACATTCTAAAAATATGTAAACTGGCCCTTTTGTTGTGTTCTTTCAGCATGTGAAAATACACAGCAGGGGTGGTGGTGTAGCATGAACATGCCATGTACACGTAAGTGTTTGCTGTTATTGCCATTCGTCATTCAGTCTGGGAGCAGTGCAATTTGATTGCTTGACAATCACAAACATCTATAATATTTATTATTAACAATATATTTACAATATTATTAACTAGAATGTACTGTTGTTCTTAACCATGAATCTGTGTTTTAATACTCACATCTTGTTCATGCAGCCTTTGAAAGGGTGCTTCTACAAGCGGTCCCGAGAGATGGACCTCCAAATACGCCATCTCACAAACATGGTGGAGAGCCTGATGCAAGGTGGGCATGTAGGAAGGGGTTGACCACAACTGGAGGAAGACTCCTTTTCACTTCCCCTTCAGACGATGGAGGACCTTGACAGGCTTGAGGACAACCTCCAAAACCCTGACAACAAAAAGAAGATGGTAAGACTGAGTAGTAGACTTGAATAATTAAGAAATTACACTTGATAATTAACGGAGACATTACATGATATATTCTAAATTATTCTGTCTATTTTAATACTTTATGTTCATATAATATTGGGCAACTAAAGTGTGTTAAGTCCTCAGAGTTCACAGAACGGTGTTCCTGTGTGTCTGAATGCATCTTTTGTAGCCTAAAAAACAACCTTTTTGACCTCATTTGTTTTAAAGCGATTTCTTTAACCTTCTTTTTTCAGATCAATGTCCTGTTCCAGAGTGGAGGTCACACAATCAAAAAAACAGTGTGGCGTGTGGCCAAAAAAATCTTGGCAAAATGACTTGGCTAAGCAGCTGAACTGGTGCGGCAGAGGAGACAAGAGGGGCCTGAAAGGCATGCTCTGCGCAGCAGTGTTAATTGGTAGGTGTCAAAAACACAGCAGTTATAAGTAATATAAATTTCAGACACTGTTCACTTTGTCACGGTCCATTCTGTTGCGATTTGCTGCATGCAGAGGTCCTCAAGTACCCCTGACGGTAAAGCGCTAGATTTGGAAAGAAGGATAGCATTATAAGCATTTTTCGGTGATGTTCATAGGACTAAAATGGTGTGGTAATAGGAAACACGAAAATCAACATGGGAATAGCTCAGCTTATAGCAATTTCGTGTATAAAGTGTCAATTATGTATGATTTATGTTTCATTCAATATACGATATGTTTCATTCAATATAACAATACACTTACTTGGGTTTTCATTCTTGGCCCTGAGGGGGGTGGGGGGAGATTTTGACTAAATTTATTTATCTAGGGTAGCTGCAACATTGGCACTTTGTACACTCATTGCCCATCCACTGAGCTACTTTCACACAGATTTCCAATGCCTATAGCTAGCCCACATACCATTTCACTCTTATGAAAATATATATTAAAATATTCAAGCCCATCATATGTGGAGAGCTCAAATAGTAGAACAAGAACCAATATTTGAACATGTAAACGAAAAAACTTCACATTGTGCTAGGTAGGCCTAGTTGCGAAATGTAGGCTATGCAAATTTAAGATTATGTTATTTAGGAAACACGCCAAACCAATTTACAAAACAATAAGCAAGTGTAACCCACCTTAAAGTTTGGTTACTAAGACCATAACTTTAGTTTTAGAACAGTTTGAGTTCAATAAATATTTGAATATATAAATAGAATAAATATGAATAAATAGCAAGAAGCTGAGTTTACATGATTATATGTGTTTTTTTTTTTGGTCTGCTTGAAAGTGCAGGTATTCTAAAATACTTTTATTGTGGTATAGTCATCTCCTAGGTGACGGTTTTTTTTCACTCTCGAGACTCCACTTGAATGAAATTGATTAGACGTTACTGATAATCCTCTTAAGAAAAATAATACTCTTTATCTAACTCTAATCTAACTTTTTCTAAATCTATCTCTCATATTGAATCATTTTACCTTTCCTTATATCTATTTTTCTACGGATTGTTGAAGACCTGTGTTGTTTGAACCTCGAACTCCGGTGAGTTAAAATACTTCGCTAGCATTCTGCTAGCGAGTGATTAGCACCGTTAGCTGATAGTGCATTCAAGTCAATAGGATGATTAGCATGCTAGAAAACTGAGCTAACTAATTAAAAACCAATCAGAGATGCTTTTACTTTATTGTTCTTTTAAGTGCTGCTATTGTAATAATATTGTCTTTAAGTATGTTTTTGAGTAATAGAGAAGTTATTAATGAATATATTGAATTACATGATTTTAAATATATGATCGTTGGTAGTAACGAACTCCTAAGAGATAGGAGACAATATTAGAATGTTTAGAGGAGCGCGCACAGTAGTAGCCTGTGTGTGTGTGTGAGTGAGAACGGCACCTCTTCTCTCTCATTACCAGCGGCGCTAACGTCGGAGTTTGTGCCTAGCTAAGTTAATAGGACTTAATTGAACTGGAATTGTAGTTCAATTGGAATTTAATGATATCTTACGACTTTGATATTTGAATATATATCCTTAATTGTATTCTCAAACTGCTGTATGCAGATTTTTTTTTTATGTACACTGGAACACTGGATGGCGAGTCAGTCCCCTTGGATCGATTGAACTGTTCTACCCTTTCATACTGGATAACCAACCCCTTGAACTGCCCTTTTCTGGATAACCAACTGGATAACCAACCCCTTGAACTGCCCTTTCATACTGGATAACCAACCCCTTGGATCTGTTCCCTGGATACAGATAAGCCTTCACACATACACTGACATTGTACACTCACACCACCTTACCCTTATTTCTTTTCTTTTGGACATTTGAGTTTTTAACTATTGATTTGATACTTTGAATTTTTAAGAGCTCTTTTATTATTTTATAGGGTTTTGTATTTATTTATTATTTATTTTCTATTTACTAATATTTCCTCTTCTTTTCTCTTAGAGAAAATATATTCTTGCATTTAATAAACCTGCATTATTTATTTATAACATTTTACATGCTGGTGTCCTTGTCAATTTACTCCCCCCTTAATGCCGAACCTAGAACTGGCCTAAACTTAACAGTAACTCATAGAAGCACCTCCTTCTACTTTAAAGTGCAATTTTTATTAAGTAGAGTAGAGGGGTGCTACATAAAACTTGGCGAGCCAGCCAGGAGGGGGGCAGTGTTGACAATTTTGTAATTAGTATTTATAGTCTATATATTTTCTCTTTGCATTTATATATTTTCTATTGGACTTCAGATTTTACATTGAAACTCAGATTTTACATTGAAACTGTATGTTTGAAATGGATGTGGTTATACAAAGAATGTTAAAATGCCTAACTCAGTGTTAGTCAGTGGTTTAAGTGACAGTGATGCTGATGGGGAAATATTTAGGTTCTTAGAGGAACATGGGCCTTTCTCACGGGTGATACACGTAAGTAGCTCTGATCCAGAATTAGAAAAGACAGTTATTGTTGAGTTTGAGTCAGGGCTCACGATAGAAAAGCTTGGTCAGTTACCGCACTATAGGTCTTCCCCAGATCATCCCCACACAGTTCACTGCATTAAGCAGCTTTCTAGTGTCTACTCAAAATATGTAGGCAGTAACCTAACACAGACATACTTAGACTCACTTAGAGACATAGCTAAACTGAGCGGCCTGGACTTGCAGTCTTTGCTGAGTGAAGAACTCACTCGCATCCAAGGTTCTGTGCGAACTGAAGAATGCACTTCGTCCCCTTCCAATCCCATTGATACCTCAGGCTTCTCTACAATGCAGAGCCCACCAGCGACCTCTCATTATCGAGCAGCTCCTCCTAACCGCACCAGTTCAGCTATACCATCTGTCACGGCAGCTGACGTTCTTGGTGGCCCTCATCCCTCAGTTTTGCTTCATTCTGACGTTCCCCTGCGCAGCAAAGGGCCAGCGTATGTGCCTGTGAGTCAGCTTACTACACCTGAAGTGCAAAGGGTTGTAGTGGAACACATTGTGCGGGGCAATGACACTTCTTCTCACAGCAGCACAAAGCTCAGACTCTTTTCTGGCAGACTGCCTACACCTCACCATGAGGTAGACTATGAAACGTGGCATAGTCACACCGACTTTCTCCTTTCTGACCCAAGTTTGGCTACACGGCATGTGACCAGAAAGATTGTGGAGAGCTTGTTACCTCCTGCTGCAAACCTTTTAAAGCACTTAGGGCCTCACGCTGATGTCAAGGCCTATCTGCACATCCTTGATTCCGCTTATGGCACTGTGGAAGATGGCGATGAGCTTTTTGCTAAGTTTCTTAGCACCCACCAGGATGCTGGCGAGAAGCCCTCTGCTTACCTGAGCCGACTGCAAGCAGCCCTTAACCAGGTTGTGAAGAGAGAAGGCATTGTAGCAAATGACTTTGACCGGCAGCTGTTGAAACAGTTCTGTAGGGGCTGCTGGAACAACACTCTTATCACCAGTCTTCAGCTTGAGCATAAGAAAAGTGCTCCACCTCCTTTCTCTGACCTGTTGCTGCTTCTGCGGACTGAAGAGGATAAGCAGGCTGCCAAATCCAATCGGATGTCACAGCATTTGGCCCTCTCCAGAACCAAAATTCAGTCTAAACACCACCATGTGTGCGACTATAGTGCCGAGGAGCTTGACATGGACTCTGTGTTCACAGACACCCTCACTGCTGGTGAAAAAAGGATGCAGAAGGAGATTGCTCAACTTAGAGCTCAGCTTGCTTCCCTCAAAGCTTCACCATGTGAACAGTCCAAAGGTTCTTCAAAGAAGAAAAAGGATGTCAACAGTGTTTGGACCCACTCTGACCGTGCAGTAGCCACTCAAAGTGAGTCTGTACCTAAGAGACCGAAGCCCTGGTACTGTTTCCAGTGCGGAGAAGATGGCCACGTCTCTTCAGCGTGTAGTGACCAAGCCAATCCAGCGCTAGTTGACACAAAGAGAAAAGACCTCAGAGAAAGGCAGCGGGCCTGGGACAAAGTTCATGGTGTTTCCGGCTCTGTTCCTTTAAACCTGCATTAGTTCCTGTTATGGGGCACACAGGAACTGAGAAACCCACATCAACCCCAACAGCTAAAGCAAGGCTTTGCTATTCAGGTTCCAAGCAACATTTTAACCTTCCAAGAGGTTGGTCATAAGTGCACTGCTAACATCACCATCTCTGGCGTGCATTGTAACAGCTTGCTTGACACTGGCTCTCAGGTGACCACAGTCTCTTTGTCATTCTACCGAGACCACTTGTCTCACCAGCCCATTCAGCCCATGAATCATCTCCTTGAAGTTGAGGGAGCTAACGGACAGTCTGTTCCATACTTAGGGTATGTAGAACTGAAGATGGCTTTCCCCAAGGAGTTCATTGAGTCTGAGCCTGAAATAGTCACCCTCGCTTTAGTCATCCCTGACATCCGCTCCAGCAGTGACATCTGTTCTGGTTGGCACTAACACCCTTGACATGCTTTATGATGAGCATTGTGACCACAACACGACCAGCTTGACTTCACCATTGCCTGGATACTCACAAATCCTGAAAATGCTGGCACTTCGAAAAGAACAGCGAACAAGTGGACACCTTGGCATACTCACAATGAGAGAGAAACAGCCTAGAGTCATTCCGGCTGGATGGAAAGTCCCACTGGAGGGTCACGTGAGCACCAGCAACATCACCGCTGAACATTGTGCCCTGATTGAACAGCCAACCACGTCAGCCCTTCCAGGTGGAATTTTTGTGGACACTTGCCTTGTCACTTTGCCATCACAGCACCCTCATAAGCTCCCTGTTTGGGTCCGGAATGAAACAGAGCACGACATCACCCTGCCTGCCAATTGTGTCATTGCTGAGCTGACCATTCCCCATGACATTATTTCAAGTCCCTCTCTGGAATCCAAGCCATCTGAGAGAGTCAAGTGTTGTCAGCTGTCCTACCAGCAGCCACGTTCAGCTGAAACACCTGACTTGACATTTGACTTTGGCGATTCTCCACTACCAGAGTCTTGGAAGAACAGAGTCACTCACAAACTGAATCAGTTCTCTGATGTTTTTGCCCACCACGAATTAGATTATGGCCAGGCCACAAGAGTCAAACACCACATCAAACTCAAAGATGAGACACCATTCAAACAGCGTTCAAGACCAATCCACCCACAAGACTATGAAGCTGTACGAAATCACCTCCGGACACTCCTTGAAGCTGGAATCATACGTGAGTCTGAGTCTCTATACTCATCCCCCATCGTAGTAGTCCGGAAGAAGAGTGGTGATGTCAGGCTGTGCGTTGATTACAGGAAACTGAACAACCAAACCATCAAAGATGCGTATGCACTGCCAAATGTGGAGGAAACCTTTTCTGCTCTCTCTGGATCCCAATGGTTCTCGGTCACGGAACTGAAATCTGGATACTACCAGATTGAGATGGAAGAGTCTGACAAGCCCAAAACCGCTTTTGTCTGCCCATTGGGATTTTACGAGTTCAATCGTATGCCACAAGGGATAACCAACGCCCCCTCCACCTTCCAACGGCTCATGGAGAAGTGCATGGGAGACATCCATCTGAAGGAAGTGCTTGTCTTCATCGATGATCTGATCATCTTCTCCAGTTCCTTAGAGGAGCATGAAAGCAGACTCACCAACGTTCTGACACGCCTCAGAGAAAACGGCCTGAAGTTGTCTCCAGATAAGTGTCGCTTTTTTCAGACCTCTGTGCGATACCTGGGACATGTTGTCTCAAGGGATGGAGTCCATACTGATCCTGACAAGATAAGAGCTTTAACCACCTGGCCAGTGCCCAAAACTCTTAAGGAACTTCAGTCTTTCTTGGGATTCACTGGATATTATCGCCGCTTTGTAAAAGATTATTCCAAGATCGTGAAACCTCTGAATGCCCTTACTGCTGGATATCCACCTGCCCGGAAAGATCACAAGAACAAGACTGGCAGTGGTGGGAAATACTTTCATCCCAAAGAGCCGTTTGCAGACCGCTGGACCCCTGCATGTCAGCAGGCATTTTTGATTCTCATTGAGAAACTGACGACATCCCCTGTCCTTGGGTTCGCTGATCTGAAGCTGCCTTTCGTGCTACACACAGATGCCAGCACCACAGGCCTGGGAGCAGCTCTCTATCAGGAACAAGACGGCCAAAGCCGTGTCATCGCTTATGCCAGCCGAGGATTGTCATCAAGTGAGTCAAGATATCCAGCGCACAAGTTGGAGTTTTTGGCCTTGAAGTGGGCTATTGTCGAGAAGTTCCATGACTACCTCTACGGAAACATCTTTACAGTCTTAACCGACAATAACCCCTTGACCTACATCCTGACCTCAGCCAAACTTGATGCCGCAAGCTACCGCTGGTTGGCAGCCCTCTCGACATTCAACTTTGACCTCAAGTACAGAGCTGGGAAGCAAAATCAGGATGCTGACGGACTCTCAAGACGTCCTCATGGCGAGGTGGTAAACGACCGTGTGTCACTGGAAGAAAAGCAAAGAATTGAGCAGTTCACCTCTCAGCACTTGTCATCCTCAGCTGATCAGTTGAACTTATCTGCTGACGTGGTTTCAGCTGCCTGTCACAAACATCTCTGCTGTCCCCAGACAGACTCACCACCCATGACACTGGTTGAATCCCTCGCGCTCCATCCTGAGGCTGTGCCAGACGTCTTTGAAGAGGATGACTGCTTGGAAGGACAAGTCCCCGTCCCCATGTTCTCTGAGGATGAACTGAGCCGCCACCAGAGAGCTGATCCTGTTATTGGAAAAGTCATTTCCCTGCTGGAATCAGGTGCACAAGCCACGCCTCAACTTATAGCAGACTCTCCCGAGCTCAAGTTGATGGTGAAAGAGTGGAGCCGCTTTGAACTGAAGAATGGCGTCTTGTACAGGAACCGGCAGTGTGACTCCCGCCCTGTCTGTCAGCTTGTGCTTCCTCATGAGTTAAGATCTGCTGTACTCAAGAGTCTGCATGATGACATGGGGCATCTTGGGATTGAACGTACTCTTGACCTGGTCAGATCCCGCTTCTATTGGCCAAAGATGGCTGCTGAGGTCGAGAGGAAGATCAAGTCCTGTGGCAGATGTGTCAGACGGAAGTCTCAGACTGAGAAAGCTGCACCTCTTGTCAACATTCAGACCACACGACCGATGGAGCTGGTGTGCATGGACTTCTTGTCCCTCGAGCCTGACAGCAAGAACACAAAAGACATCTTGGTGATTACCGACCATTACACCAAGTATGCAGTGGCTATACCAACAAAAGACCAGAAAGCCTGCACGGTAGCCAAATGTCTTTGGGAGCAGTTCTTCGTCCACTACTGATTTCCTGAGAGACTCCACAGTGACCAGGGCAGAGATTTCGAGTCGCACACAATCAAAGAGCTCTGTGCCATTACCGGAATTCGGAAAGTGAGAACCAGTCCGTACCATCCAAGAGGTAATCCCATGGAGAGGTACAATCGAACACTCCTCAGTATGCTGGGAACACTGAAGGACAAGGAGAAGAGCAGATGGTGACTTTGTCAAACCCCTCACTCACGCTTACAACTGCACCAAGAATGAAGTCACCGGTTTCTCCCGTATGAGCTGATGTTTGGCAGACAACCCCGCTGTTAGGACTTGCAGGCAAGGACCCAAATGCAGACCAGAAACTTGCGTAGTTCAGTTTTAATGTTGCAGCCAGACAGCAACAGAGCAAAGCACAAGAGATAGTCCAAACACGAAAAGTTCCAAAAAGGGCAAAGCACAAAAGATCCAGGATGAGTATCCAAAACGCAGGCAAAAACACAAAAGTTCAGGCAAAAACAGGCAGAGTATTCACAGAAGACCAGCAATACATCTCTGGCAGACACAGCATTATCCTCACCAAAATCAGTTACAACCAGACAAAGAACAGAAAATAAACTGAACTTTAAATACTAGGCAGTCTAAACAAAGGAGACAGATCATTGGGTGAGGACAAACAAGGGACAGGAGAAATCAATACAGATAATAAGCAGACTGATGAACAGCACAGGTGTGGGCAGAAAGTGGCGGGAAAAAAACAGGGAGTGGCAAGTTGGAGGTGGGATTCAGGCCACAACAAAGGCACATGGCATCAAAACACAAGATTGTCTGACAATACACAAACAGTCCAGCAGGGCGGCCAGAGTCCCTCAATACTAAGTACTGACAATACCCCCCCGCCTACGGACGCCTCCAGGCGTCCCCTTGGGTGGAATGGGGTGCCGGTGAAGGAAGTCCGTAATGAGAGTCCGGTCAAGAATGTGCCGAGCCGGGACCCAGCACCTCTCCTCGGGACCGTAGCCCTCCCAGTCCACAAGAAACTGGAGTCCTCGGCCCCAACGCCGAGCGTCCAGCAGTCGCCGAACAGAATACACTTCTGAGCCACCAACAAGCCGCGGGGGGGGGGTTTGGGGGCAGGGTGCAAGGGGCTACAGACGAAAGGCTTGATCTTGGAAACATGGAAAGTGGGGTGGATACGGCGAAGAGGGGCAGGGAGCTTGAGGCTGACAGCGGCGGGGCTGACGATCTTATCAATTGGGTAGGGACCAATGAAGCGGGGGCAAGTTCTGGGGAGTTGACCCTAAGGGGAAGATCCAGGGTTGACAGCCATACCCGCTGTCCTTGGTGATAACGAGGGGGCTGAGAGGCGATGTTTGTCCGCCTGAGCTTTCATCTTGGCTGAGGGCGAAGAAGTGCAGAGCGAGTGCGTCTCCCGCCCGATGGCAGCGGGCGGATGAATGCCTCAGCAGATGGAACCCCACCTCCTTCTCTTGATCCGAAATAGTGGTGGTTGGTAACCCAGGGAGCACTCGAAGGGGTCCGCCAGTGGAGGAGGATATATGGGAGTTGATGGCATATTCTGCCCAAGGCAACTGTTGGCTCCAGGAGGACGGATTCTGGGAAGCCACGCATGGCAACACCGTCTCCAGTTGTTGGTTAGCCCGCTTCGGTCTGGCCGTTGGTCTGTGGATGAAACCCAGAAGATAAACAGACAGAAGCACCAAGAAGCTTACAAAAAGCCTTCCAGAAACTGGATGTAAACTGTGGGCCCCTGTCTGACACCACCTCAACAGGCAACCCGTGTAACTTGAATACATGTTGTATCATTAAATTTGCTGTGTCTTTGGCAGAGGGAAGACTGGGTAGAGGAATGAAGTGTACTGACTTGGAGAAACGGTCAACAACGGTGAGGATGGTTGTGTTACCGTCAGATGGAGGAAGACCAGTAACAAAATCCAGAGAGATATGGGACCATGGCCTCTTGGGAATCTGCAGGGGTTGCAACAGACCTGCAGGAGGTTGAGTGGAAGTCTTGTTCTGGGCACAAACCGAACAGGCCAAGACAAAATTACGGACATCCTCTCTCATTGTGGGCCACCAGAACCGCCGGTCAATGAAGGCCAGAGTCCGTCTGATCCCCGGATGGCAGGACAACTGGGATGAATGGCCCCACAGCAGGACCTGTGAGCGGACAGAGCTAGGGACAGACACTGACTGGGTCCAGAATCACTCGATTGGGCGGCAGCCACAATAGATTCAATTTGGAGTTGAGCTGCCCCTACAACACAATGTGCAGGCAGAACGGTGTCTGGGTCTTGGGGGTGTTCACTGGAGCTGAACCTTCGGGAGAGGGCATCAGGCTTAACATTTTTGGAGCCGGGGCGATATGACAAGATGAAATTGAACCTGGAGAAGAACATGGACCAGCGAGCTTGGCGGAGTTGAGCCTCTTTGCGGTCTTGAATGTACTTTCGAGGTTTTATGATCCGTCCAAACCAGGAATGGGACCTGAGCACCTTCCAACCAATGTCTCCACTCCTCCAGTGCCAATTTTACAGCAAGCAGTTCCCGATCACCAATACCATAATTCTGTTCTGTAGGGGTAAGGCGGTGGGAGAAGAAAGCACAAGGATGGACCTTGTGATCCTTCGATGAGCGTTGGGAAAGCACCGCTCCTACACCAATGTTAGAGGCATCAACCTCTACAATGAATTGCAGGCCTGGATCTGGATGGATCAGGATGGGGGCTGAGGTAAACCGCTGCTTCAGGGTTAGGAATGCTTCCTCTGCTGCGGAGGACCAGATGAACCTTACAGCTGATGAAGTCAAGGCTGTAAGGGGGGCAGCCAGTGTGCCGTAGTTCCGTATGAAACGGCGGTAAAAATTAGCAAAACCGAGGAAGCTTTGAAGCTCTCGGCGGGTAGAAGGTGCGGGCCACTCCATCACTGCCTTGATCTTTTGTTGATCCATCTGGACTGCTCCGGCTGTGATGACATAGCCGAGAAAAGTGACAGTATTACGATGGAACTCACACTTCTCAGCCTTCACAAAGAGCTGGTTCTCGAGCAGGCGTTGAAGGACTTGACGGACATGAGAAGCGTGTTCGGCCAAAGACCTTGAAAAGATTAGGATGTCGTCCAGGTACACAAAGACAAACTGGTTCAGCATATCTCTGAGGACATCATTTACCAAAGCTTGGAAGACAGCTGGAGCGTTGGTTAATCCGAAAGGAAGGACAAGGTACTCATAGTGACCAGACGAGGTGTTGAAGGCTGTCTTCCACTCGTCCCCCTCACGGATACGGACCAGGTGGTAAGCATTCCGGAGATCAAGCTTGGTGAACACTGAAGCCCCTTGAAGCAACTCGAAGGCTGACAACATCAGGGGAAGAGGGTAGCGGTTCTTAATGGTAATGTCATTGAGGCCCCGGTAATCAATACAAGGGCGCAGAGAGCCATCTTTCTTCCTGACGAAAAAGAATCCAGCACCTGCAGGGGAAGAGGATGGTCGGATTATGCCTGCTCCCAGAGACTCCTGAACATATTTATCCATAGCTTCAGTTTCAGGCCGGGACAGGGAATAAAGGCGACCTCTAGGGGGAGACGTGCCAGGAAGGAGATCTATGGCGCAATCGTAGGGACGATGTGGGGGTAGAGAAGAGGCTCTGGACTTACTGAAGACCATCTTGAGATCCATATACTCTGTTGGGACCCCTGAGAGATCTGGGAATTCTTCTGGAGGTCTGGAGACTGGGAGTAGAGGAGTCTGCATCTAAGAAGACAAAGAGAGTGACACAGCAGGCTCCACCCTACAATTCTCTTACCCACCCAGTCAATGTGAGGGTTATGTTTAGTAAGCCAGGGGTGACCAAGGACTATGGGGGCATGTGGGGAATCAATGACATAAAAAACTAACTGTTCATGATGGTTGCCAGAAAGACATAGACTCACCGGGATGCTAACATGGGTGATGTTGGCCAACTGTTGTCCATTCAATGCGTTGGCCACAAGTGGAGTCTTGAGAGCTGTAGTAGGCAGCCCCCACTGAAGCACCAAGCTGGAGTCAATGAAGTTCTCTTCGGCACCAGAATCGATTAAGGCCACCACCTCCTGCTGTTGGTTCCTCCACTCAAGGGTGGCAGAGATGAGAGTGCGTTGTGTCATTGAGGGTCTTACGGGAGTCACGCTCACCAGTACCCCTCCTTCTACTGGCGAGCGCTGGCTTTTACTGGACAGGTAGAGATGAAGTGTCCTGGCTGGCTGCAATAGAGACAGGAACGTGTGCTAATCCTCCTCTGTCGCTCAGCTGGTGTCAGGACGGTACGGTCGATCTGCATAGGCTCTGGCTCAGGAGAAGTAGATGTTGATGGGGAAGCTGGTCGAACAGCGAGGGGGTCAAAACAAGAGGTCTTCGCAAGGGCTCCAAAAACCCTCCCACGGCGGCGCTGCTGTAGCCTCACATCAATACGGATTGCCAGGTTAACCAGGTCTTCACAGTTGTTGGGCAGGTTATGTGCAACAAGCTCATCCTTAATATCCTCAGACAGACCATTCAAAAAAGTATCAAACAAGGCATCTGCATTCCAACCACTAGATGTTGCCAGAGTTTGAAAATCTATGGCGTAGTCTGAGACAGACCTGCGCCCCTGGTGCATGTGCAGTAACTCACGAGCAGCCTCATGCCCATGCTTGGAGCGGTCGAAGACCCTTCTCATCTCAGTTGAGAAATCCCGAAAGTTATTACAGGCTGCAGTTTCTGCTTCCCAGAGAGCTGTTCCCCATTCTCTAGCCCGCCCGAGAGTTGGGTAATCACATAAGCCACTTTGGCGCGATCAGTGGAGAATGTAGCTGGTTGGAGTTCGAAAATCAGTGAACATTGAGAAAGAAAAGAACGACATGTGCCGGGCTCACCAGAATACTTTTCAGGAGGAGGCAGACGTGGCTCATGAGCAGTGGCTGGAGCAGTCAGGTCTTTGATGCTTGCTGCAAGAGCGTCCAGCCGTAGTCTGCTGCCTTCCCAAAGCTCTTCCTTGCTGTTCAAGGGCATTCTTTAGCTGGCTTGGGTCCGCTGGATCCATCTTGGTCTGGTTGTAGTGTTAGGACTTGCAGGCAAGGACCCAAATGCAGACCAGAAACTTGCGTAGTTCAGTTTTAATGTTGCAGCCAGACAGCAACAGAGCAAAGCACAAGAGATACAGTCCAAACACGAAAAGTTCCAAAAAGGGCAAAGCACAAAAGATCCAGGATGAGTATCCAAAACGCAGGCAAAAACACAAAAGTTCAGGCAAAAACAGGCAGAGTATTCACAGAAGACCAGCAATACATCTCTGGCAGACACAGCATTATCCTCACCAAAATCAGTTACAACCAGACAAAGAACAGAAAATAAACTGAACTTTAAATACTAGGCAGTCTAAACAAAGGAGACAGATCATTGGGTGAGGACAAACAAGGGACAGGAGAAATCAATACAGATAATAAGCAGACTGATGAACAGCACAGGTGTGGGCAGAAAGTGGCGGGAAAAAACAGGGAGTGGCAAGTTGGAGGTGGGATTCAGGCCACAACAAAGGCACATGGCATCAAAACACAAGATTGTCCGACAATACACAACCAGTCCAGCAGGGCGGCCAGAGTCCCTCAGTACTAAGTACTGACAGGAGACCGTGTCTTGGTTCGAAACATGCGACTACGGAACAAGCATAAACTGGCAGATCGGTGGGAATCCAGTGTCTACAGGGTGATCAAACAAGTTGATGACGTACCTGTCTATGTTGTCCAACCTGAGGGGACGGATGGTCCAACCCGCACTCTGCACAGAGATCTGCTGCTGCCTTGTGGAGTGTTGACTGATGAGGAACCTCTAGAGCAACCCGAGAAGGGAACGACACGACAACCCAGAACAAGGAACCGCCCTGTTCAACTGTCAGAGAGTGACGCTTCAGACTCTGAGAGTGATAACTCCTGCACTAACAGTCCTCCAATATCTCCTGACAGAAAATTCACTGGAGTATACAAGATTCCGAAGCGCTGCCATGACTCCTCAGCTGTTCTCCCAGCTGGACCTGAAATGTGTGATGGATCCCTGGATGATGTCTTACCTGTCTGTGCTGCTGCTGCTGAAGGTCCCGTTGATGCTGCTGATGTTGAAAGTCCTGCGGCCGATACTGAGAGTTCTCTCCCTGCTGCTGGTGCCGGAAGTTCTGTCCATGCTGCCACTGCTAAGGGTCGTGTCCATGGTGCTGCCATTGCCAAGGGTCCTATCCGTGGTAATGACGCTGCTGGAGGCCCTGTCTATGCTGCTGCTGCTGGAAGCCCTGTCACTGTCGCTGGAAGCCCTGTCTCTGCCGCTAGAAGCCCTGTCTCTGCTGCTGCCACTGGAAGCCCTGTCTCTGTTGCTGCCACTGGAAGCCCTGTCTCTGTTGCTGCTGCAGAAGCTGAAAGAGCAGCGATCGGTGAGAATTACTTTCCTGAGCCCGTGGGTGACTGTTGGAGAGACATAGCAAATGAGTCTCAAGATGACCCCCTCTTTGGGAACTTGGAGAAAGAGCCCTCGGAAGCACCTGAACTCCATGAGGTGCCAGATGATGAAGTGCCTTCTGAAGATCCTCCCACCAGGAGATCTGAGAGATCACGGAGAGCTCCCAGCCGCTTTCAGTATTCCCAGCTAGAGAACCCCCTTATTTCTTTCGCCCACACCATATTAGATGGTCTTAATAGGGCCATGGTCTCTTTTAATGAGCTAGAAAATCACTCACTCCTGAGGATATAGCTTTCCGAAAGTTAGACCTGTAGACACCCATGAAGGGACTCAGGGTGATTTAAGGGGGGAGGGTGTAACCCACCTTAAAGTTTGGTTACTAAGACCATAACTTTAGTTTTAGAACAGTTTGAGTTCAATAAATATTTGAATATATAAATAGAATAAATATGAATAAATAGCAAGAAGCTGAGTTTACATGATTATATGTATTTCTTTTTTGGTCTGCTTGAAAGTGCAGGTATTCTAAAATACTATTATTGTGGTATAGTCATCTCCTAGGTGACGGGGTTTTTTTCACTCTCGAGACTCCACTTGAATGAAATTGATTAGACGTTACTGATAATCCTCTTAAGAAAAATAATACTCTTTATCTAACTCTAATCTAACTTTTTCTAAATCTATCTCTCATATTGAATCATTTTACCTTTCCTTATATCTATTTTTCTACGGATTGTTGAAGACCTGTGTTGTTTGAACCTCGAACTCCGGTGAGTTAAAATACTTGATTAGCACCGTTAGCTGATAGTGCATTCAAGTCAATAGGATGATTAGCATGCTAGAAAACTGAGCTAACTAATTAAAACCAATCGGAGATGCTTTTACTTTATTGTTCTTTTTTAAGTGCTGCTATTGTAATAATATTGTCTTTAAGTATGTTTTTGAGTAATAGAGAAGTTGTTAATGAATATATTGAATTACATGATTTTAAATATATGATCGTTGGTAGTAACGAACTCCTAAGAGATAGGAGACGTTAATATTAGAATGTTTAGAGGAGCCGCACAGTAGTAGCCTGTGTGTGTGTGTGAGTGAGAACGCACCTCTTCTCTCTCATTACCAGCTTAATGCCTTAACGTCGTAGTTTGTGCCTAGCTAAGTTATTAGGACTTAATTGAACTGGAATTGTAGTTCAATTGGAATTTAATGATATCTGACGACTTTGATATTGAATATATATCCTTAATTGTATTCTCAAACTGCTGTATGCAGATTGGTTTTTTATGTACACTGGAACACTGGATGGCGAGTCAGTCCCCTTGGATCGATTGAACTGTTCTACCCTTTCATACTGGATAACCAACCCCTTGAACTGCCCTTTCATACTGGATAACCAACTGGATAACCAACCCCTTGAACTGCCCTTTCATACTGGATAACCAACCCCTTGGATCTGTTCCCTGGATAAAGATAAGCCTTCACACATACACTGACATTGTACACTCACACCACCTTACCCGGGTATTTCTTTTCTTTTGGACATTTTGAGTTTTTAACTATTGATTTGATACTTTGAATTTTTAAGAGCTCTTTTATTATTTTATAGGGTTTTGTATTTATTTATTATTTATTTTCTATTTACTAATATTTTCTCTTCTTTTCTCTTAGAGAAAATATATTCTTGCATTTAATAAACCTGCATTATTTATTTATAACATTTTACATACTGGTGTCCTTGTCAATTTACTCCCCCCTTAATGCCGAACCTAGAACTGGCCTAAACTTAACAGTAACTCATAGAAGCACCTCCTTTTACTTTAAAGTGCAATTTATTATTAAGTAGAGTAGAGGGGTGCTACACAAGTATCAAGAAACAAGTGAGAATATCAATTAATCAAGCATTGCAGTTGGTCTAACACACACAATAATCAGTTTACAGTAAATCGCTCAGTTTAACATACAGTAAACTAGTGCACATGCAGGCAATATAGAAGTACACGGCCACGTGGGCGATTGTAGCCTAAGCGGCAGCTGTCTTTCAAATAATTATTAAATACATAAATGAGGCCTGTACATTTACACTCATCACACAATTTGATCCAAAGGCAAGTAACACTAGCTTACACTTACACTAAAATAAGAGTAGCCTATTTTAACTTAACTTACCCATGCTCTCGTCCACCAGACACTGTTGCTGTGTTGCTCCCATAGATTGTAAAAGGTTGCTTAACTAACTTTGTCCAGTTGTGGAAAAGAAGAAATTGTTTGTTCTCACACCGATTCTGTTTCTCTCTCTTGTCCAGGCGCAACTGAGAAATCCGATGCTCCAATCAACGGATGCGGAGGCAGAGAACCACCTGCAGGATTTTTTGAAATCCCTCTAATATTTAATACATATTTTATATGTTAAATAGCTCCCATTTGTCGTATTTCTTTATAGTAGCCTTAAAGATAATTAGGCTAGGCTAAATAAGGCGGCTGA